>NC_133004.1:2461115-2768754 GCF_048564905.1 Vicugna pacos | reverse complement strand
AGGATACCTGAGCACGTCTCCGTGTGTGTGCTGGAGGTGGGGAAACAGATTCCACGCATCTTTATGGGGCACAGGTGTTCCAAGGTTGGGGAAGTAGTTTAAAACCCTCCACTACCCACAGAGATGCACTCGCTAATACTTGGCTTTAGAGCCCATCCCCCACCATCGCTTACTGCTAGGCCTAGGAAAACACTTAGGGAAGTCAAGCTAAGGGATTCTATTACAACCCAGGTGCTGCTGTCTGTTGGAGGAACCTCCCCACTCTCAGAACCCCAGAACACTTCTTCCTGTGTATGCTGGACGTGGGGAAACATAGCACACGCATTTTTCAGGGGTCACAGTAATTCCCAAGTTGTGGGTTGTAGTTTAAACATCTCCACTACCCATGGAGAGGCACACGCTAATACTTAGTTTTAGATCCCAAATCCCACTTTCAACCACACACTGGCCTAGGCAAACCATCAGGGAAGATAAGGAAAGGGATTCTATTCAAACCAACATGCTGATGTCAGTTGGAGGAACTACCCCACCCTCAGGATACTGGAACCCAACCTTGTGTGGTGGGGAGATTTGAAGCCCCACTCCACGCAGATGAATGGGTGCTCAGGTGTTTCCCTTTATGGAGAATTCATCTAAATACTTCCTCAGTCCATCGGGGACACTCGCTACTATTTGGCCTCAAAGCCCAACCCCCAGGTTTCTCTCAGAGTCAGTCCTAGGGAAACACTCAGGGATTACAAGCTAAGGGATTCTATTAGAACCCAGCCGCTTCTGTCACCTGAAATTGCCAGCCCACACTCAGGATAGCAGAAAACTTCTTCATGTGTGTTCTGGTGGTGGGGATACAGAGTCCACGCTTTTTTCAAGGAGCACAGGTATTCCCATGTTGTGGGCTTTTGGTTAATAACCTCCAAATCCCATGGAGAAGCACTCGCTAATACTTGGATTTAGAGCCCAACCCACCCTTTCCCCAGCACTCCGTATCAGGCAACCAAACAGGGTAGACAAGTTAAGCGATTTTATAAGAACCAAGGCCCTGCTCTCAGTTGGAGGAGGCTGCCCACTCTCAGGATAACTGTGCAAGTGTTCGTGTGTGTGCTGGAGGTGTGGAAACAGACTCCACGGATCTTTATGGGGGCACAGGTGTTCCCAGGTTAGGGATGTAGTTTAAACACCTCCACAAACCATAGAGAGGTCATCGCAAATACTTGGTTTTGGAGCCCAAACCACACTTTCCCCCGCACTCCCGCCTAGGCTTTCCATCAGGGAAGACAAGCAAAGGGATTCAATTAGAACCCAGGCGCTGCTGTCACTTGGAGGAACTTCCCTGCACTCAGAATTCCAGAACACATTCTTAGGTGTGGGAGAGATGTGCAGCCCCACTGCACCCAGATGAATGCAGGAAAAGGTGTTCCCTTTAGGGAGAAGTCCTCTAAGTAATTCCTCAATGAATCAGGGGGCACTCACTGCTACGTGGCCTCCAAGCCCAACCCCCAGCTTTTCGTCATGGCCTGGCCTAAAAGAACACTCAGGGAACAGAAGCTAAGGGATACTAATAGAATCCAGGTGCTGCTGTCAGTTTGAGGAACATCCCCACACTCAGAATACCAGAAAACATCTTCGTGTGTGTGCTGGATGTAGGGAAACAGTCAAAGCATCTTTCAGGGGGCACATTTATTCCATGGTTGTGGGTTGTAGGTTAAAAACCCACATCCCATGGATAGGCTCTCGCTTATACTTGGTTTAGAGCCCAACCCCCACTTTCCCCCACTCTCCAGCCTAGGCATGCCATCAGGGAAGACAAGCTAAGGGATTCTTTTAGAACCCAGGCGCTGCTGTCATTTGGAGGAGCCTCCCCACAATCAGGATACCTGAGCACGTCTCCGTGTGTGTGCTGGAGGTGGGGAAACAGATTCCACGCATCTTTATGGGGCACAGGTGTTCCAAGGTTGGGGAAGTAGTTTAAAACCCTCCACTACCCACAGAGATGCACTCGCTAATACTTGGCTTTAGAGCCCATCCCCCATCATCGCTTACTGCTAGGCCTAGGAATACACTTTGGGAAGTCAAGCTAAGGGATTCTATTAAAACCCAGGTGCTGCTGTCTGTTGGAGGAACCTCCCCACACTCAGAACCCCAGAACAATTCTTCCTGTGTGTGCTGGACGTGGGGAAACATAGCACACGCATTTTTCAGGGGTCACAGTAATTCCCAAGTTGTGGGTTGTAGTTTAAACATCTCCACTACCCATGGAGAGGCACACGCTAATACTTAGTTTTAGATCCCAAATCCCACTTTCAACCACACACTGGCCTAGGCAAACCATCAGGGAAGACAAGCAAAGGGATTCTATTCAATCCAAGATGCTGATGTCAGTTGGAGGAACTACCCCACCCTCAGGATACTGGAACCCAACCTTGTGTGGTGGGGAGATTTGAAGCCCCACTCCACGCAGATGAATGGGTGCTCAGGTGTTTCCCTTTATGGAGAATTCATCTAAATACTTCCTCAGTCCATCGGGGACACTCGCTACTATTTGGCCTCAAAGCCCAACCCCCAGGTTTCTCTCAGAATCAGTCCTAGGGAAACACTCAGCGATTACAAGCTAAGGGATTCTATTAGAACCCAGCCGCTTCTGTCACCTGAAATTGCCAGCCCACACTCAGGATAGCAGAAAACTTCTTCAAGTGTGTTCTGGTGGTGGGGATACAGAGTCCACGCTTTTTTCAAGGAGCACAGGTATTCCCATGTTGTGGGCTTTTGGTTAATAACCTCCAAATCCCATGGAGAAGCACTCGCTAATACTTGGATTTAGAGCCCAAC
Source organism: Vicugna pacos (assembly GCF_048564905.1). Taxonomy (NCBI): domain Eukaryota; kingdom Metazoa; phylum Chordata; class Mammalia; order Artiodactyla; family Camelidae; genus Vicugna; species Vicugna pacos. Next base: position 2,765,931 of record NC_133004.1, on the reverse strand, counting down.
CCACCCTTTCCCCAGCACTCCGTATCAGGCAACCAAACAGGGTAGACAAGTTAAGCGATTTTATAAGAACCAAGGCCCTGCTCTCAGTTGGAGGAGGCTGCCCACTCTCAGGATAACTGTGCAAGTGTTCGTGTGTGTGCTGGAGGTGTGGAAACAGACTCCACGGATCTTTATGGGGGCACAGGTGTTCCCAGGTTAGGGATGGAGTTTAAACACCTCCACAAACCATAGAGAGGTCATCGCAAATACTTGGTTTTGGAGCCCAAACCACACTTTCCCCCGCACTCCCGCCTAGGCTTTCCATCAGGGAAGACAAGCAAAGGGATTCAATTAGAACCCAGGCGCTGCTGTCAGTTGGAGGAACTTCCCTGCACGCAGAATTCCAGAACACATTCTTAGGTGTGGGAGAGTTGTGCAGCCCCACTGCACCCAGATGAATGCAGGAAAAGGTGTTCCCTTTAGGGAGAAGTCCTCTAAGTACTTCCTCAATGGATCAGGGGGCACTCACTGCTACGTGGCCTCCAAGCCCAACGCCCAGCTTTCCCTCATGGCCTGGCCTAAAAGAACACTCAGGGAACAGAAGCTAAGGGATACTAATAGAATCCAGGTGCTGCTGTCAGTTTGAGGAACATCCCCACACTCAGAATACAAGAACACATCTTCGTGTGTGTGCTGGATGTAGGGAAACAGTCAAAGCATCTTTCAGGGGGCACATTTATTCCATGGTTGTGGGTTGTAGGTTAAAAACCCACATCCCATGGATAGGCTTTCGCTTATACTTGGTTTAGAGCCCAACCCCCACTTTCCCCCACTCTCCAGCCTAGGCATGCCATCAGGGAAGACAAGCTAAGGGATTCTTTTAGAACCCAGGCGCTGCTGTCATTTGGAGGAGCCTCCCCACAATCAGGATACCTGAGCACGTCTCCGTGTGTGTGCTGGAGGTGGGGAAACAGATTCCACGCATCTTTATGGGGCACAGGTGTTCCAAGGTTGGGGAAGTAGTTTAAAACCCTCCACTAGCCACAGAGATGCACTCGCTAATACTTGGCGTTAGAGCCCATCCCCCACCATCGCTTACTGCTAGGCGTAGGAAAACACTTAGGGAAGTCAAGCTAAGGGATTCTATTACAACCCAGGTGCTGCTGTCTGTTGGAGGAACCTCCCCACACTCAGAACCCAGAACACTTCTTCCTGTGTATGCTGGACGTGGGGAAACATAGCACACGCATTTTTCAGGGGTCACAGTAATTCCCAAGTTGTGGGTTGTAGTTTAAACATCTCCACTACCCATGGAGAGGCACACGCTAATACTTAGTTTTAGATCCCAAATCCCACTTTCAACCACACACTGGCCTAGGCAAACCATCAGGGAAGATAAGCAAAGGGATTCTATTCAAACCAAGATGCTGATGTCAGTTGGAGGAACTACCCCACCCTCAGGATACTGGAACCCAACCTTGTGTGGTGGGGAGATTTGAAGCCCCACTCCACGCAGATGAATGGGTGCTCAGGTGTTTCCCTTTATGGAGAATTCATCTAAATACTTCCTCAGTCCATCGGGGACACTCGCTACTATTTGGCCTCAAAGCCCAACCCCCAGGTTTCTCTCAGAGTCAGTCCTAGGGAAACACTCAGGGATTACAAGCTAAGGGATTCTATTAGAACCCAGCCGCTTCTGTCACCTGAAATTGCCAGCCCACACTCAGGATAGCAGAAAACTTCTTCATGTGTGTTCTGGTGGTGGGGATACAGAGTCCACGCTTTTTTCAAGGAGCACAGGTATTCCCATGTTGTGGGCTTTTGGTTAATAACCTCCAAATCCCATGGAGAAGCACTCGCTAATACTTGGATTTAGAGCCCAACCCACCCTTTCCCCAGCACTCCGTATCAGGCAACCAAACAGGGTAGACAAGTTAAGCGATTTTATAAGAACCAAGGCCCTGCTCTCAGTTGGAGGAGGCTGCCCACTCTCAGGATAACTGTGCAAGTGTTCGTGTGTGTGCTGGAGGTGTGGAAACAGACTCCACGGATCTTTATGGGGGCACAGGTGTTCCCAGGTTAGGGATGTAGTTTAAACACCTCCACAAACCATAGAGAGGTCATCGCAAATACTTGGTTTTGGAGCCCAAACCACACTTTCCCCCGCACTCCCGCCTAGGCTTTCCATCAGGGAAGACAAGCAAAGGGATTCAATTAGAACCCAGGCGCTGCTGTCAGTTGGAGGAACTTCCCTGCACTCAGAATTCCAGAACACATTCTTAGGTGTGGGAGAGATGTGTAGCCCCACTGCAACCAGATGAATGGAGGAAAAGGTGTTCCGTTTAGGGAGAAGTCCTCTAAGTACTTCCTCAATGGATCAGGGGGCACTCACTGCTACGTGGCCTCCAAGCCCAACCCCCAGCTTTCCCTCATGGCCTGGTCTAAGAGAACACTCAGGGAACAGAAGCTAAGGGATACTAATAGAATCCAGGTGCTGCTGTCAGTTTGAGGAACTTCCCCACACTCAGAATACCAGAAAACATCTTCGTGTGTGTGCTGGATGTAGGGAAACAGTCAAAGCATCTTTCAGGGGGCACATTTATTCCATGGTTGTGGGTTGTAGGTTAAAAACCCACATCCCATGGATAGGCTCTCGCTTATACTTGGTTTAGAGCCCAACCCCCACTTTCCCCCACTCTCCAGCCTAGGCATGCCATCAGGGAAGACAAGCTAAGGGATTCTTTTAGAACCCAGGCGCTGCTGTCATTTGGAGGAGCCTCCCCACAATCAGGATACCTGAGCACGTCTCCGTGTGTGTGCTGGAGGAGGGGAAACAGATTCCACGCATCTTTATGGGGCACAGGTGTTCCAAGGTTGGGGAAGTAGTTTAAAACCCTCCACTACCCACAGAGATGCACTCGCTAATACTTGGCTTTAGAGCCCATCCCCCATCATCGCTTACTGCTAGGCCTAGGAATACACTTTGGGAAGTCAAGCTAAGGGATTCTATTAAAACCCAGGTGCTGCTGTCTGTTGGAGGAACCTCCCCACACTCAGAACCCCAGAACAATTCTTCCTGTGTGTGCTGGACGTGGGGAAACATAGCACACGCATTTTTCAGGGGTCACAGTAATTCCCAAGTTGTGGGTTGTAGTTTAAACATCTCCACTACCCATGGAGAGGCACACGCTAATACTTAGTTTTAGATCCCAAATCCCACTTTCAACCACACACTGGCCTAGGCAAACCATCAGGGAAGACAAGCAAAGGGATTCTATTCAATCCAAGATGCTGATGTCAGTTGGAGGAACTACCCCACCCTCAGGATACTGGAACCCAACCTTGTGTGGTGGGGAGATTTGAAGCCCCACTCCACGCAGATGAATGGGTGCTCAGGTGTTTCCCTTTATGGAGAATTCATCTAAATACTTCCTCAGTCCATCGGGGACACTCGCTACTATTTGGCCTCAAAGCCCAACCCCCAGGTTTCTCTCAGAATCAGTCCTAGGGAAACACTCAGGGATTACAAGCTAAGGGATTCTATTAGAACCCAGCCGCTTCTGTCACCTGAAATTGCCAGCCCACACTCAGGATAGCAGAAAACTTCTTCATGTGTGTTCTGGTGGTGGGGATACAGAGTCCACGCTTTTTTCGAGGAGCACAGGTATTCCCATGTTGTGGGCTTTTGGTTAATAACCTCCAAATCCCATGGAGAAGCACTCGCTAATACTTGGATTTAGAGCCCAACCCACCCTTTCCCCAGCACTCCGTATCAGGCAACCAAACAGGGTAGACAAGTTAAGCGATTTTATAAGAACCAAGGCCCTGCTCTCAGTTGGAGGAGGCTGCCCACTCTCAGGATAACTGTGCAAGTGTTCGTGTGTGTGCTGGAGGTGTGGAAACAGACTCCACGGATCTTTATGGGGGCACAGGTGTTCCCAGGTTAGGGATGTAGTTTAAACACCTCCACAAACCATAGAGAGGTCATCGCAAATACTTGGTTTTGGAGCCCAAACCACACTTTCCCCCGCACTCCCGCCTAGGCTTTCCATCAGGGAAGACAAGCAAAGGGATTCAATTAGAACCCAGGCACTGCTGTCAGTTGGAGGAACTTCCCTGCACTCAGAATTCCAGAACACATTCTTAGGTGTGGGAGAGATGTGCAGCCCCACTGCAACCAGATGAATGGAGGAAAAGGTGTTCCGTTTAGGGAGAAGTCCTCTAAGTACTTCCTCAATGGATCAGGGGGCACTCACTGCTACGTGGCCTCCAAGCCCAACCCCCAGCTTTCCCTCATGGCCTGGTCTAAGAGAACACTCAGGGAACAGAAGCTAAGGGATACTAATGGAATCCAGGTGCTGCTGTCAGTTTGAGGAACTTCCCCACACTCAGAATACCAGAAAACATCTTCGTGTGTGTGCTGGATGTAGGGAAACAGTCAAAGCATAATTCAGGGGGCACATTTATTCCATGGTTGTGGGTTGTAGGTTAAAAACCCACATCCCATGGATAGGCTCTCGCTTATACTTGGTTTAGAGCCCAACCCCCACTTTCCCCCACTCTCCAGCCTAGGCATGCCATCAGGGAAGACAAGCTAAGGGATTCTTTTAGAACCCAGGCGCTGCTGTCATTTGGAGGAGCCTCCCCACAATCAGGATACCTGAGCACGTCTCCGTGTGTGTGCTGGAGGTGGGGAAACAGATTCCACGCATCTTTATGGGGCACAGGTGTTCCAAGGTTGGGGAAGTAGTTTAAAACCCTCCACTACCCACAGAGATGCACTCGCTAATACTTGGCTTTAGAGCCCATCCCCCATCATCGCTTACTGCTAGGCCTAGGAATACACTTTGGGAAGTCAAGCTAAGGGATTCTATTAAAACCCAGGTGCTGCTGTCTGTTGGAGGAACCTCCCCACACTCAGAACCCCAGAACAATTCTTCCTGTGTGTGCTGGACGTGGGGAAACATAGCACACGCATTTTTCAGGGGTCACAGTAATTCCCAAGTTGTGGGTTGTAGTTTAAACATCTCCACTACCCATGGAGAGGCACACGCTAATACTTAGTTTTAGATCCCAAATCCCACTTTCAACCACACACTGGCCTAGGCAAACCATTAGGGAAGACAAGCAAAGGGATTCTATTCAATCCAAGATGCTGATGTCAGTTGGAGGAACTACCCCACCCTCAGGATACTGGAACCCAACCTTGTGTGGTGGGGAGATTTGAAGCCCCACTCCACGCAGATGAATGGGTGCTCAGGTGTTTCCCTTTATGGAGAATTCATCTAAATACTTCCTCAGTCCATCGGGGACACTCGCTACTATTTGGCCTCAAAGCCCAACCCCCAGGTTTCTCTCAGAATCAGTCCTAGGGAAACACTCAGGGATTACAAGCTAAGGGATTCTATTAGAACCCAGCCGCTTCTGTCACCTGAAATTGCCAGCCCACACTCAGGATAGCAGAAAACTTCTTCATGTGTGTTCTGGTGGTGGGGATACAGAGTCCACGCTTTTTTCAAGGAGCACAGGTATTCCCATGTTGTGGGCTTTTGGTTAATAACCTCCAAATCCCATGGAGAAGCACTCGCTAATACTTGGATTTAGAGCCCAACCCACCCTTTCCCCAGCACTCCGTATCAGGCAACCAAACAGGGTAGACAAGTTAAGCGATTTTATAAGAACCAAGGCCCTGCTCTCAGTTGGAGGAGGCTGCCCACTCTCAGGATAACTGTGCAAGTGTTCGTGTGTGTGCTGGAGGTGTGGAAACAGACTCCACGGATCTTTATGGGGGCACAGGTGTTCCCAGGTTAGGGATGTAGTTTAAACACCTCCACAAACCATAGAGAGGTCATCGCAAATACTTGGTTTTGGAGCCCAAACCACACTTTCCCCCGCACTCCCGCCTAGGCTTTCCATCAGGGAAGACAAGCAAAGGGATTCAATTAGAACCCAGGCGCTGCTGTCAGTTGGAGGAACTTCCCTGCACTCAGAATTCCAGAACACATTCTTAGGTGTGGGAGAGATGTGCAGCCCCACTGCAACCAGATGAATGGAGGAAAAGGTGTTCCGTTTAGGGAGAAGTCCTCTAAGTACTTCCTCAATGGATCAGGGGGCACTCACTGCTACGTGGCCTCCAAGCCCAACCCCCAGCTTTCCCTCATGGCCTGGTCTAAGAGAACACTCAGGGAACAGAAGCTAAGGGATACTAATGGAATCCAGGTGCTGCTGTCAGTTTGAGGAACTTCCCCACACTCAGAATACCAGAAAACATCTTCGTGTGTGTGCTGGATGTAGGGAAACAGTCAAAGCATATTTCAGGGGGCACATTTATTCCATGGTTGTGGGTTGTAGGTTAAAAACCCACATCCCATGGATAGGCTCTCGCTTATACTTGGTTTAGAGCCCAACCCCCACTTTCCCCCACTCTCCAGCCTAGGCATGCCATCAGGGAAGACAAGCTAAGGGATTCTTTTAGAACCCAGGCGCTGCTGTCATTTGGAGGAGCCTCCCCACAATCAGGATACCTGAGCACGTCTCCGTGTGTGTGCTGGAGGTGGGGAAACAGATTCCACGCATCTTTATGGGGCACAGGTGTTCCAAGGTTGGGGAAGTAGTTTAAAACCCTCCACTACCCACAGAGATGCACTCGCTAATACTTGGCTTTAGAGCCCATCCCCCATCATCGCTTACTGCTAGGCCTAGGAATACACTTTGGGAAGTCAAGCTAAGGGATTCTATTAAAACCCAGGTGCTGCTGTCTGTTGGAGGAACCTCCCCACACTCAGAACCCCAGAACAATTCTTCCTGTGTGTGCTGGACGTGGGGAAACATAGCACACGCATTTTTCAGGGGTCACAGTAATTCCCAAGTTGTGGGTTGTAGTTTAAACATCTCCACTACCCATGGAGAGGCACACGCTAATACTTAGTTTTAGATCCCAAATCCCACTTTCAACCACACACTGGCCTAGGCAAACCATCAGGGAAGACAAGCAAAGGGATTCTATTCAATCCAAGATGCTGATGTCAGTTGGAGGAACTACCCCACCCTCAGGATACTGGAACCCAACCTTGTGTGGTGGGGAGATTTGAAGCCCCACTCCACGCAGATGAATGGGTGCTCAGGTGTTTCCCTTTATGGAGAATTCATCTAAATACTTCCTCAGTCCATCGGGGACACTCGCTACTATTTGGCCTCAAAGCCCAACCCCCAGGTTTCTCTCAGAGTCAGTCCTAGGGAAACACTCAGGGATTACAAGCTAAGGGATTCTATTAGAACCCAGCCGCTTCTGTCACCTGAAATTGCCAGCCCACACTCAGGATAGCAGAAAACTTCTTCATGTGTGTTCTGGTGGTGGGGATACAGAGTCCACGCTTTTTTCAAGGAGCACAGGTATTCCCATGTTGTGGGCTTTTGGTTAATAACCTCCAAATCCCATGGAGAAGCACTCGCTAATACTTGGATTTAGAGCCCAACCCACCCTTTCCCCAGCACTCCGTATCAGGCAACCAAACAGGGTAGACAAGTTAAGCGATTTTATAAGAACCAAGGCCCTGCTCTCAGTTGGAGGAGGCTGCCCACTCTCAGGATAACTGTGCAAGTGTTCGTGTGTGTGCTGGAGGTGTGGAAACAGACTCCACGGATCTTTATGGGGGCACAGGTGTTCCCAGGTTAGGGATGTAGTTTAAACACCTCCACAAACCATAGAGAGGTCATCGCAAATACTTGGTTTTGGAGCCCAAACCACACTTTCCCCCGCACTCCCGCCTAGGCTTTCCATCAGGGAAGACAAGCAAAGGGATTCAATTAGAACCCAGGCGCTGCTGTCAGTTGGAGGAACTTCCCTGCACGCAGAATTCCAGAACACATTCTTAGGTGTGGGAGAGATGTGCAGCCCCACTGCACCCAGATGAATGCAGGAAAAGGTGTTCCCTTTAGGGAGAAGTCCTCTAAGTACTTCCTCAGTGAATCAGGGGGCACTCACTGCTACGTGGCCTCCAAGCCCAACCCCCAGCTTTCCTTCATGGCCTGGCCTAAAAGATCACTCAGGGAACAGAAGCTAAGGGATACTAATAGAATCCAGGTGCTGCTGTCAGTTTGAGGAACATCCCCACACTCAGAATACAAGAACACATCTTCGTGTGTGTGCTGGATGTAGGGAAACAGTCAAAGCATCTTTCAGGGGGCACATTTATTCCATGGTTGTGGGTTGTAGGTTAAAATCCCACATCCCATGGATAGGCTCTCGCTTATACTTGGTTTAGAGCCCAACCCCCACTTTCCCCCACTCTCCAGCCAAGGCATGCCATCAGGGAAGACAAGCTAAGGGATTCTTTTAGAACCCAGGCGCTGCTGTCATTTGGAGGAGCCTCCCCACAATCAGGATACCTGAGCACGTCTCCGTGTGTGTGCTGGAGGTGGGGAAACAGATTCCACGCATCTTTATGGGGCACAGGTGTTCCAAGTTTGGGGAAGTAGTTTAAAACCCTCCACTACCCACAGAGATGCACTCACTAATACTTGGCGTTAGAGCCCATCCCCCACCATCGCTTACTGCTAGGCCTAGGAAAACACTTAGGGAAGTCAAGCTAAGGGATTCTATTACAACCCAGGTGCTGCTGTCTGTTGGAGGAACCTCCCCACTCTCAGAACCCCAGAACACTTCTTCCTGTGTGTGCTGGACGTGGGGAAACATAGCACACGCATTTTTCAGGGGTCACAGTAATTCCCAAGTTGTGGGTTGTAGTTTAAACATCTCCACTACCCATGGAGAGGCACACGCTAATACTTAGTTTTAGATCCCAAATCCCACTTTCAACCACACACTGGCCTTGGCAAACCATCAGTGAAGACAAGCAAAGGGATTCCATTCGAACCAAGACGCTGATGTCAGTTGGAGGAACTACCCCACCCTCAGGATCCTGGAACCCAACCTTGTGTGGTGGGGAGATTTGAAGCCCCACTCCACGCAGATGAATGGGTGCTCAGGTGTTTCCCTTTATGGAGAATTCATCTAAATACTTCCTCAGTCCATCGGGGACACTCGCTACTATTTGGCCTCAAAGCCCAACCCCCAGGTTTCTCTCAGAGTCAGTCCTAGGGAAACACTCAGGGATTACAAGCTAAGGGATTCTATTAGAACCCAGCCGCTTCTGTCACCTGAAATTGCCAGCCCACACTCAGGATAGCAGAAAACTTCTTCATGTGTGTTCTGGTGGTGGGGATACAGAGTCCACGCTTTTTTCAAGGAGCACAGGTATTCCCATGTTGTGGGCTTTTGGTTAATAACCTAAAAATCCCATGGAGAAGCACTCGCTAATACTTGGATTTAGAGCCCAACCCACCCTTTCCCCAGCACTCCGTATCAGGCAACCAAACAGGGTAGACAAGTTAAGCGATTTTATAAGAACCAAGGCCCTGCTCTCAGTTGGAGGAGGCTGCCCACTCTCAGGATAACTGTGCAAGTGTTCGTGTGTGTGCTGGAGGTGTGGAAACAGACTCCACGGATCTTTATGGGGGCACAGGTGTTCCCAGGTTAGGGATGTAGTTTAAACACCTCCACAAACCATAGAGAGGTCATCGCAAATACTTGGTTTTGGAGCCCAAACCACACTTTCCCCCGCACTCCCGCCTAGGCTTTCCATCAGGGAAGACAAGCAAAGGGATTCAATTAGAACCCAGGCGCTGCTGTCAGTTGGAGGAACTTCCCTGCACTCAGAATTCCAGAACACATTCTTAGGTGTGGGAGAGATGTGCAGCCCCACTGCACCCAGATGAATGCAGGAAAAGGTGTTCCCTTTAGGGAGAAGTCCTCTAAGTACTTCCTCAATGAATCAGGGGCACTCACTGCTACGTGGCCTCCAAGCCCAACCCCCAGCTTTCCCTCATGGCCTGGCCTAAAAGAACACTCAGGGAACAGAAGCTAAGGGATACTAATAGAATCCAGGTGCTGCTGTCAGTTTGAGGAACATCCCCACACTCAGAATACAAGAACACATCTTCGTGTGTGTGCTGGATGTAGGGAAACAGTCAAAGCATCTTTCAGGGGGCACATTTATTCCATGGTTGTGGGTTGTAGGTTAAAAACCCACATCCCATGGATAGGCTCTCGCTTATACTTGGTTTAGAGCCCAACCCCCACTTTCCCCCACTCTCCAGCCTAGGCATGCCATCAGGGAAGACAAGCTAAGGGATCCTTTTAGAACCCAGGCGCTGCTGTCATTTGGAGGAGCCTCCCCACAATCAGGATACCTGAGGACGTCTCCGTGTGTGTGCTGGAGGTGGGGAAACAGATTCCACGCAACTTTATGGGGCACAGGTGTTCCAAGGTTGGGGAAGTAGTTTAAAACCCTCCACTACCCACAGAGATGCACTCGCTAATACTTGGCTTTAGAGCCCATCCCCCACCATCGCTTACTGCTAGGCCTAGGAAAACACTTAGGGAAGTCAAGCTAAGGGATTCTATTACAACCCAGGTGCTGCTGTCTGTTGGAGGAACCTCCCCACTCTCAGAACCCCAGAACACTTCTTCCTGTGTGTGCTGGACGTGGGGAAACATAGCACACGCATTTTTCAGGGGTCACAGTAATTCCCAAGTTGTGGGTTGTAGTTTAAACATCTCCACTACCCATGGAGAGGCACACGCTAATACTTAGTTTTAGATCCCAAATCCCACTTTCAACCACACACTGGCCTAGGCAAACCATCAGTGAAGACAAGCAAAGGGATTCCATTCGAACCAAGACGCTGATGTCAGTTGGAGGAACTACCCCACCCTCAGGATACTGGAACCCAACCTTGTGTGGTGGGGAGATTTGAAGCCCCACTCCACGCAGATGAATGGGTGCTCAGGTGTTTCCCTTTATGGAGAATTCATCTAAATACTTCCTCAGTCCATCGGGGACACTCGCTACTATTTGGCCTCAAAGCCCAACCCCCAGGTTTCTCTCAGAGTCAGTCCTAGGGAAACACTCAGGGATTACAAGCTAAGGGATTCTATTAGAACCCAGCCGCTTCTGTCACCTGAAATTGCCAGCCCACACTCAGGATAGCAGAAAACTTCTTCATGTGTGTTCTGGTGGTGGGGATACAGAGTCCACGCTTTTTTCAAGGAGCACAGGTATTCCCATGTTGTGGGCTTTTGGTTAATAACCTCCAAATCCCATGGAGAAGCACTCGCTAATACTTGGATTTAGAGCCCAACCCACCCTTTCCCCAGCACTCCGTATCAGGCAACCAAACAGGGTAGACAAGTTAAGCGATTTTATAAGAACCAAGGCCCTGCTCTCAGTTGGAGGAGGCTGCCCACTCTCAGGATAACTGTGCAAGTGTTCGTGTGTGTGCTGGAGGTGTGGAAACAGACTCCACGGATCTTTATGGGGGCACAGGTGTTCCCAGGTTAGGGATGTAGTTTAAACACCTCCACAAACCATAGAGAGGTCATCGCAAATACTTGGTTTTGGAGCCCAAACCACACTTTCCCCCGCACTCCCGCCTAGGCTTTCCATCAGGGAAGACAAGCAAAGGGATTCAATTAGAACCCAGGCGCTGCTGTCAGTTGGAGGAACTTCCCTGCACTCAGAATTCCAGAACACATTCTTAGGTGTGGGAGAGATGTGCAGCCCCACTGCACCCAGATGAATGCAGGAAAAGGTGTTCCCTTTAGGGAGAAGTCCTCTAAGTACTTCCTCAATGAATCAGGGGCACTCACTGCTACGTGGCCTCCAAGCCCAACCCCCAGCTTTCCCTCATGGCCTGGCCTAAAAGAACACTCAGGGAACAGAAGCTAAGGGATACTAATAGAATCCAGGTGCTGCTGTCAGTTTGAGGAACATCCCCACCCTCAGAATACAAGAACACATCTTCGTGTGTGTGCTGGATGTAGGGAAACAGTCAAAGCATCTTTCAGGGGGCACATTTATTCCATGGTTGTGGGTTGTAGGTTAAAAACCCACATCCCATGGATAGGCTCTCGCTTATACTTGGTTTAGAGCCCAACCCCCACTTTCCCCCACTCTCCAGCCTAGGCATGCCATCAGGGAAGACAAGCTAAGGGATCCTTTTAGAACCAAGGCGCTGCTGTCATTTGGAGGAGCCTCCCCACAATCAGGATACCTGAGGACGTCTCCGTGTGTGTGCTGGAGGTGGGGAAACAGATTCCACGCAACTTTATGGGGCACAGGTGTTCCAAGGTTGGGGAAGTAGTTTAAAACCCTCCACTACCCACAGAGATGCACTCGCTAATACTTGGCTTTAGAGCCCATCCCCCACCATCGCTTACTGCTAGGCCTAGGAAAACACTTAGGGAAGTCAAGCTAAGGGATTCTATTACAACCCAGGTGCTGCTGTCTGTTGGAGGAACCTCCCCACTCTCAGAACCCCAGAACACTTCTTCCTGTGTGTGCTGGACGTGGGGAAACATAGCACACGCATTTTTCAGGGGTCACAGTAATTCCCAAGTTGTGGGTTGTAGTTTAAACATCTCCACTACCCATGGAGAGGCACACGCTAATACTTAGTTTTAGATCCCAAATCCCACTTTCAACCACACACTGGCCTAGGCAAATCATCAGTGAAGACAAGCAAAGGGATTCCATTCGAACCAAGACGCTGATGTCAGTTGGAGGAACTACCCCACCCTCAGGATACTGGAACCCAACCTTGTGTGGTGGGGAGATTTGAAGCCCCACTCCACGCAGATGAATGGGTGCTCAGGTGTTTCCCTTTATGGAGAATTCATCTAAATACTTCCTCAGTCCATCGGGGACACTCGCTACTATTTGGCCTCAAAGCCCAACCCCCAGGTTTCTCTCAGAGTCAGTCCTAGGGAAACACTCAGGGATTACAAGCTAAGGGATTCTATTAGAACCCAGCCGCTTCTGTCACCTGAAATTGCCAGCCCACACTCAGGATAGCAGAAAACTTCTTCATGTGTGTTCTGGTGGTGGGGATACAGAGTCCACGCTTTTTTCAAGGAGCACAGGTATTCCCATGTTGTGGGCTTTTGGTTAATAACCTCCAAATCCCATGGAGAAGCACTCGCTAATACTTGGATTTAGAGCCCAACCCACCCTTTCCCCAGCACTCCGTATCAGGCAACCAAACAGGGTAGACAAGTTAAGCGATTTTATAAGAACCAAGGCCCTGCTCTCAGTTGGAGGAGGCTGCCCACTCTCAGGATAACTGTGCAAGTGTTCGTGTGTGTGCTGGAGGTGTGGAAACAGACTCCACGGATCTTTATGGGGGCACAGGTGTTCCCAGGTTAGGGATGTAGTTTAAACACCTCCACAAACCATAGAGAGGTCATCGCAAATACTTGGTTTTGGAGCCCAAACCACACTTTCCCCCGCACTCCCGCCTAGGCTTTCCATCAGGGAAGACAAGCAAAGGGATTCAATTAGAACCCAGGCGCTGCTGTCAGTTGGAGGAACTTCCCTGCACTCAGAATTCCAGAACACATTCTTAGGTGTGGGAGAGATGTGCAGCCCCACTGCACCCAGATGAATGCAGGAAAAGGTGTTCCCTTTAGGGAGAAGTCCTCTAAGTACTTCCTCAATGAATCAGGGGCACTCACTGCTACGTGGCCTCCAAGCCCAACCCCCAGCTTTCCCTCATGGCCTGGCCTAAAAGAACACTCAGGGAACAGAAGCTAAGGGATACTAATAGAATCCAGGTGCTGCTGTCAGTTTGAGGAACATCCCCACACTCAGAATACAAGAACACATCTTCGTGTGTGTGCTGGATGTAGGGAAACAGTCAAAGCATCTTTCAGGGGGCACATTTATTCCATGGTTGTGGGTTGTAGGTTAAAAACCCACATCCCATGGATAGGCTCTCGCTTATACTTGGTTTAGAGCCCAACCCCCACTTTCCCCCACTCTCCAGCCTAGGCATGCCATCAGGGAAGACAAGCTAAGGGATCCTTTTAGAACCCAGGCGCTGCTGTCATTTGGAGGAGCCTCCCCACAATCAGGATACCTGAGGACGTCTCCGTGTGTGTGCTGGAGGTGGGGAAACAGATTCCACGCAACTTTATGGGGCACAGGTGTTCCAAGGTTGGGGAAGTAGTTTAAAACCCTCCACTACCCACAGAGATGCACTCGCTAATACTTGGCTTTAGAGCCCATCCCCCACCATCGCTTACTGCTAGGCCTAGGAAAACACTTAGGGAAGTCAAGCTAAGGGATTCTATTACAACCCAGGTGCTGCTGTCTGTTGGAGGAACCTCCCCACTCTCAGAACCCCAGAACACTTCTTCCTGTGTGTGCTGGACGTGGGGAAACATAGCACACGCATTTTTCAGGGGTCACAGTAATTCCCAAGTTGTGGGTTGTAGTTTAAACATCTCCACTACCCATGGAGAGGCACACGCTAATACTTAGTTTTAGATCCCAAATCCCACTTTCAACCACACACTGGCCTAGGCAAACCATCAGTGAAGACAAGCAAAGGGATTCCATTCGAACCAAGACGCTGATGTCAGTTGGAGGAACTACCCCACCCTCAGGATACTGGAACCCAACCTTGTGTGGTGGGGAGATTTGAAGCCCCACTCCACGCAGATGAATGGGTGCTCAGGTGTTTCCCTTTATGGAGAATTCATCTAAATACTTCCTCAGTCCATCGGGGACACTCGCTACTATTTGGCCTCAAAGCCCAACCCCCAGGTTTCTCTCAGAGTCAGTCCTAGGGAAACACTCAGGGATTACAAGCTAAGGGATTCTATTAGAACCCAGCCGCTTCTGTCACCTGAAATTGCCAGCCCACACTCAGGATAGCAGAAAACTTCTTCATGTGTGTTCTGGTGGTGGGGATACAGAGTCCACGCTTTTTTCAAGGAGCACAGGTATTCCCATGTTGTGGGCTTTTGGTTAATAACCTCCAAATCCCATGGAGAAGCACTCGCTAATACTTGGATTTAGAGCCCAACCCACCCTTTCCCCAGCACTCCGTATCAGGCAACCAAACAGGGTAGACAAGTTAATCGATTTTATAAGAACCAAGGCCCTGCTCTCAGTTGGAGGAGGCTGCCCACTCTCAGGATAACTGTGCAAGTGTTCGTGTGTGTGCTGGAGGTGTGGAAACAGACTCCACGGATCTTTATGGGGGCACAGGTGTTCCCAGGTTAGGGATGTAGTTTAAACACCTCCACAAACCATAGAGAGGTCATCGCAAATACTTGGTTTTGGAGCCCAAACCACACTTTCCCCCGCACTCCCGCCTAGGCTTTCCATCAGGGAAGACAAGCAAAGGGATTCAATTAGAACCCAGGCGCTGCTGTCAGTTGGAGGAACTTCCCTGCACTCAGAATTCCAGAACACATTCTTAGGTGTGGGAGAGATGTGCAGCCCCACTGCACCCAGATGAATGCAGGAAAAGGTGTTCCCTTTAGGGAGAAGTCCTCTAAGTACTTCCTCAATGAATCAGGGGCACTCACTGCTACGTGGCCTCCAAGCCCAACCCCCAGCTTTCCCTCATGGCCTGGCCTAAAAGAACACTCAGGGAACAGAAGCTAAGGGATACTAATAGAATCCAGGTGCTGCTGTCAGTTTGAGGAACATCCCCACACTCAGAATACAAGAACACATCTTCGTGTGTGTGCTGGATGTAGGGAAACAGTCAAAGCATCTTTCAGGGGGCACATTTATTCCATGGTTGTGGGTTGTAGGTTAAAAACCCACATCCCATGGATAGGCTCTCGCTTATACTTGGTTTAGAGCCCAACCCCCACTTTCCCCCACTCTCCAGCCTAGGCATGCCATCAGGGAAGACAAGCTAAGGGATCCTTTTAGAACCCAGGCGCTGCTGTCATTTGGAGGAGCCTCCCCACAATCAGGATACCTGAGGACGTCTCCGTGTGTGTGCTGGAGGTGGGGAAACAGATTCCACGCAACTTTATGGGGCACAGGTGTTCCAAGGTTGGGGAAGTAGTTTAAAACCCTCCACTACCCACAGAGATGCACTCGCTAATACTTGGCTTTAGAGCCCATCCCCCACCATCGCTTACTGCTAGGCCTAGGAAAACACTTAGGGAAGTCAAGCTAAGGGATTCTATTACAACCCAGGTGCTGCTGTCTGTTGGAGGAACCTCCCCACACTCACAACCCCAGAACACTTCTTCCTGTGTGTGCTGGACGTGGGGAAACATAGCACACGCATTTTTCAGGGGTCACAGTAATTCCCAAGTTGTGGGTTGTAGTTTAAACATCTCCACTACCCATGGAGAGGCACACACTAATACTTAGATTTAGATCCCAAATCCCACTTTCAACCACACACTGGCCTAGGCAAACCATCAGGGAAGACAAGCAAAGGGATTCTATTCAAACCAAGACGCTGATGTCAGTTGGAGGAACTACCCCACCCTCAGGATACTGGAACCCAACCTTGTGTGGTGGGGAGATTTGAAGCCCCACTCCACGCAGATGAATGGGTGCTAAGGTGTTTCCCTTTATGGAGAATTCATCTAAATACTTCCTCAGTCCATCGGGGACACTCGCTACTATTTGGCCTCAAAGCCCAACCCCCAGGTTTCTCTCAAAGTCAGTTCTAGGGAAACACTCAGGGATTACAAGCTAAGGGATTCTATTAGAACCCAGCCGCTTCTGTCACCTGAAATTGCCAGCCCACACTCAGGATAGCAGAAAACTTCTTCATGTGTGTTCTGGTGGTGGGGATACAGAGTCCACGCTTTTTTCAAGGAGCACAGGTATTCCCATGTTGTGGGCTTTTGGTTAATAACCTCCAAATCCCATGGAGAAGCACTCGCTAATACTTGGATTTAGAGCCCACCCCACCCTTTCACCAGCACTCCGTATCAGGCAACCAAACAGGGTAGACAAGTTAAGCGATTTTATAAAAACCAAGGCCTAGCTCTCAGTTGGAGGAGGCTGCCCACTTTCAGGATAAATGTGCAAGTGTTCGTGTGTGTGCTGCAGGTGTTGAAACAGACTCCACGGATCATTAAGGGGGCACAGGGGTTCCCAGGTTAGGGATGTAGTTTAAACACATCCACAAACCATAGAGAGGTCATCGCAAATACTTGGTTTTGGAGCCCAAACCACACTTTCCCCCGCACTCCCGCCTAGGCTTTCCATCAGGGAAGACAAGCAAAGGTATTCAATTAGAACCCAGGCGCTGCTGTCAGTTGGAGGAACTTCCCTGCACTCAGAATTCCAGAACACATTCTTAGGTGTGGGAGAGATGTGCAGCCCCACTGCACCCTGATGAATGCAGGAAAAGGTGTTCCGTTTAGGGAGAAGTCCTCTAAGTACTTCCTCAATGGATCAGGGGGCACTCACTGCTACGTGGCCTCCAAGCCCAACCCCCAGCTTTCCCTCATGGCCTGGTCTAAGAGAACACTCAGGGAACAGAAGCTAAGGGATACTAATGGAATCCAGGTGCTGCTGTCAGTTTGAGGAACTTCCCCACACTCAGAATACCAGAAAACATCTTCGTGTGTGTGCTGGATGTAGGGAAACAGTCAAAGCATCTTTCAGGGGGCACATTTATTCCATGGTTGTGGGTTGTAGGTTAAAAACCCACATCCCATGGATAGGCTCTCGCTTATACTTGGTTTAGAGCCCAACCCCCACTTTCCCCCACTCTCCAGCCTAGGCATGCCATCAGGGAAGACAAGCTAAGGGATTCTTTTAGAACCCAGGCGCTGTTGTCATTTGGAGGAGCCTCCCCACAATCAGGATACCTGAGCACGTCTCCGTGTGTGTGCTGGAGGAGGGGAAACAGATTCCACGCATCTTTATGGGGCACAGGTGTTCCAAGTTTGGGGAAGTAGTTTAAAACCCTCCACTACCCACAGAGATGCACTCACTAATACTTGGCGTTAGAGCCCATCCCCCACCATCGCTTACTGCTAGGCCTAGGAAAACACTTAGGGAAGTCAAGCTAAGGGATTCTATTACAACCCAGGTGCTGCTGTCTGTTGGAGGAACCTCCCCACTCTCAGAACCCCAGAACACTTCTTCCTGTGTGTGCTGGACGTGGGGAAACATAGCACACGCATTTTTCAGGGGTCACAGTAATTCCCAAGTTGTGGGTTTTAGTTTAAACATCTCCACTACCCATGGAGAGGCACACGCTAATACTTAGTTTTAGATCCCAAATCCCACTTTCAACCACACACTGGCCTAGGCAAACCATCAGTGAAGACAAGCAAAGGGATTCCATTCGAACCAAGACGCTGATGTCAGTTGGAGGAACTACCCCACCCTCAGGATACTGGAACCCAACCTTGTGTGGTGGGGAGATTTGAAGCCCCACTCCACGCAGATGAATGGGTGCTCAGGTGTTTCCCTTTATGGAGAATTCATCTAAATACTTCCTCAGTCCATCGGGGACACTCGCTACTATTTGGCCTCAAAGCCCAACCCCCAGGTTTCTCTCAGAGTCAGTCCTAGGGAAACACTCAGGGATTACAAGCTAAGGGATTCTATTAGAACCCAGCCGCTTCTGTCACCTGAAATTGCCAGCCCACACTCAGGATAGCAGAAAACTTCTTCATGTGTGTTCTGGTGGTGGGGATACAGAGTCCACGCTTTTTTCAAGGAGCACAGGTATTCCCATGTTGTGGGCTTTTGGTTAATAACCTCCAAATCCCATGGAGAAGCACTCGCTAATACTTGGATTTAGAGCCCAACCCACCCTTTCCCCAGCACTCCGTATCAGGCAACCAAACAGGGTAGACAAGTTAAGCGATTTTATAAGAACCAAGGCCCTGCTCTCAGTTGGAGGAGGCTGCCCACTCTCAGGATAACTGTGCAAGTGTTCGTGTGTGTGCTGGAGGTGTGGAAACAGACTCCACGGATCTTTATGGGGGCACAGGTGTTCCCAGGTTAGGGATGTAGTTTAAACACCTCCACAAACCATAGAGAGGTCATCGCAAATACTTGGTTTTGGAGCCCAAACCACACTTTCCCCCGCACTCCCGCCTAGGCTTTCCATCAGGGAAGACAAGCAAAGGGATTCAATTAGAACCCAGGCGCTGCTGTCAGTTGGAGGAACTTCCCTGCACGCAGAATTCCAGAACACATTCTTAGGTGTGGGAGAGATGTGCAGCCCCACTGCACCCAGATGAATGCAGGAAAAGGTGTTCCCTTTAGGGAGAAGTCCTCTAAGTACTTCCTCAATGAATCAGGGGCACTCACTGCTACGTGGCCTCCAAGCCCAACCCCCAGCTTTCCCTCATGGCCTGGCCTAAAAGAACACTCAGGGAACAGAAGCTAAGGGATACTAATAGAATCCAGGTGCTGCTGTCAGTTTGAGGAACATCCCCACACTCAGAATACAAGAACACATCTTCGTGTGTGTGCTGGAGGTAGGGAAACAGTCAAAGCATCTTTCAGGGGGCACATTTATTCCATGGTTGTGGGTTGTAGGTTAAAAACCCACATCCCATGGATAGGCTCTCGCTTATACTTGGTTTAGAGCCCAACCCCCACTTTCCCCCACTCTCCAGCCTAGGCATGCCATCAGGGAAGACAAGCTAAGGGATTCTTTTAGAACCCAGGCGCTGCTGTCATTTGGATGAGCCTCCCCACAATCAGGATACCTGAGCACGTCTCCGTGTGTGTGCTGGAGGTGGGGAAACAGATTCCACGCATCTTTATGGGGCACAGGTGTTCCAAGGTTGGGGAAGTAGTTTAAAACCCTCCACTACCCACAGAGATGCACTCGCTAATACTTGGCTTTAGAGCCCATCTCCCATCATCGCTTACTGCTAGGCCTAGGAATACACTTTGGGAAGTCAAGCTAAGGGATTCTATTAAAACCCAGGTGCTGCTGTCTGTTGGAGGAACCTCCCCACACTCAGAACCCCAGAACAATTCTTCCTGTGTGTGCTGGACGTGGGGAAACATAGCACACGCATTTTTCAGGGGTCACAGTAATTCCCAAGTTGTGGGTTGTAGTTTAAACATCTCCACTACCCATGGAGAGGCACACGCTAATACTTAGTTTTAGATCCCAAATCCCACTTTCAACCACACACTGGCCTAGGCAAACCATCAGGGAAGACAAGCAAAGGGATTCTATTCAATCCAAGATGCTGATGTCAGTTGGAGGAACTACCCCACCCTCAGGATACTGGAACCCAACCTTGTGTGGTGGGGAGATTTGAAGCCCCACTCCACGCAGATGAATGGGTGCTCAGGTGTTTCCCTTTATGGCGAATTCATCTAAATACTTCCTCAGTCCATCGGGGACACTCGCTACTATTTGGCCTCAAAGCCCAACCCCCAGGTTTCTCTCAGAATCAGTCCTAGGGAAACACTCAGGGATTACAAGCTAAGGGATTCTATTAGAACCCAGCCGCTTCTGTCACCTGAAATTGCCAGCCCACACTCAGGATAGCAGAAAACTTCTTCATGTGTGTTCTGGTGGTGGGGATACAGAGTCCACGCTTTTTTCAAGGAGCACAGGTATTCCCATGTTGTGGGCTTTTGGTTAATAACCTCCAAATCCCATGGAGAAGCACTCGCTAATACTTGGATTTAGAGCCCAACCCACCCTTTCCCCAGCACTCCGTATCAGGCAACCAAACAGGGTAGACAAGTTAATCGATTTTATAAGAACCAAGGCCCTGCTCTCAGTTGGAGGAGGCTGCCCACTCTCAGGATAACTGTGCAAGTGTTCGTGTGTGTGCTGGAGGTGTGGAAACAGACTCCACGGATCTTTATGGGGGCACAGGTGTTCCCAGGTTAGGGATGTAGTTTAAACACCTCCACAAACCATAGAGAGGTCATCGCAAATACTTGGTTTTGGAGCCCAAACCACACTTTCCCCCGCACTCCCGCCTAGGCTTTCCATCAGGGAAGACAAGCAAAGGGATTCAATTAGAACCCAGGCGCTGCTGTCAGTTGGAGGAACTTCCCTGCACGCAGAATTCCAGAACACATTCTTAGGTGTGGGAGAGATGTGCAGCCCCACTGCACCCAGATGAATGCAGGAAAAGGTGTTCCCTTTAGGGAGAAGTCCTCTAAGTACTTCCTCAATGAATCAGGGGGCACTCACTGCTACGTGGCCTCCAAGCCCAACCCCCAGCTTTCCCTCATGGCCTGGCCTAAAAGAACACTCAGGGAACAGAAGCTAAGGGATACTAATAGAATCCAGGTGCTGCTGTCAGTTTGAGGAACATCCCCACACTCAGAATACAAGAACACATCTTCGTGTGTGTGCTGGATGTAGGGAAACAGTCAAAGCATCTTTCAGGGGGCACATTTATTCCATGGTTGTGGGTTGTAGGTTAAAAACCCACATCCCATGTATAGGCTCTCGCTTATACTTGGTTTAGAGCCCAACCCCCACTTTCCCCCACTCTCCAGCCAAGGCATGCCATCAGGGAAGACAAGCTAAGGGATTCTTTTAGAACCCAGGCGCTGCTGTCATTTGGAGGAGCCTCCCCACAATCAGGATACCTGAGCACGTCTCCGTGTGTGTGCTGGAGGAGGGGAAACAGATTCCACGCATCTTTATGGGGCACAGGTGTTCCAAGTTTGGGGAAGTAGTTTAAAACCCTCCACTACCCACAGAGATGCACTCACTAATACTTGGCGTTAGAGCCCATCCCCCACCATCGCTTACTGCTAGGCCTAGGAAAACACTTAGGGAAGTCAAGCTAAGGGATTCTATTACAACCCAGGTGCTGCTGTCTGTTGGAGGAACCTCCCCACTCTCAGAACCCCAGAACACTTCTTCCTGTGTGTGCTGGACGTGGGGAAACATAGCACACGCATTTTTCAGGGGTCACAGTAATTCCCAAGTTGTGGGTTGTAGTTTAAACATCTCCACTACCCATGGAGAGGCACACGCTAATACTTAGTTTTAGATCCCAAATCCCACTTTCAACCACACACTGGCCTAGGCAAACCATCAGTGAAGACAAGCAAAGGGATTCCATTCGAACCAAGACGCTGATGTCAGTTGGAGGAACTACCCCACCCTCAGGATACTGGAACCCAACCTTGTGTGGTGGGGAGATTTGAAGCCCCACTCCACGCAGATGAATGGGTGCTCAGGTGTTTCCCTTTATGGAGAATTCATCTAAATACTTCCTCAGTCCATCGGGGACACTCGCTACTATTTGGCCTCAAAGCCCAACCCCCAGGTTTCTCTCAGAGTCAGTCCTAGGGAAACACTCAGGGATTACAAGCTAAGGGATTCTATTAGAACCCAGCCGCTTCTGTCACCTGAAATTGCCAGCCCACACTCAGGATAGCAGAAAACTTCTTCATGTGTGTTCTGGTGGTGGGGATACAGAGTCCACGCTTTTTTCAAGGAGCACAGGTATTCCCATGTTGTGGGCTTTTGGTTAATAACCTCCAAATCCCATGGAGAAGCACTCGCTAATACTTGGATTTAGAGCCCAACCCACCCTTTCCCCAGCACTCCGTATCAGGCAACCAAACAGGGTAGACAAGTTAAGCGATTTTATAAGAACCAAGGCCCTGCTCTCAGTTGGAGGAGGCTGCCCACTCTCAGGATAACTGTGCAAGTGTTCGTGTGTGTGCTGGAGGTGTGGAAACAGACTCCACGGATCTTTATGGGGGCACAGGTGTTCCCAGGTTAGGGATGTAGTTTAAACACCTCCACAAACCATAGAGAGGTCATCGCAAATACTTGGTTTTGGAGCCCAAACCACACTTTCCCCCGCACTCCCGCCTAGGCTTTCCATCAGGGAAGACAAGCAAAGGGATTCAATTAGAACCCAGGCGCTGCTGTCAGTTGGAGGAACTTCCCTGCACTCAGAATTCCAGAACACATTCTTAGGTGTGGGAGAGATGTGCAGCCCCACTGCACCCAGATGAATGCAGGAAAAGGTGTTCCCTTTAGGGAGAAGTCCTCTAAGTACTTCCTCAATGAATCAGGGGCACTCACTGCTACGTGGCCTCCAAGCCCAACCCCCAGCTTTCCCTCATGGCCTGGCCTAAAAGAACACTCAGGGAACAGAAGCTAAGGGACACTAATGGAATCCAGGTGCTGCTGTCAGTTTGAGGAAGTTCCCCACACTCAGAATACCAGAAAACATCTTCGTGTGTGTGCTGGATGTAGGGAAACAGTCAAAGCATCTTTCAGGGGGCACATTTATTCCATGGTTGTGGGTTGTAGGTTAAAAACCCACATCCCATGGATAGGCTCTCGCTTATACTTGGTTTAGAGCCCAACCCCCACTTTCCCCCACTCTCCAGCCTAGGCATGCCATCAGGGAAGACAAGCTAAGGGATTCTTTTAGAACCCAGGCGCTGCTGTCATTTGGAGGAGCCTCCCCACAATCAGGATACCTGAGCACGTCTCCGTGTGTGTGCTGGAGGAGGGGAAACAGATTCCACGCATCTTTATGGGGCACAGGTGTTCCAAGGTTGGGGAAGTAGTTTAAAACCCTCCACTACCCACAGAGATGCACTCGCTAATACTTGGCTTTAGAGCCCATCTCCCATCATCGCTTACTGCTAGGCCTAGGAATACACTTTGGGAAGTCAAGCTAAGGGATTCTATTAAAACCCAGGTGCTGCTGTCTGTTGGAGGAACCTCCCCACACTCAGAACCCCAGAACACTTCTTCCTGTGTGTGCTGGACGTGGGGAAACATAGCACACGCATTTTTCAGGGGTCACAGTAATTCCCAAGTTGTGGGTTGTAGTTTAAACATCTCCACTACCCATGGAGAGGCACACGCTAATACTTAGTTTTAGATCCCAAATCCCACTTTCAACCACACACTGGCCTAGGCAAACCATCAGGGAAGACAAGCAAAGGGATTCTATTCAATCCAAGATGCTGATGTCAGTTGGAGTAACTACCCCACCCTCAGGATACTGGAACCCAACCTTGTGTGGTGGGGAGATTTGAAGCCCCACTCCACGCAGATGAATGGGTGCTCAGGTGTTTCCCTTTATGGAGAATTCATCTAAATACTTCCTCAGTCCATCGGGGACACTCGCTACTATTTGGCCTCAAAGCCCAACCCCCAGGTTTCTCTCAGAATCAGTCCTAGGGAAACACTCAGGGATTACAAGCTAAGGGATTCTATTAGAACCCAGCCGCTTCTGTCACCTGAAATTGCCAGCCCACACTCAGGATAGCAGAAAACTTCTTCATGTGTGTTCTGGTGGTGGGGATACAGAGTCCACGCTTTTTTCAAGGAGCACAGGTATTCCCATGTTGTGGGCTTTTGGTTAATAACCTCCAAATCCCATGGAGAAGCACTCGCTAATACTTGGATTTAGAGCCCAACCCACCCTTTCCCCAGCACTCCGTATCAGGCAACCAAACAGGGTAGACAAGTTAAGCGATTTTATAAGAACCAAGGCCCTGCTCTCAGTTGGAGGAGGCTGCCCACTCTCAGGATAACTGTGCAAGTGTTCGTGTGTGTGCTGGAGGTGTGGAAACAGACTCCACGGATCTTTATGGGGGCACAGGTGTTCCCAGGTTAGGGATGTAGTTTAAACACCTCCACAAACCATAGAGAGGTCATCGCAAATACTTGGTTTTGGAGCCCAAACCACACTTTCCCCCGCACTCCCGCCTAGGCTTTCCATCAGGGAAGACAAGCAAAGGGATTCAATTAGAACCCAGGCGCTGCTGTCAGTTGGAGGAACTTCCCTGCACGCAGAATTCCAGAACACATTCTTAGGTGTGGGAGAGATGTGCAGCCCCACTGCACCCAGATGAATGCAGGAAAAGGTGTTCCCTTTAGGGAGAAGTCCTCTAAGTACTTCCTCAATGAATCAGGGGGCACTCACTGCTACGTGGCCTCCAAGCCCAACCCCCAGCTTTCCTTCATGGCCTGGCCTAAAAGAACACTCAGGGAACAGAAGCTAAGGGATACTAATAGAATCCAGGTGCTGCTGTCAGTTTGAGGAACATCCCCACACTCAGAATACAAGAACACATCTTCGTGTGTGTGCTCGATGTAGGGAAACAGTCAAAGCATCTTTCAGGGGGCACATTTATTCCATGGTTGTGGGTTGTAGGTTAAAAACCCACATCCCATGGATAGGCTCTCGCTTATACTTGGTTTAGAGCCCAACCCCCACTTTCCCCCACTCTTCAGCCAAGGCATGCCATCAGGGAAGACAAGCTAAGGGATTCTTTTAGAACCCAGGCGCTGCTGTCATTTGGAGGAGCCTCCCCACAATCAGGATACCTGAGCACGTCTCCGTGTGTGTGCTGGAGGAGGGGAAACAGATTCCACGCATCTTTATGGGGCACAGGTGTTCCAAGTTTGGGGAAGTAGTTTAAAACCCTCCACTACCCACAGAGATGCACTCACTAATACTTGGCGTTAGAGCCCATCCCCCACCATCGCTTACTGCTAGGCCTAGGAAAACACTTAGGGAAGTCAAGCTAAGGGATTCTATTACAACCCAGGTGCTGCTGTCTGTTGGAGGAACCTCCCCACTCTCAGAACCCCAGAACACTTCTTCCTGTGTGTGCTGGACGTGGGGAAACATAGCACACGCATTTTTCAGGGGTCACAGTAATTCCCAAGTTGTGGGTTGTAGTTTAAACATCTCCACTACCCATGGAGAGGCACACGCTAATACTTAGTTTTAGATCCCAAATCCCACTTTCAACCACACACTGGCCTAGGCAAACCATCAGGGAAGACAAGCAAAGGGATTCAATTAGAACCCAGGCGCTGCTGTCAGTTGGAGGAACTTCCCTGCACGCAGAATTCCAGAACACATTCTTAGGTGTGGGAGAGATGTGCAGCCCCACTGCACCCAGATGAATGCAGGAAAATGTGTTCCCTTTAGGGAGAAGTCCTCTAAGTACTTCCTCAATGAATCAGGGGGCACTCACTGCTACGTGGCCTCCAAGCCCAACCCCCAGCTTTCCCTCATGGCCTGGCCTAAAAGAACACTCAGGGAACAGAAGCTAAGGGATACTAATAGAATCCAGGTGCTGCTGTCAGTTTGAGGAACATCCCCACACTCAGAATACAAGAACACATCTTCGTGTGTGTGCTGGATGTAGGGAAACAGTCAAAGCATCTTTCAGGGGGCACATTTATTCCATGGTTGTGGGTTGTAGGTTAAAAACCCACATCCCATGGATAGGCTCTCGCTTATACTTGGTTTAGAGCCCAACCCCCACTTTCCCCCACTCTCCAGCCAAGGCATGCCATCAGGGAAGACAAGCTAAGGGATTCTTTTAGAACCCAGGCGCTGCTGTCATTTGGAGGAGCCTCCCCACAATCAGGATACCTGAGCACGTCTCCGTGTGTGTGCTGGAGGAGGGGAAACAGATTCCACGCATCTTTATGGGGCACAGGTGTTCCAAGTTTGGGGAAGTAGTTTAAAACCCTCCACTACCCACAGAGATGCACTCACTAATACTTGGCGTTAGAGCCCATCCCCCACCATCGCTTACTGCTAGGCCTAGGAAAACACTTAGGGAAGTCAAGCTAAGGGATTCTATTACAACCCAGGTGCTGCTGTCTGTTGGAGGAACCTCCCCACTCTCAGAACCCCAGAACACTTCTTCCTGTGTGTGCTGGACGTGGGGAAACATAGCACACGCATTTTTCAGGGGTCACAGTAATTCCCAAGTTGTGGGTTGTAGTTTAAACATCTCCACTACCCATGGAGAGGCACACGCTAATACTTAGTTTTAGATCCCAAATCCCACTTTCAACCACACACTGGCCTAGGCAAACCATCAGTGAAGACAAGCAAAGGGATTCCATTCGAACCAAGACGCTGATGTCAGTTGGAGGAACTACCCCACCCTCAGGATACTGGAACCCAACCTTGTGTGGTGGGGAGATTTGAAGCCCCACTCCACGCAGATGAATGGGTGCTCAGGTGTTTCCCTTTATGGAGAATTCATCTAAATACTTCCTCAGTCCATCGGGGACACTCGCTACTATTTGGCCTCAAAGCCCAACCCCCAGGTTTCTCTCAGAGTCAGTCCTAGGGAAACACTCAGGGATTACAAGCTAAGGGATTCTATTAGAACCCAGCCGCTTCTGTCACCTGAAATTGCCAGCCCACACTCAGGATAGCAGAAAACTTCTTCATGTGTGTTCTGGTGGTGGGGATACAGAGTCCACGCTTTTTTCAAGGAGCACAGGTATTCCCATGTTGTGGGCTTTTGGTTAATAACCTCCAAATCCCATGGAGAAGCACTCGCTAATACTTGGATTTAGAGCCCAACCCACCCTTTCCCCAGCACTCCGTATCAGGCAACCAAACAGGGTAGACAAGTTAAGCGATTTTATAAGAACCAAGGCCCTGCTCTCAGTTGGAGGAGGCTGCCCACTCTCAGGATAACTGTGCAAGTGTTCGTGTGTGTGCTGGAGGTGTGGAAACAGACTCCACGGATCTTTATGGGGGCACAGGTGTTCCCAGGTTAGGGATGTAGTTTAAACACCTCCACAAACCATAGAGAGGTCATCGCAAATACTTGGTTTTGGAGCCCAAACCACACTTTCCCCCGCACTCCCGCCTAGGCTTTCCATCAGGGAAGACAAGCAAAGGGATTCAATTAGAACCCAGGCGCTGCTGTCAGTTGGAGGAACTTCCCTGCACGCAGAATTCCAGAACACATTCTTAGGTGTGGGAGAGATGTGCAGCCCCACTGCACCCAGATGAATGCAGGAAAAGGTGTTCCCTTTAGGGAGAAGTCCTCTAAGTACTTCCTCAATGAATCAGGGGCACTCACTGCTACGTGGCCTCCAAGCCCAACCCCCAGCTTTCCCTCATGGCCTGGCCTAAAAGAACACTCAGGGAACAGAAGCTAAGGGATACTAATAGAATCCAGGTGCTGCTGTCAGTTTGAGGAACATCCCCACACTCAGAATACAAGAACACATCTTCGTGTGTGTGCTGGATGTAGGGAAACAGTCAAAGCATCTTTCAGGGGCACATTTATTCCATGGTTGTGGGTTGTAGGTTAAAAACCCACATCCCATGGATAGGCTCTCGCTTATACTTGGTTTAGAGCCCAACCCCCACTTTCCCCCACTCTCCAGCCTAGGCATGCCATCAGGGAAGACAAGCTAAGGGATCCTTTTAGAACCCAGGCGCTGCTGTCATTTGGAGGAGCCTCCCCACAATCAGGATACCTGAGGACGTCTCCGTGTGTGTGCTGGAGGTGGGGAAACAGATTCCACGCAACTTTATGGGGCACAGGTGTTCCAAGGTTGGGGAAGTAGTTTAAAACCCTCCACTACCCACAGAGATGCACTCGCTAATACTTGGCTTTAGAGCCCATCCCCCACCATCGCTTACTGCTAGGCCTAGGAAAACACTTAGGGAAGTCAAGCTAAGGGATTCTATTACAACCCAGGTGCTGCTGTCTGTTGGAGGAACCTCCCCACTCTCAGAAACCCAGAACACTTCTTCCTGTGTGTGCTGGACGTGGGGAAACATAGCACACGCATTTTTCAGGGGTCACAGTAATTCCCAAGTTGTGGGTTGTAGTTTAAACATCTCCACTACCCATGGAGAGGCACACGCTAATACTTAGTTTTAGATCCCAAATCCCACTTTCAACCACACACTGGCCTAGGCAAACCATCAGTGAAGACAAGCAAAGGGATTCCATTCGAACCAAGACGCTGATGTCAGTTGGAGGAACTACCCCACCCTCAGGATACTGGAACCCAACCTTGTGTGGTGGGGAGATTTGAAGCCCCACTCCACGCAGATGAATGGGTGCTCAGGTGTTTCCCTTTATGGAGAATTCATCTAAATACTTCCTCAGTCCATCGGGGACACTCGCTACTATTTGGCCTCAAAGCCCAACCCCCAGGTTTCTCTCAGAGTCAGTCCTAGGGAAACACTCAGGGATTACAAGCTAAGGGATTCTATTAGAACCCAGCCGCTTCTGTCACCTGAAATTGCCAGCCCACACTCAGGATAGCAGAAAACTTCTTCATGTGTGTTCTGGTGGTGGGGATACAGAGTCCACGCTTTTTTCAAGGAGCACAGGTATTCCCATGTTGTGGGCTTTTGGTTAATAACCTCCAAATCCCATGGAGAAGCACTCGCTAATACTTGGATTTAGAGCCCAACCCACCCTTTCCCCAGCACTCCGTATCAGGCAACCAAACAGGGTAGACAAGTTAAGCGATTTTATAAGAACCAAGGCCCTGCTCTCAGTTGGAGGAGGCTGCCCACTCTCAGGATAACTGTGCAAGTGTTCGTGTGTGTGCTGGAGGTGTGGAAACAGACTCCACGGATCTTTATGGGGGCACAGGTGTTCCCAGGTTAGGGATGTAGTTTAA
Organism: Vicugna pacos; assembly: GCF_048564905.1. Taxonomy (NCBI): domain Eukaryota; kingdom Metazoa; phylum Chordata; class Mammalia; order Artiodactyla; family Camelidae; genus Vicugna; species Vicugna pacos. The sequence goes on along the minus strand of NC_133004.1, from coordinate 2,736,705 downwards.
ACACCTCCACAAACCATAGAGAGGTCATCGCAAATACTTGGTTTTGGAGCCCAAACCACACTTTCCCCCGCACTCCCGCCTAGGCTTTCCATCAGGGAAGACAAGCAAAGGGATTCAATTAGAACCCAGGCGCTGCTGTCAGTTGGAGGAACTTCCCTGCACTCAGAATTCCAGAACACATTCTTAGGTGTGGGAGAGATGTGCAGCCCCACTGCACCCAGATGAATGCAGGAAAAGGTGTTCCCTTGAGGGAGAAGTCCTCTAAGTACTTCCTCAATGAATCAGGGGGCACTCACTGCTACGTGGCCTCCAAGCCCAACCCCCAGCTTTCCCTCATGGCCTGGCCTAAAAGAACACTCAGGGAACAGAAGCTAAGGGATACTAATAGAATCCAGGTGCTGCTGTCAGTTTGAGGAACATCCCCACACTCAGAATACAAGAACACATCTTCGTGTGTGTGCTGGATGTAGGGAAACAGTCAAAGCATCTTTCAGGGGGCACATTTATTCCATGGTTGTGGGTTGTAGGTTAAAAACCCACATCCCATGGATAGGCTCTCGCTTATACTTGGTTTAGAGCCCAACCCCCACTTTCCCCCACTCTCCAGCCTAGGCATGCCATCAGGGAAGACAAGCTAAGGGATCCTTTTAGAACCCAGGCGCTGCTGTCATTTGGAGGAGCCTCCCCACAATCAGGATACCTGAGGACGTCTCTGTGTGTGTGCTGGAGGTGGGGAAACAGATTCCACGCAACTTTATGGGGCACAGGTGTTCCAAGGTTGGGGAAGTAGTTTAAAACCCTCCACTACCCACAGAGATGCACTCGCTAATACTTGGCTTTAGAGCCCATCCCCCACCATCGCTTACTGCTAGGCCTAGGAAAACACTTAGGGAAGTCAAGCTAAGGGATTCTATTACAACTCAGGTGCTGCTGTCTGTTGGAGGAACCTCCCCATACTCACAACCCCAGAACACTTCTTCCTGTGTGTGCTGGACGTGGGGAAACATAGCACACGCATTTTTCAGGGGTCACAGTAATTCCCAAGTTGTGGGTTGTAGTTTAAACATCTCCACTACCCATGGAGAGGCACACACTAATACTTAGATTTAGATCCCAAATCCCACTTTCAACCACACACTGGCCTAGGCAAACCATCAGGGAAGATAAGCAAAGGGATTCTATTCAAACCAAGACGCTGATGTCAGTTGGAGGAACTACCTAACCCTCAGGATACTGGAACCCAACCTTGTGTGGTGGGGAGATTTGAAGCCCCACTCCACGCAGATGAATGGGTGCTCAGGTGTTTCCCTTTATGGAGAATTCATCTAAATACTTCCTCAGTCCATCGGGGACACTCGCTACTATTTGGCCTCAAAGCCCAACCCCCAGGTTTCTCTCAGAGTCAGTCCTAGGGAAACACTCACGGATTACAAGCTAAGGGATTCTATTAGAACCCAGCCGCTTCTGTCACCTGAAATTGCCAGCCCACACTCAGGATAGCAGAAAACTTCTTCATGTGTGTTCTGGTGGTGGGGATACAGAGTCCACGCGTTTTTCAAGGAGCACAGGTATTCCCATGTTGTGGGCTTTTGGTTAATAACCTCCAAATCCCATGGAGAAGCACTCGCTAATACTTGGATTTAGAGCCCAACCCACCCTTTCACCAGCACTCCGTATCAGGCAACCAAACAGGGTAGACAAGTTAAGCGATTTTATAAAAACCAAGGCCCTGCTCTCAGTTGGAGGAGGCTGCCCACTTTCAGGATAACTGTGCAAGTGTTCGTGTGTGTGCTGCAGGTGTTGAAACAGACTCCACGGATCATTATGGGGGCACAGGGGTTCCCAGGTTAGGGATGTAGTTTAAACACATCCACAAACCATAGAGAGGTCATCGCAAATACTTGGTTTTGGAGCCCAAACCACACTTTCCCCCGCACTCCCGCCTAGGCTTTCCATCAGGGAAGACAAGCAAAGGGATTCAATTAGAACCCAGGCGCTGCTGTCAGTTGGAGGAACTTCCCTGCACTCAGAATTCCAGAACACATTCTTAGGTGTGGGAGAGATGTGCAGCCCCACTGCACCCTGATGAATGCAGGAAAAGTTGTTCCCTTTAGGGAGAAGTCCTCTAAGTACTTCCTCAATGAATCAGGGGGCACTCACTGCTACGTGGCCTCCAAGCCCAACCCCCAGCTTTCCCTCATAGCCTGGTCTAAGAGAACACTCAGGGAACAGAAGCTAAGGGATACTTAAAGAATCCAGGTGCTGCTGTCAGTTTGAGGAACTTCCCCACACTCAGAATACCAGAACAAATCTTCGTGTGTGTGCTGGATGTAGGGAAACAGTCAAAGCATCTTTCAGGGGGCACATTTATACCATGGTTGTGGGTTGTAGTTTAAAAACCCACATCCCATGGATAGGCTTTCGCTTATACTTGGTTTAGAGCCCAACACCCACATTCCCCCACTCTCCAGCCTAGGCATGCCATCAGGGAAGACAAGCTAAGGAATTCTTTAGAACCCAGGTTCTGCTGTCATTTGGAGAAGCCTCCCCACAACCAGGATACCTGAGCACGTCTCCGTGTGTGTGCTGGAGGTGGAGAAACAGATTCCACGCATCTTTATGGGGCACAGGTGTTCCAAGGTTGGGGAAGTAGTTTAAAACCCTCCACTACCCACAGAGATGCACTCGCTAATACTTGGCTTTAGAGCCCATCCCCCACCATCGCTTACTGCTAGGCCTAGGAAAACACTTAGGGAAGTCAAGCTAAGGGATTCTATTAAAACCCAGGTGCTGCTGTCTGTTGGAGGAACCTCCCCACACTCACAACCCCAGAACACTTCTTCCTGTGTGTGCTGGACGTGGGGAAACATAGCACACGCATTTTTCAGGGGTCACAGTAATTCCCAAGTTGTGGGTTGTAGTTTAAACATCTGCACTACCCATGGAGAGGCACACGCTAATACTTAGTTTTAGATCCCAAATCCCACTTTCAACCACACACTGACCTAGGCAAACCATCAGGGAAGATAAGGAAAGGGATTCTATTTAAACCAAGATGCTGATGTCAGTTGGAGGAACTACCCCACCCTCAGGATACTGGAACCCAACCTTGTGTGGTGGGGAGATTTGAAGCCCCACTCCACGCAGATGAATGGGTGCTCAGGTGTTTCCCTTTATGGAGAATTCATCTAAATACTTCCTCAGTCCATCGGGGACACTCGCTACTATTTGGCCTCAAAGCCCAACCCCCAGGTTTCTCTCAGAGTCAGTCCTAGGGAAACACTCAGGGATTACAAGCTAAGGGATTCTATTAGAACCCAGCCGCTTCTGTCACCTGAAATTGCCAGCCCACACTCAGGATAGCAGAAAACTTCTTCATGTGTGTTCTGGTGGTGGGGATACAGAGTCCACGCTTTTTTCAAGGAGCACAGGTATTCCCATGTTGTGGGCTTTTGGTTAATAACCTCCAAATCCCATGGAGAAGCACTCGCTAATACTTGGATTTAGAGCCCAACCCACACTTTCCCCAGCACTCCGTATCAGGCAACCAAACAGGGTAGACAAGTTAAGCGATTTTATAAGAACCAAGGCCCTGCTCTCAGTTGGAGGAGGCTGCCCACTCTCAGGATAACTGTGCAAGTGTTCGTGTGCGTGCTGGAGGTGTGGAAACAGACTCCACGGATCTTTATGGGGGCACAGGTGTTCCCAGGTTAGGGATGTAGTTTAAACACCTCCACAAACCATAGAGAGGTCATCGCAAATACTTGGTTTTGGAGCCCAAAAAGCACTTTCCCCCGCACTCCCGCCTAGGCTTTCCATCAGGGAAGACAAGCAAAGGGATTCAATTAGAACCCAGGCGCTGCTGTCACTTGGAGGAACTTCCCTGCACTCAGAATTCCAGAACACATTCTTAGGTGTGGGAGAGATGTGCAGCCCCACTGCACCCAGATGAATGCAGGAAAAGGTGTTCCGTTTAGGGAGAAGTCCTCTAAGTACTTCCTCAATGAATCAGGGGGCACTCACTGCTACGTGGCCTCCAAGCCCAACCCCCAGCTTTCCCTCATGGCCTTGCCTAAAAGAACACTCAGGGAACAGAAGCTAAGGGATACTAATAGAATCCAGGTGCTGCTGTCAGATTGAGGAACATCCCCACACTCAGAATACAGGAACACATCTTCGTGTGTGTGCTGGATGTAGGGAAACAGTCAAAGCATCTTTCAGGGGGCACATTTATTCCATGGTTGTGGGTTGTAGGTTAAAAACCCACATCCCATGGATAGGCTCTCGCTTATACTTGGTTTAGAGCCCAACCCCCACTTTCCCCCACTCTCCAGCCTAGGCATGCCATCAGGGAAGACAAGCTAAGGGATTCTTTTAGAACCCAGGCGCTGCTGTCATTTGGAGGAGCCTCCCCACAATCAGGATACCTGAGCACGTCTCCGTGTGTGTGCTGGAGGTGGGGAAACAGATTCCACGCATCTTTATTGGGCACAGGTGTTCCAAGGTTGGGGAAGTAGTTTAAAACCCTCCACTACCCACAGAGATGCACTCACTAATACTTGGCTTTAGAGCCCACCCCCCACCATCGCTTACTGCTAGGCCTAAGAAAACACTTAGGGAAGTCAAGCTAAGGGATTCTATTACAACCCAGGTGCTGCTGTCTGTTGGAGGAACCTCCCCACACTCACAACCCCAGAACACTTCTTCCTGTGTGTGCTGGACGTGGGGAAACATAGCACACACATTTTTCAGGGGTCACAGTAATTCCCAAGTTGTGGGTTGTAGTTTAAACATCTCCACTACCCATGGAGAGGCACACGCTAATACTTAGTTTTAGATCCCAAATCCCACTTTCAACCACACACTGGCCTAGGCAAACCATCAGGGAAGACAAGCAAAGGGATTCTATTCAAACCAAGACGCTGATGTCAGTTGGAGGAACTACCCCACCCTCAGGATACTGGAACCCAACCTTGTGTGGTGGGGAGATTTGAAGCCCCACTCCACGCAGATGAATGGGTGCTCAGGTGTTTCCCTTTATGGAGAATTCATCTAAATACTTCCTCAGTCCATCGGGGACACTCGCTACTATTTGGCCTCAAAGCCCAACCCCCAGGTTTCTCTCAGAGTCAGTCCTAGGGAAACACTCAGGGATTACAAGCTAAGGGATTCTATTAGAACCCAGCCGCTTCTGTCACCTGAAATTGCCAGCCCACACTCAGGATAGCAGAAAACTTCTTCATGTGTGTTCTGGTGGTGGGGATACAGAGTCCACGCTTTTTTCAAGGAGCACAGGTATTCCCATGTTGTGGGCTTTTGGTTAATAACCTCCAAATCCCATGGAGAAGCACTCGCTAATACTTGGATTTAGAGCCCAACCCACACTTTCCCCAGCACTCCGTATCAGGCAACCAAACAGGGTAGACAAGTTAAGCGATTTTATAAGAACCAAGGCCCTGCTCTCAGTTGGAGGAGGCTGCCCACTCTCAGGATAACTGTGCAAGTGTTCGTGTGCGTGCTGGAGGTGTGGAAACAGACTCCACGGATCTTTATGGGGGCACAGGTGTTCCCAGGTTAGGGATGTAGTTTAAACACCTCCACAAACCATAGAGAGGTCATCGCAAATACTTGGTTTTGGAGCCCAAAAAGCACTTTCCCCCGCACTCCCGCCTAGGCTTTCCATCAGGGAAGACAAGCAAAGGGATTCAATTAGAACCCAGGCGCTGCTGTCACTTGGAGGAACTTCCCTGCACTCAGAATTCCAGAACACATTCTTAGGTGTGGGAGAGATGTGCAGCTCCACTGCACCCAGATGAATGCAGGAAAAGGTGTTCCGTTTAGGGAGAAGTCCTCTAAGTACTTCCTCAATGAATCAGGGGGCACTCACTGCTACGTGGCCTCCAAGCCCAACCCCCAGCTTTCCCTCATGGCCTTGCCTAAAAGAACACTCAGGGAACAGAAGCTAAGGGATACTAATAGAATCCAGGTGCTGCTGTCAGATTGAGGAACATCCCCACACTCAGAATACAGGAACACATCTTCGTGTGTGTGCTGGATGTAGGGAAACAGTCAAAGCATCTTTCAGGGGGCACATTTATTCCATGGTTGTGGGTTGTAGGTTAAAAACCCACATCCCATGGATAGGCTCTCGCTTATACTTGGTTTAGAGCCCAACCCCCACTTTCCCCCACTCTCCAGCCTAGGCATGCCATCAGGGAAGACAAGCTAAGGGATTCTTTTAGAACCCAGGCGCTGCTGTCATTTGGAGGAGCCTCCCCACAATCAGGATACCTGAGCACGTCTCCGTGTGTGTGCTGGAGGTGGGGAAACAGATTCCACGCATCTTTATTGGGCACAGGTGTTCCAAGGTTGGGGAAGTAGTTTAAAACCCTCCACTACCCACAGAGATGCACTCACTAATACTTGGCTTTAGAGCCCACCCCCCACCATCGCTTAATGCTAGGCCTAAGAAAACACTTAGGGAAGTCAAGCTAAGGGATTCTATTACAACCCAGGTGCTGCTGTCTGTTGGAGGAACCTCCCCACACTCACAACCCCAGAACACTTCTTCCTGTGTGTGCTGGACGTGGGGAAACATAGCACACGCATTTTTCAGGGGTCACAGTAATTCCCAAGTTGTGGGTTGTAGTTTAAACATCTCCACTACCCATGGAGAGGCACACGCTAATACTTAGTTTTAGATCCCAAATCCCACTTTCAACCACACACTGGCCTAGGCAAACCATCAGGGAAGACAAGCAAAGGGATTCTATTCAAACCAAGACGCTGATGTCAGTTGGAGGAACTACCCCACCCTCAGGATACTGGAACCCAACCTTGTGTGGTGGGGAGATTTGAAGCCCCACTCCACGCAGATGAATGGGTGCTCAGGTGTTTCCCTTTATGGAGAATTCATCTAAATACTTCCTCAGTCCATCGGGGACACTCGCTACTATTTGGCCTCAAAGCCCAACCCCCAGGTTTCTCTCAGAGTCAGTCCTAGGGAAACACTCAGGGATTACAAGCTAAGGGATTCTATTAGAACCCAGCCGCTTCTGTCACCTGAAATTGCCAGCCCACACTCAGGATAGCAGAAAACTTCTTCATGTGTGTTCTGGTGGTGGGGATACAGAGTCCACGCTTTTTTCAAGGAGCACAGGTATTCCCATGTTGTGGGCTTTTGGTTAATAACCTCCAAATCCCATGGAGAAGCACTCGCTAATACTTGGATTTAGAGCCCAACCCACCCTTTCCCCAGCACTCCGTATCAGGCAACCAAACAGGGTAGACAAGTTAAGCGATTTTATAAGAACCAAGGCCCTGCTCTCAGTTGGAGGAGGCTGCCCACTCTCAGGATAACTGTGCAAGTGTTCGTGTGTGTGCTGGAGGTGTGGAAACAGACTCCACGGATCTTTATGGGGGCACAGGTGTTCCCAGGTTAGGGATGTAGTTTAAACACCTCCACAAACCATAGAGAGGTCATCGCAAATACTTGGTTTTGGAGCCCAAACCACACTTTCCCCCGCACTCCCGCCTAGGCTTTCCATCACGGAAGACAAGCAAAGGGATTCAATTAGAACCCAGGTGCTGCTGTCACTTGGAGGAACTTCCCTGCACTCAGAATTCCAGAACACATTCTTAGGTGTGGGAGAGATGTGCAGCCCCACTGCACCCAGATGAATGCAGGAAAAGGTGTTCCCTTGAGGGAGAAGTCCTCTAAGTACTTCCTCAATGAATCAGGGGGCACTCACTGCTACGTGGCCTCCAAGCCCAACCCCCAGCTTTCCCTCATGGCCTGGCCTAAAAGAACACTCAGGGAACAGAAGCTAAGGGATACTAATAGAATCCAGGTGCTGCTGTCAGTTTGAGGAACATCCCCACACTCAGAATACAAGAACACATCTTCGTGTGTGTGCTGGATGTAGGGAAACAGTCAAAGCATCTTTCAGGGGGCACATTTATTCCATGGTTGTGGGTTGTAGGTTAAAAACCCACATCCCATGGATAGGCTCTGGCTTATACTTGGTTTAGAGCCCAACCCCCACTTTCCCCCACTCTCCAGCCTAGGCATGCCATCAGGGAAGACAAGCTAAGGGATTCTTTTAGAACGCAGGCGCTGCTGTCATTTGGAGGAGCCTCCCCACAATCAGGATACCTGAGCACGTCTCCGTGTGTGTGCTGGAGGTGGGGAAGCAGATTCCACGCATTTTTATGGGGCACAGGTGTTCCAAGGTTGGGGAAGTAGTTTAAAACCCTCCACTACCCACAGAGATGCACTCACTAATACTTGGCTTTAGAGCCCATCCCCCACCATCGCTTACTGCTAGGCCTAGGAAAACACTTAGGGAAGTCAAGCTAAGGGATTCTATTACAACCCAGTTGCTGCTGTCTGTTGGAGGAACCTCCCCACACTCAGAACCCCAGAAAACTTCTTCCTGTGTGTGCTGGACGTGGGGAAACATAGCACACGCATTTTTCAGGGGTCACAGTAATTCCCAATTTGTGGGTTGTAGTTTAAACATCTCCACTACCCATGGAGAGGCACACGCTAATACTTAGTTTTAGATCCCAAATCCCACTTTCAACCACACACTGGCTTAGGCAAACCATCAGGGAAGACAAGCAAAGGGATTCTATTCAAACCAAGACGCTGATGTCAGTTGGAGGAACTACCCCACCCTCAGGATACTGGAACCCAACCTTGTGTGGTGGGGAGATTTGAAGCCCCACTCCACGCAGATGAATGGGTGCTCAGGTGTTTCCCTTTATGGAGAATTCATCTAAATACTTCCTCAGTCCATCGGGGACACTCGCTACTATTTGGCCTCAAAGCCCAACCCCCAGGTTTCTCTCAGAGTCAGTCCTAGGGAAACACTCAGGGATTACAAGCTAAGGGATTCTATTAGAACCCAGCCGCTTCTGTCACCTGAAATTGCCAGCCCACACTCAGGATAGCAGAAAACTTCTTCATGTGTGTTCTGGTGGTGGGGATACAGAGTCCACGCTTTTTTCAAGGAGCACAGGTATTCCCATGTTGTGGGCTTTTGGTTAATAACCTCCAAATCCCATGGAGAAGCACTCGCTAATACTTGGATTTAGAGCCCAACCCACCCTTTCACCAGCACTCCGTATCAGGCAACCAAACAGGGTAGACAAGTTAAGCGATTTTATAAAAACCAAGGCACTGCTCTCAGTTGGAGGAGGCTGCCCACTCTCAGGATAACTGTGCAAGTGTTCGTGTGTGTGCTGCAGGTGTTGAAACAGACTCCACGGATCATTATGGGGGCACAGGGGTTCCCAGGTTAGGGATGTAGTTTAAACACCTCCACAAACCATAGAGAGGTCATCGCAAATACTTGGTTTTGGAGCCCAAACCACACTTTCCCCCGCACTCCCGCCTAGGCTTTCCATCAGGGAAGACAAGCAAAGGGATTCAATTAGAACCCAGGCGCTGCTGTCAGTTGGAGGAAGTTCCCTGCACTCAGAATTCCAGAACACATTCTTAGGTGTGGGAGAGATGTGCAGCCCCACTGCACACAGATGAATGGAGGAAAAGGTGTTCCCATTAGGGACAAGTCCTCTAAGTACTTCCTCAATTGATCAGGGGGCACTCACTGCTACGTGGCCTCCAAGCCCAACCCCCAGCTTTCCCTCATAGCCTGGTCTAAGGGAACACTCCGGGAACAGAAGCTAAGGAATACTAATAGAATCCAGGTGCTGCTGTCAGTTTGAGGAACTTCCCCACACTCAGAATACCAGAACAAATCTTCGTGTGTGTGCTGGATGTAGGGAAACAGTCAAAGCATCTTTCAGGGGGCACATTTATACCATGGTTGTGGGTTGTAGTTTAAAAACCCACATCCCATGGATAGGCTCTCGCTTATACTTGGTTTAGAGCCCAACACCCACATTCCCCCACTCTCCAGCCTAGGCATGCCATCAGGGAAAGCAAGCTAAGGGATTCTTTAGAATCCAGGTGCTGCTGTCATTTGGAGAAGCCTCCCCACAACCAGGATACCTGAGCACGTCTCCGTGTGTGTGCTGGAGGTGGAGAAACAGATTCCACGCATCTTTATGCGGCAGAGGTGTTCCAAGGTTGGGGAAGTAGTTTAAAACCCTCCAATACCCACAGAGATGCACTCGCTAATACTTGGCTTTAGAGCCCATCCCCCACCATCGCTTACTGCTAGGCCTAGGAAAACACTTAGGGAAGTCAAGCTAAGGGATTCTATTACAACCCAGGTGCTGCTGTCTGTTGGAGGAACCTCCCCACACTCACAACCCCAGAACACTTCTTCCTGTGTGTGCTGGATGTGGGGAAACATACCACACGCATTTTTCAGGGGTCACAGTAATTCCCAAGTTGTGGGTTGTAGTTTAAACATCTCCACTACCCATGGAGAGGCACACGCTTATACTTAGTTTTAGATCCCAAATCCCACTTTCAACCACACACTGGCCTAGGCAAACCATCAGGGAAGATAAGGAAAGGGATTCTATTAAAACCAAGATGCTGATGTCAGTTGGAGGAACTACCCCACCCTCAGGATACTGGAACCCAACCTTGTGTGGTGGGGAGATTTGAAGCCCCACTCCACGCAGATGAATGGGTGCTCAGGTGTTTCCCTTTATGGAGAATTCATCTAAATACTTCCTCAGTCCATCGGGGACACTCGCTACTATTTGGCCTCAAAGCCCAACCCCCAGGTTTCTCTCAGAGTCAGTCCTAGGGAAACACTCAGGGATTACAAGCTAAGGGATTCTATTAGAACCCAGCCGCTTCTGTCACCTGAAATTGCCAGCCCACACTCAGGATAGCAGAAAACTTCTTCATGTGTGTTCTGGTGGTGGGGATACAGAGTCCACGCTTTTTTCAAGGAGCACAGGTATTCCCATGTTGTGGGCTTTTGGTTAATAACCTCCAAATCCCATGGAGAAGCACTCGCTAATACTTGGATTTAGAGCCCAACCCACCCTTTCCCCAGCACTCCGTATCAGGCAACCAAACAGGGTAGACAAGTTAAGCGATTTTATAAGAACCAAGGCCCTGCTCTCAGTTGGAGGAGGCTGCCCACTCTCAGGATAACTGTGCAAGTGTTCGTGTGTGTGCTGGAGGTGTGGAAACAGACTCCACGGATCTTTATGGGGGCACAGGTGTTCCCAGGTTAGGGATGTAGTTTAAACACCTCCACAAACCATAGAGAGGTCATCGCAAATACTTGGTTTTGGAGCCCAAACCACACTTTCCCCCGCACTCCCGCCTAGGCTTTCCATCAGGGAAGACAAGCAAAGGAATTCAATTAGAACCCAGGCGCTGCTGTCAGTTGGAGGAACTTCCCTGCACTCAGAATTCCAGAACACATTCTTAGGTGTGGGAGAGATGTGCAGCCCCACTGCACCCAGATGAATGCAGGAAAAGGTGTTCCGTTTAGGGAGAAGTCCTCTAAGTACTTCCTCAATGGATCAGGGGGCACTCACTGCTACGTGGCCTCCAAGCCCAACCCCCAGCTTTCCCTCATGGCCTGGTCTAAGAGAACACTCAGGGAACAGAAGCTAAGGGATACTAATAGAATCCAGGTGCTGCTGTCAGTTTGAGGAACTTCCCCACACTCAGAATACCAGAACAAATCTTCGTGTGTGTGCTGGATGTAGGGAAACAGTCAAAGCATCTTTCAGGGGGCACATTAATTCCATGGTTATGGGTTGTAGGTTAAACACCAACATCCCATGGATAGGCTCTCGCTTATACTTGGTTTAGAGCCCAACCCCCACATTCCCCCACTCTCCAGCCTAGCCATGCCATCAGGGAAGACAAGCTAAGGGATTCTTTTAGAATGCAGGCGCTGCTGTCATTTGGAGGAGCCTCCCCACAATCAGGATACCTGAGCACGTCTCCGTGTGTGTGCTGGAGGTGGGGAAACAGATTCAACGCATCTTTATGGGGCACAGGTGTTCCAAGGTTGGGGAAGTAGTTTAAAACCCTCCACTACCCACAGAGATGCACTCGCTAATACTTGGCTTTAGAGCCCATCCCCCACCATCGCTTACTGCTAAGCCTAGGAAAACACTTAGGGAAGTCAAGCTAAGGGATTCTATTACAACCCAGGTGCTGCTGTCTGTTGGAGGAACCTCCCCACACTCACAACCCCAGAACACTTCTTCCTGTGTGTGCTGGACGTGGGGAAACAAAGCACACGCATTTTTCAGGGGTCACAGTAATTCCCAAGTTGTGGGTTGTAGTTTAAACATCTCCACTACCCATGGAGAGGCACACGCTAATACTTAGTTTTAGATCCCAAATCCCACTTTCAACCACACACTGGCCTAGGCAAACCATCAGGGAAGACAAGCAAAGGGATTCTATTCAAACCAAGACGCTGATGTCAGGTGGAGGAACTACCCCACCCTCAGGATACTGGAACCCAACCTTGTGTGGTGGGGAGATTTGAAGCCCCACTCCACGCAGATGAATGGGTGCTCAGGTGTTTCCCTTTATGGAGAATTCATCTAAATACTTCCTCAGTCCATCGGGGACACTCGCTACTATTTGGCCTCAAAGCCCAACCCCCAGGTTTCTCTCAAAGTCAGTCCTAGGGAAACACTCAGGGATTACAAGCTAAGGGATTCTATTAGAACCCAGCCGCTTCTGTCACCTGAAATTGCCAGCCCACACTCAGGATAGCAGAAAACTTCTTCATGTGTGTTCTGGTGGTGGGGATACAGAGTCCACGCTTTTTTCAAGGAGCACAGGTATTCCCATGTTGTGGGCTTTTGGTTAATAACCTCCAAATCCCATGGAGAAGCACTCGCTAATACTTGGATTTAGAGCCCAACCCACCCTTTCCCCAGCACTCCGTATCAGGCAACCAAACAGGGTAGACAAGTTAAGCGATTTTATAAGAACCAAGGCCCTGCTCTCAGTTGGAGGAGGCTCCCCACTCTCAGGATAACTGTGCAAGTGTTCGTGTGTGTGCTGGAGGTGTGGAAACAGACTCCACGGATCTTTATGGGGGCACAGGTGTTCCCAGGTTAGGGATGTAGTTTAAACACCTCCACAAACCATAGAGAGGTCATCGCAAATACTTGGTTTTGGAGCCCAAACCACACTTTCCACCGCACTCCCGCCTAGGCTTTCCATCAGGGAAGACAAGCAAAGGGATTCAATTAGAACCCAGGCGCTGCTGTCAGTTGGAGGAACTTCCCTGCACTCAGAATTCCAGAACACATTCTTAGGTGTGGGAGAGATGTGCAGCCCCACTGCACCCAGATGAATGCAGGAAAAGGTGTTCCCTGTAGGGAGAAGTCCTCTAAGTACTTCCTCAATGAATCAGGGGGCACTCACTGCTACGTGGCCTCCAAGCCCAACCCCCAGCTTTCCCTCATGGCCTGGCCTAAAAGAACACTCAGGGAACAGAAGCTAAGGGATACTAATAGAATCCAGGTGCTGCTGTCAGTTTGAGGAACATCCCCACACTCAGAATTCAAGAACACATCTTCGTGTGTGTGCTGGATGTAGGGAAACAGTCAAAGCATCTTTCAGGGGGCACATTTATTCCATGGTTGTGGGTTGTAGGTTAAAAACCCACATCCCATGGATAGGCTCTCGCTTATACTTGGTTTAGAGCCCAACCCCCACTTTCCCCCACTCTCCAGCCTAGGCATGCCATCAGGGAAGACAAGCTAAGGGATTCTTTTAGAACCCAGGCGCTGCTGTCATTTGGAGGAGCCTCCGCACAATCAGGATACCTGAGCACGTCTCCGTGTGTGTGCTGGAGGTGTGGAAACAGATTCCACGCATCTTTATGGGGCACAGGTGTTCCAAGTCTGGGGAAGTAGTTTAAAACCCTCCACTACCCACAGAGATACACTCGCTAATACTTGGCTTTAGAGCCCATCCCCCACCATCGCTTACTGCTAGGCCTAGGAAAACACTTAGGGAAGTCAAGCTAAGGGATTGTATTACAACCGAGGTGCTGCTGTCTGTTGGAGGAACCTCCCCACACTCAGAACCCTAGAACACTTCTTCCTGTGTGTGCTGGACGTGGGGAAACATAGCACACGCATTTTTCAGGGGTCACAGTAATTCCCAAGTTGTGGGTTGTAGTTTAAACATCTCCACTACCCATGGAGAGGCACACGCTAATACTTAGTTTTAGATCCCAAATCCCACTTTCAACCACACAATGGCCTAGGCAAACCATCAGGGAAGGCAAGCAAAGGGATTCTATTCAAACCAAGATGCTGATGTCAGTTGGAGGAACTACCCCACCCTCAGGATACTGGAACCCAACCTTGTGTGGTGGGGAGATTTGAAGCCCCACTCCACGCAGATGAATGGGTGCTCAGGTGTTTCCCTTTATGGAGAATTCATCTAAATACTTCCTCAGTCCATCGGGGACACTCGCTACTATTTGGCCTCAAAGCCCAACCCCCAGGTTTCTCTCAGAGTCAGTCCTAGGGAAACACTCAGGGATTACAAGCTAAGGGATTCTATTAGAACCCAGCCGCTTCTGTCACCTGAAATTGCCAGCCCACACTCAGGATAGCAGAAAACTTCTTCATGTGTGTTCTGGTGGTGGGGATACAGAGTCCACGCTTTTTTCAAGGAGCACAGGTATTCCCATGTTGTGGGCTTTTGGTTAATAACCTCCAAATCCCATGGAGAAGCACTCGCTAATACTTGGATTTAGAGCCCAACCCACCCTTTCCCCAGCACTCCGTATCAGGCAACCAAACAGGGTAGACAAGTTAAGCGATTTTATAAGAACCAAGGCCCTGCTCTCAGTTGGAGGAGGCTGCCCACTCTCAGGATAACTGTGCAAGTGTTCGTGTGTGTGCTGGAGGTGTGGAAACAGACTCCACGGATCTTTATGGGGGCACAGGTGTTCCCAGGTTAGGGATGTAGTTTAAACACCTCCACAAACCATAGAGAGGTCATCGCAAATACTTGGTTTTGGAGCCCAAACCACACTTTCCCCCGCACTCCCGCCTAGGCTTTCCATCAGGGAAGACAAGCAAAGGGATTCAATTAGAACCCAGGCGCTGCTGTCACTTGGAGGAACTTCCCTGCACTCAGAATTCCAGAACACATTCTTAGGTGTGGGAGAGATGTGCAGCCCCACTGCACCCAGATGAATGCAGGAAAAGGTGTTCCCTTTAGGGAGAAGTCCTCTAAGTAATTCCTCAATGAATCAGGGGGCACTCACTGCTACGTGGCCTCCAAGCCCAACCCCCAGCTTTTCCTCATGGCCTGGCCTAAAAGAACACTCAGGGAACAGAAGCTAAGGGATACTAATAGAATCCAGGTGCTGCTGTCAGTTTGAGGAACATCCCCACACTCAGAATACAAGAACACATCTTCGTGTGTGTGCTGGATGTAGGGAAACAGACAAAGCATCTTTCAGGGGGCACATTTATTCCATGGTTGTGGGTTGTAGGTTAAAAACCCACATCCCATGGATAGGCTCTCGCTTATACTTGGTTTAGAGCCCAACCCCCACTTTCCCCCACTCTCCAGCCTAGGCATGCCATCAGGGAAGACAAGCTAAGGGATTCTTTTAGAACCCAGGCGCTGCTGTCATTTGGAGGAGCCTCCCCACAATCAGGATACCTGAGCACGTCTCCGTGTGTGTGCTGGAGGTGGGGAAACAGATTCCACGCATCTTTATGGGGCACAGGTGTTCCAAGGTTGGGGAAGTAGTTTAAAACCCTCCACTATCCACAGAGATGCACTCACTAATACTTGGCTTTAGAGCCCATCCCCCACCATCGCTTACTGCTAGGCCTAGGAAAACACTTAGGGAAGTCAAGCTAAGGGATTCTATTACAACCCAGGTGCTGCTGTCTGTTGGAGGAACCTCCCCACACTCACAACCCCAGAACACTTCTTCCTGTGTGTGCTGGACGTGGGGAAACATAGCACACGCATTTTTCAGGGGTCACAGTAATTCCCAAGTTGTGGGTTGTAGTTTAAACATCTGCACTACCCATGGAGAGGCACACGCTAATACTTAGTTTTAGATCCCAAATCCCACTTTCAACCACACACTGACCTAGGCAAACCATCAGGGAAGATACGGAAAGGGATTCTATTTAAACCAAGATGCTGATGTCAGTTGGAGGAACTACCCCACCCTCAGGATACTGGAACCCAACCTTGTGTGGTGGGGAGATTTGAAGCCCCACTCCACGCAGGTGAATGGGTGCTCAGGTGTTTCCCTTTATGGAGAATTCATCTAAATACTTCCTCAGTCCATCGGGGACACTCGCTACTATTTGGCCTCAAAGCCCAACCCCCAGGTTTCTCTCAGAGTCAGTCCTAGGGAAACACTCAGGGATTACAAGCTAAGGGATTCTATTAGAACCCAGCCGCTTCTGTCACCTGAAATTGCCAGCCCACACTCAGGATAGCAGAAAACTTCTTCATGTGTGTTCTGGTGGTGGGGATACAGAGTCCACGCTTTTTTCAAGGAGCACAGGTATTCCCATGTTGTGGGCTTTTGGTTAATAACCTCCAAATCCCATGGAGAAGCACTCGCTAATACTTGGATTTAGAGCCCAACCCACCCTTTCCCCAGCACTCCGTATCAGGCAACCAAACAGGGTAGACAAGTTAAGCGATTTTATAAGAACCAAGGCCCTGCTCTCAGTTGGAGGAGGCTGCCCACTCTCAGGGTAACTGTGCAAGTGTTCGTGTGCGTGCTGGAGGTGTGGAAACAGACTCCACGGATCTTTATGGGGGCACAGGTGTTCCCAGGTTAGGGATGTAGTTTAAACACCTCCACAAACCATAGAGAGGTCATCGCAAATACTTGGTTTTGGAGCCCAAAAAGCAATTTCCCCCGCACTCCCGCCTAGGCTTTCCATCAGGGAAGACAAGCAAAGGGATTCAATTAGAACCCAGGCGCTGCTGTCACTTGGAGGATCTTCCCTGCACTCAGAATTCCAGAACAAATTCTTAGGTGTGGGAGAGATGTGCAGCCCCACTGCACCCAGATGAATGCAGGAAAAGGTGTTCCGTTTAGGGAGAAGTCCTCTAAGTACTTCCTCAATGAATCAGGGGGCACTCACTGCTACGTGGCCTCCAAGCCCAACCCCCAGCTTTCCCTCATGGCCTTGCCTAAAAGAACACTCAGGGAACAGAAGCTAAGGGTTACTAATAGAATCCAGGTGCTGCTGTCAGTTTGAGGAACATCCCCACACTCAGAATACAGGAACACATCTTCGTGTGTGTGCTGGATGTAGGGAAACAGTCAAAGCATCTTTCAGGGGGCACATTTATTCCATGGTTGTGGGTTGTAGGTTAAAAACCCACATCCCATGGATAGGCTCTCGCTTATACTTGGTTTAGAGCCCAACCCCCACTTTCCCCCAATCTCCAGGCTAGGCATGCCATCAGGGAAGACAAGCTAAGGGATTCTTTTAGAACCCAGGCGCTGCTGTCATTTGGAGGAGCCTCCCCACAATCAGGATACCTGAGCACGTCTCCGTGTGTGTGCTGGAGGTGGGGAAACAGATTCCACGCATCTTTATGGGGCACAGGTGTTCCAAGGTTGGGGAAGTAGTTTAAAACCCTCCACTACCCACAGAGATGCACTCACTAATACTTGGCTTTAGAGCCCACCCCCCACCATCGCTTACTGCTAGGCCTAAGAAAACACTTAGGGAAGTCAAGCTAAGGGATTCTATTACAACCCAGGTGCTGCTGTCTGTTGGAGGAACCTCCCCACACTCACAACCCCAGAACACTTCTTCCTGTGTGTGCTGGGCGTGGGGAAACATAGCACACGCATTTTTCAGGGGTCACAGTAATTCCCAAGTTGTGGGTTGTAGTTTAAACATCTCCACTACCCATGGAGAGGCACACGCTAATACTTAGTTTTAGATCCCAAATCCCACTTTCAACCACACACTGGCCTAGGCAAACCATCAGGGAAGACAAGCAAAGGGATTCTATTCAAACCAAGACGCTGATGTCAGTTGGAGGAACTACCCCACCCTCAGGATACTGGAACCCAACCTTGTGTGGTGGGGAGATTTGAAGCCCCACTCCACGCAGATGAATGGGTGCTCAGGTGTTTCCCTTTATGGAGAATTCATCTAAATACTTCCTCAGTCCATCGGGGACACTCGCTACTATTTGGCCTCAAAGCCCAACCCCCAGGTTTCTCTCAGAGTCAGTCCTAGGGAAACACTCAGGGATTACAAGCTAAGGGATTCTATTAGAACCCAGCCGCTTCTGTCACCTGAAATTGCCAGCCCACACTCAGGATAGCAGAAAACTTCTTCATGTGTGTTCTGGTGGTGGGGATACAGAGTCCACGCTTTTTTCAAGGAGCACAGGTATTCCCATGTTGTGGGCTTTTGGTTAATAACCTCCAAATCCCATGGAGAAGCACTCGCTAATACTTGGATTTAGAGCCCAACCCACCCTTTCCCCAGCACTCCGTATCAGGCAACCAAACAGGGTAGACAAGTTAAGCGATTTTATAAGAACCAAGGCCCTGCTCTCAGTTGGAGGAGGCTGCCCACTCTCAGGATAACTGTGCAAGTGTTCGTGCGTGTGCTGGAGGTGTGGAAACAGACTCCACGGATCTTTATGGGGGCACAGGTGTTCCCAGGTTAGGGATGTAGTTTAAACACCTCCACAAACCATAGAGAGGTCATCGCAAATACTTGGTTTTGGAGCCCAAACCACACTTTCCCCCGCACTCCCGCCTAGGCTTTCCATCAGGGAAGACAAGCAAAGGGATTCAATTAGAACCCAGGCGCTGCTGTCAGTTGGAGGAACTTCCCTGCACTCAGAATTCCAGAACACATTCTTAGGTGTGGGAGAGATGTGCAGCCCCACTGCACCCAGATGAATGCAGGAAAAGGTGTTCCCTTGAGGGAGAAGTCCTCTAAGTACTTCCTCAATGAATCAGGGGGCACTCACTGCTACGTGGCCTCCAAGCCCAACCCCCAGCTTTCCCTCATGGCCTGGCCTAAAAGAACACTCAGGGAACAGAAGCTAAGGGATACTAATAGAATCCAGGTGCTGCTGTCAGTTTGAGGAACATCCCCACACTCAGAATACAAGAACACATCTTCGTGTGTGTGCTGGATGTAGGGAAACAGTCAAAGCATCTTTCAGGGGGCACATTTATTCCATGGTTGTGGGTTGTAGGTTAAAAACCCACATCCCATGGATAGGCTCTGGCTTATACTTGGTTTAGAGCCCAACCCCCACTTTCCCCCACTCTCCAGCCTAGGCATGCCATCAGGGAAGACAAGCTAAGGGATTCTTTTAGAACGCAGGCGCTGCTGTCATTTGGAGGAGCCTCCCCACAATCAGGATACCTGAGCACGTCTCCGTGTGTGTGCTGGAGGTGGGGAAGCAGATTCCACGCATTTTTATGGGGCACAGGTGTTCCAAGGTTGGGGAAGTAGTTTAAAACCCTCCACTACCCACAGAGATGCACTCACTAATACTTGGCTTTAGAGCCCATCCCCCACCATCGCTTACTGCTAGGCCTAGGAAAACACTTAGGGAAGTCAAGCTAAGGGATTCTATTACAACCCAGTTGCTGCTGTCTGTTGGAGGAACCTCCCCACACTCAGAACCCCAGAAAACTTCTTCCTGTGTGTGCTGGACGTGGGGAAACATAGCACACGCATTTTTCAGGGGTCACAGTAATTCCCAAGTTGTGGGTTGTAGTTTAAACATCTCCACTACCCATGGAGAGGCACACGCTAATACTTAGTTTTAGATCCCAAATCCCACTTTCAACCACACACTGGCTTAGGCAAACCATCAGGGAAGACAAGCAAAGGGATTCTATTCAAACCAAGACGCTGATGTCAGTTGGAGGAACTACCCCACCCTCAGGATACTGGAACCCAACCTTGTGTGGTGGGGAGATTTGAAGCCCCACTCCACGCAGATGAATGGGTGCTCAGGTGTTTCCCTTTATGGAGAATTCATCTAAATACTTCCTCAGTCCATCGGGGACACTCGCTTCTATTTGGCCTCAAAGCCCAACCCCCAGGTTTCTCTCAGAGTCAGTCCTAGGGAAACACTCAGGGATTACAAGCTAAGGGATTCTATTAGAACCCAGCCGCTTCTGTCACCTGAAATTGCCAGCCCACACTCAGGATAGCAGAAAACTTCTTCATGTGTGTTCTGGTGGTGGGGATACAGAGTCCACGCTTTTTTCAAGGAGCACAGGTATTCCCATGTTGTGGGCTTTTGGTTAATAACCTCCAAATCCCATGGAGAAGCACTCGCTAATACTTGGATTTAGAGCCCAACCCACCCTTTCACCAGCACTCCGTATCAGGCAACCAAACAGGGTAGACAAGTTAAGCGATTTTATAAAAACCAAGGCACTGCTCTCAGTTGGAGGAGGCTCCCCACTCTCAGGATAACTGTGCAAGTGTTCGTGTGTGTGCTGCAGGTGTTGAAACAGACTCCACGGATCATTATGGGGGCACAGGGGTTCCCAGGTTAGGGATGTAGTTTAAACACCTCCACAAACCATAGAGAGGTCATCGCAAATACTTGGTTTTGGAGCCCAAACCACACTTTCCCCCGCACTCCCGCCTAGGCTTTCCATCAGGGAAGACAAGCAAAGGGATTCAATTAGAACCCAGGCGCTGCTGTCAGTTGGAGGAAGTTCCCTGCACTCAGAATTCCAGAACACATTCTTAGGTGTGGGAGAGATGTGCAGCCCCACTGCACACAGATGAATGGAGGAAAAGGTGTTCCCATTAGGGACAAGTCCTCTAAGTACTTCCTCAATTGATCAGGGGGCACTCACTGCTACGTGGCCTCCAAGCCCAACCCCCAGCTTTCCCTCATAGCCTGGTCTAAGAGAACACTCCGGGAACAGAAGCTAAGGAATACTAATAGAATCCAGGTGCTGCTGTCAGTTTGAGGAACTTCCCCACACTCAGAATACCAGAACAAATCTTCGTGTGTGTGCTGGATGTAGGGAAACAGTCAAAGCATCTTTCAGGGGGCACATTTATACCATGGTTGTGGGTTGTAGTTTAAAAACCCACATCCCATGGATAGGCTCTCGCTTATACTTGGTTTAGAGCCCAACACCCACATTCCCCCACTCTCCAGCCTAGGCATGCCATCAGGGAAAGCAAGCTAAGGGATTCTTTAGAATCCAGGTGCTGCTGTCATTTGAAGAAGCCTCCCCACAACCAGGATACCTGAGCACGTCTCCGTGTGTGTGCTGGAGGTGGAGAAACAGATTCCACGCATCTTTATGCGGCAGAGGTGTTCCAAGGTTGGGGAAGTAGTTTAAAACCCTCCACTACCCACAGAGATGCACTCGCTAATACTTGGCTTTAGAGCCCATCCCCCACCATCGCTTACTGCTAGGCCTAGGAAAACACTTAGGGAAGTCAAGCTAAGGGATTCTATTACAACCCAGGTGCTGCTGTCTGTTGGAGGAACCTCCCCACACTCACAACCCCAGAACACTTCTTCCTGTGTGTGCTGGATGTGGGGAAACATACCACACGCATTTTTCAGGGGTCACAGTAATTCCCAAGTTGTGGGTTGTAGTTTAAACATCTCCACTACCCATGGAGAGGCACACGCTTATACTTAGTTTTAGATCCCAAATCCCACTTTCAACCACACACTGGCCTAGGCAAACCATCAGGGAAGATAAGGAAATGGATTCTATTAAAACCAAGATGCTGATGTCAGTTGGAGGAACTACCCCACCCTCAGGATACTGGAACCCAACCTTGTGTGGTGGGGAGATTTGAAGCCCCACTCCACGCAGATGAATGGGTGCTCAGGTGTTTCCCTTTATGGAGAATTCATCTAAATACTTCCTCAGTCCATCGGGGACACTCGCTACTATTTGGCCTCAAAGCCCAACCCCCAGGTTTCTCTCAGAGTCAGTCCTAGGGAAACACTCAGGGATTACAAGCTAAGGGATTCTATTAGAACCCAGCCGCTTCTGTCACCTGAAATTGCCAGCCCACACTCAGGATAGCAGAAAACTTCTTCATGTGTGTTCTGGTGGTGGGGATACAGAGTCCACGCTTTTTTCAAGGAGCACAGGTATTCCCATGTTGTGGGCTTTTGGTTAATAACCTCCAAATCCCATGGAGAAGCACTCGCTAATACTTGGATTTAGAGCCCAACCCACCCTTTCCCCAGCACTCCGTATCAGGCAACCAAACAGGGTAGACAAGTTAAGCGATTTTATAAGAACCAAGGCCCTGCTCTCAGTTGGAGGAGGCTGCCCACTCTCAGGATAACTGTGCAAGTGTTCGTGTGTGTGCTGGAGGTGTGGAAACAGACTCCACGGATCTTTATGGGGGCACAGGTGTTCCCAGGTTAGGGATGTAGTTTAAACACCTCCACAAACCATAGAGAGGTCATCGCAAATACTTGGTTTTGGAGCCCAAACCACACTTTCCCCCGCACTCCCGCCTAGGCTTTCCATCAGGGAAGACAAGCAAAGGGATTCAATTAGAACCCAGGCGCTGCTGTCAGTTGGAGGAACTTCCCTGCACTCAGAATTCCAGAACACATTCTTAGGTGTGGGAGAGATGTGCAGCCCCACTGCACCCAGATGAATGTAGGAAAAGGTGTTCCGTTTAGGGAGAAGTCCTCTAAGTACTTCCTCAATGGATCAGGGGGCACTCACTGCTACGTGGCCTCCAAGCCCAACCCCCAGCTTTCCCTCATGGCCTGGTCTAAGAGAACACTCAGGGAACAGAAGCTAAGGGATACTAATAGAATCCAGGTGCTGCTGTCAGTTTGAGGAACTTCCCCACACTCAGAATACCAGAACAAATCTTCGTGTGTGTGCTGGATGTAGGGAAACAGTCAAAGCATCTTTCAGGGGGCACATTAATTCCATGGTTATGGGTTGTAGGTTAAACACCAACATCCCATGGATAGGCTCTCGCTTATACTTGGTTTAGAGCCCAACCCCCACATTCCCCCACTCTCCAGCCTAGCCATGCCATCAGGGAAGACAAGCTAAGGGATTCTTTTAGAACGCAGGCGCTGCTGTCATTTGGAGGAGCCTCCCCACAATCAGGATACCTGAGCACGTCTCCGTGTGTGTGCTGGAGGTGGGGAAACAGATTCAACGCATCTTTATGGGGCACAGGTGTTCCAAGGTTGGGGAAGTAGTTTAAAACCCTCCACTACCCACAGAGATGCACTCGCTAATACTTGGCTTTAGAGCCCATCCCCAACCATCGCTTACTGCTAAGCCTAGGAAAACACTTAGGGAAGTCAAGCTAAGGGATTCTATTACAACCCAGGTGCTGCTGTCTGTTGGAGGAACCTCCCCACACTCACAACCCCAGAACACTTCTTCCTGTGTGTGCTGGACGTGGGGAAACATAGCACACGCATTTTTCAGGGGTCACAGTAATTCCCAAGTTGTGGGTTGTAGTTTAAACATCTCCACTACCCATGGAGAGGCACACGCTTATACTTAGTTTTAGATCCCAAATCCCACTTTCAACCACACACTGGCCTAGGCAAACCATCAGGGAAGATAAGGAAATGGATTCTATTAAAACCAAGATGCTGATGTCAGTTGGAGGAACTACCCCACCCTCAGGATACTGGAACCCAACCTTGTGTGGTGGGGAGATTTGAAGCCCCACTCCACGCAGATGAATGGGTGCTCAGGTGTTTCCCTTTATGGAGAATTCATCTAAATACTTCCTCAGTCCATCGGGGACACTCGCTACTATTTGGCCTCAAAGCCCAACCCCCAGGTTTCTCTCAGAGTCAGTCCTAGGGAAACACTCAGGGATTACAAGCTAAGGGATTCTATTAGAACCCAGCCGCTTCTGTCACCTGAAATTGCCAGCCCACACTCAGGATAGCAGAAAACTTCTTCATGTGTGTTCTGGTGGTGGGGATACAGAGTCCACGCTTTTTTCAAGGAGCACAGGTATTCCCATGTTGTGGGCTTTTGGTTAATAACCTCCAAATCCCATGGAGAAGCACTCGCTAATACTTGGATTTAGAGCCCAACCCACCCTTTCCCCAGCACTCCGTATCAGGCAACCAAACAGGGTAGACAAGTTAAGCGATTTTATAAGAACCAAGGCCCTGCTCTCAGTTGGAGGAGGCTGCCCACTCTCAGGATAACTGTGCAAGTGTTCGTGTGTGTGCTGGAGGTGTGGAAACAGACTCCACGGATCTTTATGGGGGCACAGGTGTTCCCAGGTTAGGGATGTAGTTTAAACACCTCCACAAACCATAGAGAGGTCATCGCAAATACTTGGTTTTGGAGCCCAAACCACACTTTCCCCCGCACTCCCGCCTAGGCTTTCCATCAGGGAAGACAAGCAAAGGGATTCAATTAGAACCCAGGCGCTGCTGTCAGTTGGAGGAACTTCCCTGCACTCAGAATTCCAGAACACATTCTTAGGTGTGGGAGAGATGTGCAGCCCCACTGCACCCAGATGAATGCAGGAAAAGGTGTTCCGTTTAGGGAGAAGTCCTCTAAGTACTTCCTCAATGGATCAGGGGGCACTCACTGCTACGTGGCCTCCAAGCCCAACCCCCAGCTTTCCCTCATGGCCTGGTCTAAGAGAACACTCAGGGAACAGAAGCTAAGGGATACTAATAGAATCCAGGTGCTGCTGTCAGTTTGAGGAACATCCCCACACTCAGAATTCAAGAACACATCTTCGTGTGTGTGCTGGATGTAGGGAAACAGTCAAAGCATCTTTCAGGGGGCACATTTATTCCATGGTTGTGGGTTGTAGGTTAAAAACCCACATCCCATGGATAGGCTCTCGCTTATACTTGGTTTAGAGCCCAACCCCCACTTTCCCCCACTCTCCAGCCTAGGCATGCCATCAGGGAAGACAAGCTAAGGGATTCTTTTAGAACCCAGGCGCTGCTGTCATTTGGAGGAGCCTCCCCACAATCAGGATACCTGAGCACGTCTCCGTGTGTGTGCTGGAGGTGGGGAAACAGATTCAACGCATCTTTATGGGGCACAGGTGTTCCAAGGTTGGGGAAGTAGTTTAAAACCCTCCACTACCCACAGAGATGCACTCGCTAATACTTGGCTTTAGAGCCCATCCCCAACCATCGCTTACTGCTAAGCCTAGGAAAACACTTAGGGAAGTCAAGCTAAGGGATTCTATTACAACCCAGGTGCTGCTGTCTGTTGGAGGAACCTCCCCACACTCACAACCCCAGAACACTTCTTCCTGTGTGTGCTGGACGTGGGGAAACATAGCACACGCATTTTTCAGGGGTCACAGTAATTCCCAAGTTGTGGGTTGTAGTTTAAACATCTCCACTACCCATGGAGAGGCACACGCTTATACTTAGTTTTAGATCCCAAATCCCACTTTCAACCACACACTGGCCTAGGCAAACCATCAGGGAAGATAAGGAAATGGATTCTATTAAAACCAAGATGCTGATGTCAGTTGGAGGAACTACCCCACCCTCAGGATACTGGAACCCAACCTTGTGTGGTGGGGAGATTTGAAGCCCCACTCCACGCAGATGAATGGGTGCTCAGGTGTTTCCCTTTATGGAGAATTCATCTAAATACTTCCTCAGTCCATCGGGGACACTCGCTACTATTTGGCCTCAAAGCCCAACCCCCAGGTTTCTCTCAGAGTCAGTCCTAGGGAAACACTCAGGGATTACAAGCTAAGGGATTCTATTAGAACCCAGCCGCTTCTGTCACCTGAAATTGCCAGCCCACACTCAGGATAGCAGAAAACTTCTTCATGTGTGTTCTGGTGGTGGGGATACAGAGTCCACGCTTTTTTCAAGGAGCACAGGTATTCCCATGTTGTGGGCTTTTGGTTAATAACCTCCAAATCCCATGGAGAAGCACTCGCTAATACTTGGATTTAGAGCCCAACCCACCCTTTCCCCAGCACTCCGTATCAGGCAACCAAACAGGGTAGACAAGTTAAGCGATTTTATAAGAACCAAGGCCCTGCTCTCAGTTGGAGGAGGCTGCCCACTCTCAGGATAACTGTGCAAGTGTTCGTGTGTGTGCTGGAGGTGTGGAAACAGACTCCACGGATCTTTATGGGGGCACAGGTGTTCCCAGGTTAGGGATGTAGTTTAAACACCTCCACAAACCATAGAGAGGTCATCGCAAATACTTGGTTTTGGAGCCCAAACCACACTTTCCCCCGCACTCCCGCCTAGGCTTTCCATCAGGGAAGACAAGCAAAGGGATTCAATTAGAACCCAGGCGCTGCTGTCAGTTGGAGGAACTTCCCTGCACTCAGAATTCCAGAACACATTCTTAGGTGTGGGAGAGATGTGCAGCCCCACTGCACCCAGATGAATGCAGGAAAAGGTGTTCCGTTTAGGGAGAAGTCCTCTAAGTACTTCCTCAATGGATCAGGGGGCACTCACTGCTACGTGGCCTCCAAGCCCAACCCCCAGCTTTCCCTCATGGCCTGGTCTAAGAGAACACTCAGGGAACAGAAGCTAAGGGATACTAATAGAATCCAGGTGCTGCTGTCAGTTTGAGGAACATCCCCACACTCAGAATTCAAGAACACATCTTCGTGTGTGTGCTGGATGTAGGGAAACAGTCAAAGCATCTTTCAGGGGGCACATTTATTCCATGGTTGTGGGTTGTAGGTTAAAAACCCACATCCCATGGATAGGCTCTCGCTTATACTTGGTTTAGAGCCCAACCCCCACTTTCCCCCACTCTCCAGCCTAGGCATGCCATCAGGGAAGACAAGCTAAGGGATTCTTTTAGAACCCAGGCGCTGCTGTCATTTGGAGGAGCCTCCGCACAATCAGGATACCTGAGCACGTCTCCGTGTGTGTGCTGGAGGTGGGGAAACAGATTCCACGCATCTTTATGGGGCACAGGTGTTCCAAGTCTGGGGAAGTAGTTTAAAACCCTCCACTACCCACAGAGATACACTCGCTAATACTTGGCTTTAGAGCCCATCCCCCACCATCGCTTACTGCTAGGCCTAGGAAAACACTTAGGGAAGTCAAGCTAAGGGATTGTATTACAACCGAGGTGCTGCTGTCTGTTGGAGGAACCTCCCCACACTCAGAACCCTGGAACACTTCTTCCTGTGTGTGCTGGACGTGGGGAAACATAGCACACGCATTTTTCAGGGGTCACAGTAATTCCCAAGTTGTGGGTTGTAGTTTAAACATCTCCACTACCCATGGAGAGGCACACGCTAATACTTAGTTTTAGATCCCAAATCCCACTTTCAACCACACACTGGCCTAGGCAAACCATCAGGGAAGACAAGCAAAGGGATTCTATTCAAACCAAGACGCTGATGTCAGGTGGAGGAACTACCCCACCCTCAGGATACTGGAACCCAACCTTGTGTGGTGGGGAGATTTGAAGCCCCACTCCACGCAGATGAATGGGTGCTCAGGTGTTTCCCTTTATGGAGAATTCATCTAAATACTTCCTCAGTCCATCGGGGACACTCGCTACTATTTGGCCTCAAAGCCCAACCCCCAGGTTTCTCTCAAAGTCAGTCCTAGGGAAACACTCAGGGATTACAAGCTAAGGGATTCTATTAGAACCCAGCCGCTTCTGTCACCTGAAATTGCCAGCCCACACTCAGGATAGCAGAAAACTTCTTCATGTGTGTTCTGGTGGTGGGGATACAGAGTCCACGCTTTTTTCAAGGAGCACAGGTATTCCCATGTTGTGGGCTTTTGGTTAATAACCTCCAAATCCCATGGAGAAGCACTCGCTAATACTTGGATTTAGAGCCCAACCCACCCTTTCCCCAGCACTCCGTATCAGGCAACCAAACAGGGTAGACAAGTTAAGCGATTTTATAAGAACCAAGGCCCTGCTCTCAGTTGGAGGAGGCTCCCCACTCTCAGGATAACTGTGCAAGTGTTCGTGTGTGTGCTGGAGGTGTGGAAACAGACTCCACGGATCTTTATGGGGGCACAGGTGTTCCCAGGTTAGGGATGTAGTTTAAACACCTCCACAAACCATAGAGAGGTCATCGCAAATACTTGGTTTTGGAGCCCAAACCACACTTTCCCCCGCACTCCCGCCTAGGCTTTCCATCAGGGAAGACAAGCAAAGGGATTCAATTAGAACCCAGGCGCTGCTGTCAGTTGGAGGAACTTCCCTGCACTCAGAATTCCAGAACACATTCTTAGGTGTGGGAGAGATGTGCAGCCCCACTGCACCCAGATGAATGCAGGAAAAGGTGTTCCCTGTAGGGAGAAGTCCTCTAAGTACTTCCTCAATGAATCAGGGGGCACTCACTGCTACGTGGCCTCCAAGCCCAACCCCCAGCTTTCCCTCATGGCCTGGCCTAAAAGAACACTCAGGGAACAGAAGCTAAGGGATACTAATAGAATCCAGGTGCTGCTGTCAGTTTGAGGAACATCCCCACACTCAGAATTCAAGAACACATCTTCGTGTGTGTGCTGGATGTAGGGAAACAGTCAAAGCATCTTTCAGGGGGCACATTTATTCCATGGTTGTGGGTTGTAGGTTAAAAACCCACATCCCATGGATAGGCTCTCGCTTATACTTGGTTTAGAGCCCAACCCCCACTTTCCCCCACTCTCCAGCCTAGGCATGCCATCAGGGAAGACAAGCTAAGGGATTCTTTTAGAACCCAGGCGCTGCTGTCATTTGGAGGAGCCTCCGCACAATCAGGATACCTGAGCACGTCTCCGTGTGTGTGCTGGAGGTGGGGAAACAGATTCCACGCATCTTTATGGGGCACAGGTGTTCCAAGTCTGGGGAAGTAGTTTAAAACCCTCCACTACCCACAGAGATACACTCGCTAATACTTGGCTTTAGAGCCCATCCCCCACCATCGCTTACTGCTAGGCCTAGGAAAACACTTAGGGAAGTCAAGCTAAGGGATTGTATTACAACCGAGGTGCTGCTGTCTGTTGGAGGAACCTCCCCACACTCAGAACCCTGGAACACTTCTTCCTGTGTGTGCTGGACGTGGGGAAACATAGCACACGCATTTTTCAGGGGTCACAGTAATTCCCAAGTTGTGGGTTGTAGTTTAAACATCTCCACTACCCATGGAGAGGCACACGCTAATACTTAGTTTTAGATCCCAAATCCCACTTTCAACCACACACTGGACTAGGCAAACCATCAGGGAAGACAAGCAAATGGATTATATTAAAACCAAGATGCTGATGTCAGTTGGAGGAACTACCCCAACCTCAGGATACTGGAACCCAACCTTGTGTGGTGGGGAGATTTGAAGCCCCACTCCACGAAGATGAATGGGTGCTCAGGTGTTTCCCTTTATGGAGAATTCATCTAAATACTTCCTCAGTCCATCAGGGACACTCGCTACTATTTGGCCTCAAAGCCCAACCCCCAGGTTTCTCTGAGTCAGCCCTAGGGAAACACTCAGGGATTACAAGCTAAGGGATTCTATTAGAACCCAGCTGCTTCTGTCACCTGAAATTGCCAGCCCACACTCAGGATAGCAGAAAACTTCTTCATGTGTGTTCTGTTGGTGGGGATACAGAGTCCACGCTTTTTTCAAGGAGCACAGGTATTCCCATGTTGTGGGCTTTTGGTTAATAACCTCCAAATCCCATGGAGAAGCACTCGCTAATACTTGGATTTAGAGCCCAACCCACCCTTTCCCCAGCACTCCGTATCAGGCAACCAAACAGGGTAGACAAGTTAAGCGATTTTATAAGAACCAAGGCCCTGCTCTCAGTTGGAGGAGGCTGCCCACTCTCAGGATAACTGTGCAAGTGTTCGTGTGTGTGCTGGAGGTGTGGAAACAGACTCCACGGATCTTTATGGGGGCACAGGTGTTCCCAGGTTAGGGATGTAGTTTAAACACCTCCACAAACCATAGAGAGGTCATCGCAAATACTTGGTTTTGGAGCCCAAACCACACTTTCCCCCGCACTCCCGCCTAGGCTTTCCATCAGGGAAGACAAGCAAAGGGATTCAATTAGAACCCAGGCGCTGCTGTCAGTTGGAGGAACTTCCCTGCACTCAGAATTCCAGAACACATTCTTAGGTGTGGGAGAGATGTGCAGCTCCACTGCACCCAGATGAATGCAGGAAAAGGTGTTCCCTTTAGGGAGAAGTCCTCTAAGTAATTCCTCAATGTATCAGGGGGCACTCACTGCTACGTGGCCTCCAAGCCCAACCCCCAGCTTTCCCTCATAGCCTGGTCTAAGAGAACACTCAGGGAACAGAAGCTAAGGGATACTAATAGAATCCAGGTGCTGCTGTCATTTTGAGGAACTTCCCCACACTCAGAATACAAGAACAAACCTTCGTGTGTGTGCTGGATGTAGGGAAACAGTCAAAGCATCTTTCAGGGGGCACATTTATTCCATGGTTATGGGTTGTACGTTAAAAACCCACATCCCATGGATAGGCTCTCGCTTATACTTGGTTTAGAGCCCAACACCCATATTCCCCCACTCTCCAGCCTAGGCATGCCATCAGGGAAGACAAGCTAAGGGATTCTTTAGAACCCAGGCGCTGCTGTCATTTGGAGGAGCCTCCCACAATCAGGATACCTGAGCACGTCTCCGTGTGTGTGCTGGAGGTGGGGAAACAGATTCCACGCATCTTTATGGGGCACAGGTGTTCCAAGGTTGGGGAAGTAGTTTAAAACCCTCCACTACCCACAGAGATGCACTCACTAATACTTGGCTTTAGAGCCCATCCCCCACCATCGCTTACTGCTAGGCCTAGGAAAACACTTAGGGAAGTCAAGCTAAGGGATTCTATTACAACCCAGGTGCTGCTGTCTGTTGGAGGAACCTCCCCACACTCACAACTCCAGAACACTTCTTCCTGTGTGTGCTGGACGTGGGGAAACATAGCACACGCATTTTTCAGGGGTCACAGTAATTCCCAAGTTGTGGGTTGTAGTTTAAACATCTGCACTACCCATGGAGAGGCACACGCTAATACTTAGTTTTAGATCCCAAATCCCACTTTCAACCACACACTGACCTAGGCAAACCATCAGGGAAGATACGGAAAGGGATTCTATTTAAACCAAGATGCTGATGTCAGTTGGAGGAACTACCCCACCCTCAGGATACTGGAACCCAACCTTGTGTGGTGGGGAGATTTGAAGCCCCACTCCACGCAGGTGAATGGGTGCTCAGGTGTTTCCCTTTATGGAGAATTCATCTAAATACTTCCTCAGTCCATCGGGGACACTCGCTACTATTTGGCCTCAAAGCCCAACCCCCAGGTTTCTCTCAGAGTCAGTCCTAGGGAAACACTCAGGGATTACAAGCTAAGGGATTCTATTAGAACCCAGCCGCTTCTGTCACCTGAAATTGCCAGCCCACACTCAGGATAGCAGAAAACTTCTTCATGTGTGTTCTGGTGGTGGGGATACAGAGTCCACGCTTTTTTCAAGGAGCACAGGTATTCCCATGTTGTGGGCTTTTGGTTAATAACCTCCAAATCCCATGGAGAAGCACTCGCTAATACTTGGATTTAGAGCCCAACCCACCCTTTCCCCAGCACTCCGTATCAGGCAACCAAACAGGGTAGACAAGTTAAGCGATTTTATAAGAACCAAGGCCCTGCTCTCAGTTGGAGGAGGCTGCCCACTCTCAGGGTAACTGTGCAAGTGTTCGTGTGCGTGCTGGAGGTGTGGAAACAGACTCCACGGATCTTTATGGGGGCACAGGTGTTCCCAGGTTAGGGATGTAGTTTAAACACCTCCACAAACCATAGAGAGGTCATCGCAAATACTTGGTTTTGGAGCCCAAAAAGCAATTTCCCCCGCACTCCCGCCTAGGCTTTCCATCAGGGAAGACAAGCAAAGGGATTCAATTAGAACCCAGGCGCTGCTGTCACTTGGAGGATCTTCCCTGCACTCAGAATTCCAGAACACATTCTTAGGTGTGGGAGAGATGTGCAGCCCCACTGCACCCAGATGAATGCAGGAAAAGGTGTTCCGTTTAGGGAGAAGTCCTCTAAGTACTTCCTCAATGAATCAGGGGGCACTCACTGCTACGTGGCCTCCAAGCCCAACCCCCAGCTTTCCCTCATGTCCTTGCCTAAAAGAACACTCAGGGAACAGAAGCTAAGGGTTACTAATAGAATCCAGGTGCTGCTGTCAGTTTGAGGAACATCCCCACACTCAGAATACAGGAACACATCTTCGTGTGTGTGCTGGATATAGGGAAACAGTCAAAGCATCTTTCAGGTTGCACATTTATTCCATGGTTGTGGGTTGTAGGTTAAAAACCCACATCCCATGGATAGGCTCTCGCTTATACTTGGTTTAGAGCCCAACCCCCACTTTCCCCCAATCTCCAGGCTAGGCATGCCATCAGGGAAGACAAGCTAAGGGATTCTTTTAGAACCCAGGCGCTGCTGTCATTTGGAGGAGCCTCCCCACAATCAGGATACCTGAGCACGTCTCCGTGTGTGTGCTGGAGGTGGGGAAACAGATTCCACGCATCTTTATGGGGCACAGGTGTTCCAAGGTTGGGGAAGTAGTTTAAAACCCTCCACTACCCACAGAGATGCACTCACTAATACTTGGCTTTAGAGCCCACCCCCCACCATCGCTTACTGCTAGGCCTAAGAAAACACTTAGGGAAGTCAAGCTAAGGGATTCTATTACAACCCAGGTGCTGCTGTCTGTTGGAGGAACCTCCCCACACTCACAACCCCAGAACACTTCTTCCTGTGTGTGCTGGACGTGGGGAAACATAGCACACGCATTTTTCAGGGGTCACAGTAATTCCCAAGTTGTGGGTTGTAGTTTAAACATCTCCACTAGCCATGGAGAGGCACACGCTAATACTTAGTTTTAGATCCCAAATCCCACTTTCAACCACACACTGGCCTAGGCAAACCATCAGGGAAGACAAGCAAAGGGATTCTATTCAAACCAAGACGCTGATGTCAGTTGGAGGAACTACCCCACCCTCAGGATACTGGAACCCAACCTTGTGTGGTGGGGAGATTTGAAGCCCCACTCCACGCAGATGAATGGGTGCTCAGGTGTTTCCCTTTATGGAGAATTCATCTAAATACTTCCTCAGTCCATCGGGGACACTCGCTACTATTTGGCCTCAAAGCCCAACCCCCAGGTTTCTCTCAGAGTCAGTCCTAGGGAAACACTCAGGGATTACAAGCTAAGGGATTCTATTAGAACCCAGCCGCTTCTGTCACCTGAAATTGCCAGCCCACACTCAGGATAGCAGAAAACTTCTTCATGTGTGTTCTGGTGGTGGGGATACAGAGTCCACGCTTTTTTCAAGGAGCACAGGTATTCCCATGTTGTGGGCTTTTGGTTAATAACCTCCAAATCCCATGGAGAAGCACTCGCTAATACTTGGATTTAGAGCCCAACCCACCCTTTCACCAGCACTCCGTATCAGGCAACCAAACAGGGTAGACAAGTTAAGCGATTTTATAAATACCAAGGCACTGCTCTCAGTTGGAGGAGGCTGCCCACTCTCAGGATAACTGTGCAAGTGTTCGTGTGTGTGCTGCAGGTGTTGAAACAGACTCCACGGATCATTATGGGGGCACAGGGGTTCCCAGGTTAGGGATGTAGTTTAAACACCTCCACAAACCATAGAGAGGTCATCGCAAATACTTGGTTTTGGAGCCCAAACCACACTTTCCCCCGCACTCCCGCCTAGGCTTTCCATCAGGGAAGACAAGCAAAGGGATTCAATTAGAACCCAGGCGCTGCTGTCAGTTGGAGGATCTTCCCTGCACTCAGAATTCCAGAACACATTCTTAGGTGTGGGAGAGATGTGCAGCCCCACTGCACCCTGATGAATGCAGGAAAAGGTGTTCCCTTTAGGGAGAAGTCCTCTAAGTACTTCCTCAATGGATCAGGGGGCACTCACTGCTACGTGGCCTCCAAGACCAACCCCCAGCTTTCCCTCATGGCCTGGCCTAAAAGAACACTCAGGGAACAGAAGCTAAGGGATACTAATAGAATCCAGGTGCTGCTGTCAGTTTGAGGAACTTCCCCACACTCAGAATACCAGAATATATCTTCGTGTGTGTGCTGGATGTAGGGAAACTGTCAAAGCATCTATCAGGGGGCACATTTATTCCATGGTTGTGGGTTGTAGTTTAAAAACCCACATCCCATTGATAGGCTCTCGCTTATACTTGGTTTAGGGCCCAACCCCCACTTTCCCCCACTCTCCAGCCTAGCCATGCCATCAGGGAAGACAAGCTAAGGGATTCTTTTAGAACCCAGGCGCTGCTGTCATTTGGAGGAGCCTCCCCACAATCAGGATACCTGAGCACGTCTCCGTGTGTGTGCTGGAGGTGGGGAAACAGATTCCACGCATCTTTATGGGGCACAGGTGTTCCAAGGTTGGGGAAGTAGTTTAAAACCCTCCACTACCCACAGAGATGCACTCGCTAATACTTGGCTTTAGAGCCCATCCCCCACCATCGCTTACTGCTAGGCCTAGGAAAACACTTAGGGAAGTCAAGCTAAGGGATTCTATTACAACCCAGGTGCTGCTGTCTGTTGGAGGAACCTCCCCACTCTCAGAACCCCAGAACACTTCTTCCTGTGTGTGCTGGACGTGGGGAAACATAGCACACGCATTTTTCAGGGGTCACAGTAATTCCCAAGTTGTGGGTTGTAGTTTAAACATCTCCACTACCCATGGAGAGGCACACGCTAATACTTAGTTTTAAATCCCAAATCCCACTTTCAACCACACATTGGCCTAGGCAAACCATCAGGGAAGACAAGCAAAGGGATTCTATTCAAACCAAGATGCTGATGTCAGTTGGAGGAACTACCCCACCCTCAGGATACTGGAACCCAACCTTGTGTCTTGGGGAGATTTGAAGCCCCACTTCACGCAGATGAATGGGTGCTCAGGTGTTTCCCTTTATGGAGAATTCATCTAAATACTTCCTCAGTCCATCGGGGACACTCGCTACTATTTGGCCTCAAAGCCCAACCCCCAGG
This sequence comes from Vicugna pacos, assembly GCF_048564905.1. Lineage (NCBI taxonomy): Eukaryota > Metazoa > Chordata > Mammalia > Artiodactyla > Camelidae > Vicugna > Vicugna pacos. Next base: position 2,701,770 of record NC_133004.1, on the reverse strand, counting down.
TTTCTCTCAGAGTCAGTCCTAGGGAAACACTCAGGGATTACAAGCTAAGGGATTCTATTAGAACCCAGCCGCTTCTGTCACCTGAAATTGCCAGCCCACACTCAGGATAGCAGAAAACTTCTTCATGTGTGTTCTGGTGGTGGGGATACAGAGTCCACGCTTTTTTCAAGGAGCACAGGTATTCCCATGTTGTGGGCTTTTGGTTAATAACCTCCAAATCCCATGGAGAAGCACTCGCTAATACTTGGATTTAGAGCCCAACCCACCCTTTCCCCAGCACTCCGTATCAGGCAACCAAACAGGGTAGACAAGTTAAGCGATTTTATAAGAACCAAGGCCCTGCTCTCAGTTGGAGGAGGCTGCCCACTCTCAGGATAACTGTGCAAGTGTTCGTGTGTGTGCTGGAGGTGTGGAAACAGACTCCACGGATCTTTATGGGGGCACAGGTGTTCCCAGGTTAGGGATGTAGTTTAAACACCTCCACAAACCATAGAGAGGTCATCGCAAATACTTGGTTTTGGAGCCCAAACCACACTTTCCCCCGCACTCCCGCCTAGGCTTTCCATCAGGGAAGACAAGCAAAGGGATTCAATTAGAACCCAGGCGCTGCTGTCAGTTGGAGGAAGTTCCCTGCACTCAGAATTCCAGAACACATTCTTAGGTGTGGGAGAGATGTGCAGCCCCACTGCACACAGATGAATGGAGGAAAAGGTGTTCCCATTAGGGACAAGTCCTCTAAGTACTTCCTCAATTGATCAGGGGGCACTCACTGCTACGTGGCCTCCAAGCCCAACCCCCAGCTTTCCCTCATAGCCTGGTCTAAGAGAACACTCCGGGAACAGAAACTAAGGAATACTAATAGAATCCAGGTGCTGCTGTCAGTTTGAGGAACTTCCCCACACTCAGAATACCAGAACAAATCTTCGTGTGTGTGCTGGATGTAGGGAAACAGTCAAAGCATCTTTCAGGGGGCACATTTATACCATGGTTGTGGGTTGTAGTTTAAAAACCCACATCCCATGGATAGGCTCTCGCTTATACTTGGTTTAGAGCCCAACACCCACATTCCCCCACTCTCCAGCCTAGGCATGCCATCAGGGAAAGCAAGCTAAGGGATTCTTTAGAATCCAGGTGCTGCTGTCATTTGGAGAAGCCTCCCCACAACCAGGATACCTGAGCACGTCTCCGTGTGTGTGCTGGAGGTGGAGAAACAGATTCCACGCATCTTTATGCGGCAGAGGTGTTCCAAGGTTGGGGAAGTAGTTTAAAACCCTCCACTACCCACAGAGATGCACTCGCTAATACTTGGCTTTAGAGCCCATCCCCCACCATCGCTTACTGCTAGGCCTAGGAAAACACTTAGGGAAGTCAAGCTAAGGGATTCTATTACAACCCAGGTGCTGCTGTCTGTTGGAGGAACCTCCCCACACTCACAACCCCAGAACACTTCTTCCTGTGTGTGCTGGATGTGGGGAAACATACCACACGCATTTTTCAGGGGTCACAGTAATTCCCAAGTTGTGGGTTGTAGTTTAAACATCTCCACTACCCATGGAGAGGCACACGCTTATACTTAGTTTTAGATCCCAAATCCCACTTTCAACCACACACTGGCCTAGGCAAACCATCAGGGAAGATAAGGAAAGGGATTCTATTAAAACCAAGATGCTGATGTCAGTTGGAGGAACTACCCCACCCTCAGGATACTGGAACCCAACCTTGTGTGGTGGGGAGATTTGAAGCCCCACTCCACGCAGATGAATGGGTGCTCAGGTGTTTCCCTTTATGGAGAATTCATCTAAATACTTCCTCAGTCCATCGGGGACACTCGCTACTATTTGGCCTCAAAGCCCAACCCCCAGGTTTCTCTCAGAGTCAGCCCTAGGGAAACACTCAGGGATTACAAGCTAAGGGATTCTATTAGAACCCAGCCGCTTCTGTCACCTGAAATTGCCAGCCCACACTCAGGATAGCAGAAAACTTCTTCATGTGTGTTCTGGTGGTGGGGATACAGAGTCCACGCTTTTTTCAAGGAGCACAGGTATTCCCATGTTGTGGGCTTTTGGTTAATAACCTCCAAATCCCATGGAGAAGCACTCGCTAATACTTGGATTTAGAGCCCAACCCACCCTTTCCCCAGCACTCCGTATCAGGCAACCAAACAGGGTAGACAAGTTAAGCGATTTTATAAGAACCAAGGCCCTGCTCTCAGTTGGAGGAGGCTGCCCACTCTCAGGATAACTGTGCAAGTGTTCGTGTGTGTGCTGGAGGTGTGGAAACAGACTCCACGGATCTTTATGGGGGCACAGGTGTTCCCAGGTTAGGGATGTAGTTTAAACACCTCCACAAACCATAGAGAGGTCATCGCAAATACTTGGTTTTGGAGCCCAAACCACACTTTCCCCCGCACTCCCGCCTAGGCTTTCCATCAGGGAAGACAAGCAAAGGAATTCAATTAGAACCCAGGCGCTGCTGTCAGTTGGAGGAACTTCCCTGCACTCAGAATTCCAGAACACATTCTTAGGTGTGGGAGAGATGTGCAGCCCCACTGCACCCAGATGAATGGAGGAAAAGTTGTTCCGTTTAGGGAGAAGTCCTCTAAGTACTTCCTCAATGGATCAGGGGGCACTCACTGCTACGTGGCCTCCAAGCCCAACCCCCAGCTTTCCCTCATGGCCTGGCCTAAAAGAACACTCAGGGAACAGAAGCTAAGGGATACTAATAGAATCCAGGTGCTGCTGTCAGTTTGAGGAACTTCCCCACACTCAGAATACCAGAACAAATCTTCGTGTGTGTGCTGGATGTAGGGAAACAGTCAAAGCATCTTTCAGGGGGCACATTAATTCCATGGTTATGGGTTGTAGGTTAAACACCAACATCCCATGGATAGGCTCTCGCTTATACTTGGTTTAGAGCCCAACCCCCACATTCCCCCACTCTCCAGCCTAGCCATGCCATCAGGGAAGACAAGCTAAGGGATTCTTTTAGAACGCAGGCGCTGCTGTCATTTGGAGGAGCCTCCCCACAATCAGGATACCTGAGCACGTCTCCGTGTGTGTGCTGGAGGTGGGGAAACAGATTCAACGCATCTTTATGGGGCACAGGTGTTCCAAGGTTGGGGAAGTAGTTTAAAACCCTCCACTACCCACAGAGATGCACTCGCTAATACTTGGCTTTAGAGCCCATCCCCCACCATCGCTTACTGCTAAGCCTAGGAAAACACTTAGGGAAGTCAAGCTAAGGGATTCTACTACAACCCAGGTGCTGCTGTCTGTTGGAGGAACCTCCCCACACTCACAACCCCAGAACACTTCTTCCTGTGTGTGCTGGACGTGGGGAAACATAGCACACGCATTTTTCAGGGGTCACAGTAATTCCCAAGTTGTGGGTTGTAGTTTAAACATCTCCACTACCCATGGAGAGGCACACGCTAATACTTAGTTTTAGATCCCAAATCCCACTTTCAACCACACACTGGCCTAGGCAAACCATCAGGGAAGACAAGCAAAGGGATTCTATTCAAACCAAGACGCTGATGTCAGGTGGAGGAACTACCCCACCCTCAGGATACTGGAACCCAACCTTGTGTGGTGGGGAGATTTGAAGCCCCACTCCACGCAGATGAATGGGTGCTCAGGTGTTTCCCTTTATGGAGAATTCATCTAAATACTTCCTCAGTCCATCGGGGACACTCGCTACTATTTGGCCTCAAAGCCCAACCCCCAGGTTTCTCTCAAAGTCAGTCCTAGGGAAACACTCAGGGATTACAAGCTAAGGGATTCTATTAGAACCCAGCCGCTTCTGTCACCTGAAATTGCCAGCCCACACTCAGGATAGCAGAAAACTTCTTCATGTGTGTTCTGGTGGTGGGGATACAGAGTCCACGCTTTTTTCAAGGAGCACAGGTATTCCCATGTTGTGGGCTTTTGGTTAATAACCTCCAAATCCCATGGAGAAGCACTCGCTAATACTTGGATTTAGAGCCCAACCCACCCTTTCCCCAGCACTCCGTATCAGGCAACCAAACAGGGTAGACAAGTTAAGCGATTTTATAAGAACCAAGGCCCTGCTCTCAGTTGGAGGAGGCTCCCCACTCTCAGGATAACTGTGCAAGTGTTCGTGTGTGTGCTGGAGGTGTGGAAACAGACTCCACGGATCTTTATGGGGGCACAGGTGTTCCCAGGTTAGGGATGTAGTTTAAACACCTCCACAAACCATAGAGAGGTCATCGCAAATACTTGGTTTTGGAGCCCAAACCACACTTTCCCCCGCACTCCCGCCTAGGCTTTCCATCAGGGAAGACAAGCAAAGGGATTCAATTAGAACCCAGGCGCTGCTGTCACTTGGAGGAACTTCCCTGCACTCAGAATTCCAGAACACATTCTTAGGTGTGGGAGAGATGTGCAGCCCCACTGCACCCAGATGAATGCAGGAAAAGGTGTTCCCTGTAGGGAGAAGTCCTCTAAGTACTTCCTCAATGAATCAGGGGGCACTCACTGCTACGTGGCCTCCAAGCCCAACCCCCAGCTTTCCCTCATGGCCTGGCCTAAAAGAACACTCAGGGAACAGAAGCTAAGGGATACTAATAGAATCCAGGTGCTGCTGTCAGTTTGAGGAACATCCCCACACTCAGAATTCAAGAACACATCTTCGTGTGTGTGCTGGATGTAGGGAAACAGTCAAAGCATCTTTCAGGGGGCACATTTATTCCATGGTTGTGGGTTGTAGGTTAAAAACCCACATCCCATGGATAGGCTCTCGCTTATACTTGGTTTAGAGCCCAACCCCCACTTTCCCCCACTCTCCAGCCTAGGCATGCCATCAGGGAAGACAAGCTAAGGGATTCTTTTAGAACCCAGGCGCTGCTGTCATTTGGAGGAGCCTCCGCACAATCAGGATACCTGAGCACGTCTCCGTGTGTGTGCTGGAGGTGGGGAAACAGATTCCACGCATCTTTATGGGGCACAGGTGTTCCAAGTCTGGGGAAGTAGTTTAAAACCCTCCACTACCCACAGAGATACACTCGCTAATACTTGGCTTTAGAGCCCATCCCCCACCATCGCTTACTGCTAGGCCTAGGAAAACACTTAGGGAAGTCAAGCTAAGGGATTGTATTACAACCGAGGTGCTGCTGTCTGTTGGAGGAACCTCCCCACACTCAGAACCCTAGAACACTTCTTCCTGTGTGTGCTGGACGTGGGGAAACATAGCACACGCATTTTTCAGGGGTCACAGTAATTCCCAAGTTGTGGGTTGTAGTTTAAACATCTCCACTACCCATGGAGAGGCACACGCTAATACTTAGTTTTAGATCCCAAATCCCACTTTCAACCACACACTGGCCTAGGCAAACCATCAGGGAAGACAAGCAAATGGATTATATTCAAACCAAGATGCTGATGTCAGTTGGAGGAACTACCCCACCCTCAGGATACTGGAACCCAACCTTGTGTGGTGGGGAGATTTGAAGCCCCACTCCACGAAGATGAATGGGTGCTCAGGTGTTTCCCTTTATGGAGAATTCATCTAAATACTTCCTCAGTCCATCAGGGACACTCGCTACTATTTGGCCTCAAAGCCCAACCCCCAGGTTTCTCTCAGAGTCAGCCCTAGGGAAACACTCAGGGATTACAAGCTAAGGGATTCTATTAGAACCCAGCTGCTTCTGTCACCTGAAATTGCCAGCCCACACTCAGGATAGCAGAAAACTTCTTCATGTGTGTTCTGGTGGTGGGGATACAGAGTCCACGCTTTTTTCAAGGAGCACAGGTATTCCCATGTTGTGGGCTTTTGGTTAATAACCTCCAAATCCCATGGAGAAGCACTCGCTAATACTTGGATTTAGAGCCCAACCCACCCTTTCCCCAGCACTCCGTATCAGGCAACCAAACAGGGTAGACAAGTTAAGCGATTTTATAAGAACCAAGGCCCTGCTCTCAGTTGGAGGAGGCTGCCCACTCTCAGGATAACTGTGCAAGTGTTCGTGTGTGTGCTGGAGGTGTGCAAACAGACTCCACGGATCTTTATGGGGGCACAGGTGTTCCCAGGTTAGGGATGTAGTTTAAACACCTCCACAAACCATAGAGAGGTCATCGCAAATACTTGGTTTTGGAGCCCAAACCACACTTTCCCCCGCACTCCCGCCTAGGCTTTCCATCAGGGAAGACAAGCAAAGGGATTCAATTAGAACCCAGGCGCTGCTGTCAGTTGGAGGAAGTTCCCTGCACTCAGAATTCCAGAACACATTCTTAGGTGTGGGAGAGATGTGCAGCCCCACTGCACACAGATGAATGGAGGAAAAGGTGTTCCCATTAGGGACAAGTCCTCTAAGTACTTCCTCAATTGATCAGGGGGCACTCACTGCTACGTGGCCTCCAAGCCCAACCCCCAGCTTTCCCTCATAGCCTGGTCTAAGAGAACACTCCGGGAACAGAAGCTAAGGAATACTAATAGAATCCAGGTGCTGCTGTCAGTTTGAGGAACTTCCCCACACTCAGAATACCAGAACAAATCTTCGTGTGTGTGCTGGATGTAGGGAAACAGTCAAAGCATCTTTCAGGGGGCACATTTATACCATGGTTGTGGGTTGTAGTTTAAAAACCCACATCCCATGGATAGGCTCTCGCTTATACTTGGTTTAGAGCCCAACACCCACATTCCCCCACTCTCCAGCCTAGGCATGCCATCAGGGAAAGCAAGCTAAGGGATTCTTTAGAATCCAGGTGCTGCTGTCATTTGGAGAAGCCTCCCCACAACCAGGATACCTGAGCACGTCTCCGTGTGTGTGCTGGAGGTGGAGAAACAGATTCCACGCATCTTTATGCGGCAGAGGTGTTCCAAGGTTGGGGAAGTAGTTTAAAACCCTCCACTACCCACAGAGATGCACTCGCTAATACTTGGCTTTAGAGCCCATCCCCCACCATCGCTTACTGCTAGGCCTAGGAAAACACTTAGGGAAGTCAAGCTAAGGGATTCTATTACAACCCAGGTGCTGCTGTCTGTTGGAGGAACCTCCCCACTCTCAGAACCCCAGAACACTTCTTCCTGTGTGTGCTGGATGTGGGGAAACATACCACACGCATTTTTCAGGGGTCACAGTAATTCCCAAGTTGTGGGTTGTAGTTTAAACATCTGCACTACCCATGGAGAGGCACACGCTTATACTTAGTTTTAGATCCCAAATCCCACTTTCAACCACACACTGGCCTAGGCAAACCATCAGGGAAGATAAGGAAAGGGATTCTATTAAAACCAAGATGCTGATGTCAGTTGGAGGAACTACCCCACCCTCAGGATACTGGAACCCAACCTTGTGTGGTGGGGAGATTTGAAGCCCCACTCCACGCAGATGAATGGGTGCTCAGGTGTTTCCCTTTATGGAGAATTCATCTAAATACTTCCTCAGTCCATCGGGGACACTCGCTACTATTTGGCCTCAAAGCCCAACCCCCAGGTTTCTCTCAGAGTCAGCCCTAGGGAAACACTCAGGGATTACAAGCTAAGGGATTCTATTAGAACCCAGCCGCTTCTGTCACCTGAAATTGGCAGCCCACACTCAGGATAGCAGAAAACTTCTTCATGTGTGTTCTGGTGGTGGGGATACAGAGTCCACGCTTTTTTCAAGGAGCACAGGTATTCCCATGTTGTGGGCTTTTGGTTAATAACCTCCAAATCCCATGGAGAAGCACTCGCTAATACTTGGATTTAGAGCCCAACCCACCCTTTCCCCAGCACTCCGTATCAGGCAACCAAACAGGGTAGACAAGTTAAGCGATTTTATAAGAACCAAGGCCCTGCTCTCAGTTGGAGGAGGCTGCCCACTCTCAGGATAACTGTGCAAGTGTTCGTGTGTGTGCTGGAGGTGTGGAAACAGACTCCACGGATCTTTATGGGGGCACAGGTGTTCCCAGGTTAGGGATGTAGTTTAAACACCTCCACAAACCATAGAGAGGTCATCGCAAATACTTGGTTTTGGAGCCCAAACCACACTTTCCCCCGCACTCCCGCCTAGGCTTTCCATCAGGGAAGACAAGCAAAGGAATTCAATTAGAACCCAGGCGCTGCTGTCAGTTGGAGGAACTTCCCTGCACTCAGAATTCCAGAACACATTCTTAGGTGTGGGAGAGATGTGCAGCCCCACTGCACCCAGATGAATGGAGGAAAAGTTGTTCCATTTAGGGAGAAGTCCTCTAAGTACTTCCTCAATGGATCAGGGGGCACTCACTGCTACGTGGCCTCCAAGCCCAACCCCCAGCTTTCCCTCATGGCCTGGCCTAAAAGAACACTCAGGGAACAGAAGCTAAGGGATACTAATAGAATCCAGGTGCTGCTGTCAGTTTGAGGAACTTCCCCACACTCAGAATACCAGAACAAGTCTTCGTGTGTGTGCTGGATGTAGGGAAACAGTCAAAGCATCTTTCAGGGGGCACATTTATTCCATGGTTGTGGGTTGTAGGTTAAAAACCCACATCCCATGGATAGGCTCTCGCTTATACTTGGTTTAGAGCCCAACCCCCACTTTCCCCCACTCTCCAGCCTAGGCATGCCATCAGGGAAGACAAGCTAAGGGATTCTTTTAGAACCCAGGCGCTGCTGTCATTTGGAGGAGCCTCCGCACAATCAGGATACCTGAGCACGTCTCCGTGTGTGTGCTGGAGGTGGGGAAACAGATTCCACGCATCTTTATGGGGCACAGGTGTTCCAAGTCTGGGGAAGTAGTTTAAAACCCTCCACTACCCACAGAGATACACTCGCTAATACTTGGCTTTAGAGCCCATCCCCCACCATCGCTTACTGCTAGGCCTAGGAAAACACTTAGGGAAGTCAAGCTAAGGGATTGTATTACAACCGAGGTGCTGCTGTCTGTTGGAGGAACCTCCCCACACTCAGAACCCTAGAACACTTCTTCCTGTGTGTGCTGGACGTGGGGAAACATAGCACACGCATTTTTCAGGGGTCACAGTAATTCCCAAGTTGTGGGTTGTAGTTTAAACATCTCCACTACCCATGGAGAGGCACACGCTAATACTTAGTTTTAGATCCCAAATCCCACTTTCAACCACACACTGGACTAGGCAAACCATCAGGGAAGACAAGCAAATGGACTATATTCAAACCAAGATGCTGATGTCAGTTGGAGGAACTACCCCACCCTCAGGATACTGGAACCCAACCTTGTGTGGTGGGGAGATTTGAAGCCCCACTCCACGCAGATGAATGGGTGCTCAGGTGTTTCCCTTTATGGAGAATTCATCTAAATACTTCCTCAGTCCATCGGGGACACTCGCTACTATTTGGCCTCAAAGCCCAACCCCCAGGTTTCTCTCAGAGTCAGCCCTAGGGAAACACTCAGGGATTACAAGCTAAGGGATTCTATTAGAACCCAGCTGCTTCTGTCACCTGAAATTGCCAGCCCACACTCAGGATAGCAGAAAACTTCTTCATGTGTGTTCTGTTGGTGGGGATACAGAGTCCACGCTTTTTTCAAGGAGCACAGGTATTCCCATGTTGTGGGCTTTTGGTTAATAACCTCCAAATCCCATGGAGAAGCACTCGCTAATACTTGGATTTAGAGCCCAACCCACCCTTTCCCCAGCACTCCGTATCAGGCAACCAAACAGGGTAGACAAGTTAAGCGATTTTATAAGAACCAAGGCCCTGCTCTCAGTTGGAGGAGGCTGCCCACTCTCAGGATAACTGTGCAAGTGTTCGTGTGTGTGCTGGAGGTGTGGAAACAGACTCCACGGATCTTTATGGGGGCACAGGTGTTCCCAGGTTAGGGATGTAGTTTAAACACCTCCACAAACCATAGAGAGGTCATCGCAAATACTTGGTTTTGGAGCCCAAACCACACTTTCCCCCGCACTCCCGCCTAGGCTTTCCATCAGGGAAGACAAGCAAAGGGATTCAATTAGAACCCAGGCGCTGCTGTCACTTGGAGGAACTTCCCTGCACTCAGAATTCCAGAACACATTCTTAGGTGTGGGAGAGATGTGCAGCCCCACTGCACCCAGATGAATGCAGGAAAAGGTGTTCCCTTTAGGGAGAAGTCCTCTAAGTAATTCCTCAATGAATCAGGGGGCACTCACTGCTACGTGGCCTCCAAGCCCAACCCCCAGCTTTTCCTCATGGCCTGGCCTAAAAGAACACTCAGGGAACAGAAGCTAAGGGATACTAATAGAATCCAGGTGCTGCTGTCAGTTTGAGGAACATCCCCACACTCAGAATACAAGAACACATCTTCGTGTGTGTGCTGGATGTAGGGAAACAGACAAAGCATCTTTCAGGGGGCACATTTATTCCATGGTTGTGGGTTGTAGGTTAAAAACCCACATGCCATGGATAGGCTCTCGCTTATACTTGGTTTAGAGCCCAACCCCCACTTTCCCCCACTCTCCAGCCTAGGCATGCCATCAGGGAAGACAAGCTAAGGGATTCTTTTAGAACCCAGGCGCTGCTGTCATTTGGAGGAGCCTCCCCACAATCAGGATACCTGAGCACGTCTCCGTGTGTGTGCTGGAGGTGGGGAAACAGATTCCACGCATCTTTATGGGGCACAGGTGTTCCAAGGTTGGGGAAGTAGTTTAAAACCCTCCACTACCCACAGAGATGCACTCACTAATACTTGGCTTTAGAGCCCATCCCCCACCATCGCTTACTGCTAGGCCTAGGAAAACACTTAGGGAAGTCAAGCTAAGGGATTCTATTACAACCCAGGTGCTGCTGTCTGTTGGAGGAACCTCCCCACACTCACAACCCCAGAACACTTCTTCCTGTGTGTGCTGGACGTGGGGAAACATAGCACACGCATTTTTCAGGGGTCACAGTAATTCCCAAGTTGTGGGTTGTAGTTTAAACATCTCCACTACCCATGGAGAGGCACACGCTAATACTTAGTTTTAGATCCCAAATCCCACTTTCAACCACACACTGGCCTAGGCAAACCATCAGGGAAGACAAGCAAAGGGATTCTATTCAAACCAAGACGCTGATGTCAGTTGGAGGAACTACCCCACCCTCAGGATACTGGAACCCAACCTTGTGTGGTGGGGAGATTTGAAGCCCCACTCCACGCAGATGAATGGGTGCTCAGGTGTTTCCCTTTATGGAGAATTCATCTAAATACTTCCTCAGTCCATCGGGGACACTCGCTACTATTTGGCCTCAAAGCCCAACCCCCAGGTTTCTCTCAGAGTCAGTCCTAGGGAAACACTCAGGGATTACAAGCTAAGGGATTCTATTAGAACCCAGCCGCTTCTGTCACCTGAAATTGCCAGCCCACACTCAGGATAGCAGAAAACTTCTTCATGTGTGTTCTGGTGGTGGGGATACAGAGTCCACGCTTTTTTCAAGGAGCACAGGTATTCCCATGTTGTGGGCTTTTGGTTAATAACCTCCAAATCCCATGGAGAAGCACTCGCTAATACTTGGATTTAGAGCCCAACCCACCCTTTCCCCAGCACTCCGTATCAGGCAACCAAACAGGGTAGACAAGTTAAGCGATTTTATAAGAACCAAGGCCCTGCTCTCAGTTGGAGGAGGCTGCCCACTCTCAGGATAACTGTGCAAGTGTTCGTGTGTGTGCTGGAGGTGTGGAAACAGACTCCACGGATCTTTATGGGGGCACAGGTGTTCCCAGGTTAGGGATGTAGTTTAAACACCTCCACAAACCATAGAGAGGTCATCGCAAATACTTGGTTTTGGAGCCCAAACCACACTTTCCCCCGCACTCCCGCCTAGGCTTTCCATCAGGGAAGACAAGCAAAGGGATTCAATTAGAACCCAGGCGCTGCTGTCACTTGGAGGAACTTCCCTGCACTCAGAATTCCAGAACACATTCTTAGGTGTGGGAGAGATGTGCAGCCCCACTGCACCCAGATGAATGCAGGAAAAGGTGTTCCCTTTAGGGAGAAGTCCTCTAAGTAATTCCTCAATGAATCAGGGGGCACTCACTGCTACGTGGCCTCCAAGCCCAACCCCCAGCTTTTCCTCATGGCCTGGCCTAAAAGAACACTCAGGGAACAGAAGCTAAGGGATACTAATAGAATCCAGGTGCTGCTGTCAGTTTGAGGAACATCCCCACACTCAGAATACAAGAACACATCTTCGTGTGTGTGCTGGATGTAGGGAAACAGACAAAGCATCTTTCAGGGGGCACATTTATTCCATGGTTGTGGGTTGTAGGTTAAAAACCCACATCCCATGGATAGGCTCTCGCTTATACTTGGTTTAGAGCCCAACCCCCACTTTCCCCCACTCTCCAGCCTAGGCATGCCATCAGGGAAGACAAGCTAAGGGATTCTTTTAGAACCCAGGCGCTGCTGTCATTTGGAGGAGCCTCCCCACAATCAGGATACCTGAGCACGTCTCCGTGTGTGTGCTGGAGGTGGGGAAACAGATTCCACGCATCTTTATGGGGCACAGGTGTTCCAAGGTTGGGGAAGTAGTTTAAAACCCTCCACTACCCACAGAGATGCACTCACTAATACTTGGCTTTAGAGCCCATCCCCCACCATCGCTTACTGCTAGGCCTAGGAAAACACTTAGGGAAGTCAAGCTAAGGGATTCTATTACAACCCAGGTGCTGCTGTCTGTTGGAGGAACCTCCCCACACTCACAACCCCAGAACACTTCTTCCTGTGTGTGCTGGACGTGGGGAAACATAGCACACGCATTTTTCAGGGGTCACAGTAATTCCCAAGTTGTGGGTTGTAGTTTAAACATCTCCACTACCCATGGAGAGGCACACGCTAATACTTAGTTTTAGATCCCAAATCCCACTTTCAACCACACACTGGCCTAGGCAAACCATCAGGGAAGACAAGCAAAGGGATTCTATTCAAACCAAGACGCTGATGTCAGGTGGAGGAACTACCCCACCCTCAGGATACTGGAACCCAACCTTGTGTGGTGGGGAGATTTGAAGCCCCACTCCACGCAGATGAATGGGTGCTCAGGTGTTTCCCTTTATGGAGAATTCATCTAAATACTTCCTCAGTCCATCGGGGACACTCGCTACTATTTGGCCTCAAAGCCCAACCCCCAGGTTTCTCTCAGAGTCAGTCCTAGGGAAACACTCAGGGATTACAAGCTAAGGGATTCTATTAGAACCCAGCCGCTTCTGTCACCTGAAATTGCCAGCCCACACTCAGGATAGCAGAAAACTTCTTCATGTGTGTTCTGGTGGTGGGGATACAGAGTCCACGCTTTTTTCAAGGAGCACAGGTATTCCCATGTTGTGGGCTTTTGGTTAATAACCTCCAAATCCCATGGAGAAGCACTCGCTAATACTTGGATTTAGAGCCCAACCCACCCTTTCCCCAGCACTCCGTATCAGGCAACCAAACAGGGTAGACAAGTTAAGCGATTTTATAAGAACCAAGGCCCTGCTCTCAGTTGGAGGAGGCTGCCCACTCTCAGGATAACTGTGCAAGTGTTCGTGTGTGTGCTGGAGGTGTGGAAACAGACTCCACGGATCTTTATGGGGGCACAGGTGTTCCCAGGTTAGGGATGTAGTTTAAACACCTCCACAAACCATAGAGAGGTCATCGCAAATACTTGGTTTTGGAGCCCAAACCACACTTTCCCCCGCACTCCGGCCTAGGCTTTCCATCAGGGAAGACAAGCAAAGGGATTCAATTAGAACCCAGGCGCTGCTGTCAGTTGGAGGAACTTCCCTGCACTCAGAATTCCAGAACACATTCTTAATTGTGGGAGAGATGTGCAGCCCCACTGCACCCAGATGAATGCAGGAAAAGGTGTTCCCTTTAGGGAGAAGTCCTCTAAGTATTTCCTCAATGGATCAGGGGGCACTCACTGCTACGTGGCCTCCAAGCCCAACCCCCAGCTTTCCCTCATGGCCTGGTCTAAGAGAACACTCAGGGAACAGAAGCTAAGGGATACTAATAGAATCCAGGTGCTGCTGTCAGTTTGAGGAACTTCCCCACACTCAGAATACAAGAACAAACCTTCGTGTGTGTGCTGGATGTAGGGAAACAGTCAAAGCATCTTTCAGGGGGCACATTTATTCCATGGTTGTGGGTTGTAGGTTAAAAACCCACATCCCATGGATAGGCTCTCGCTTATACTTGGTTTAGAGCCCAACACCCATATTCCCTCACTCTCCAGCCGAGGCATGCCATCAGGGAAGACAAGCTAAGGGATTCTTTAGAACCCAGGCGCTGCTGTCATTTGGAGGAGCCTCCCACAATCAGGATACCTGAGCACGTCTCCGTGTGTGTGCTGGAGGTGGGGAAACAGATTCCACGCATCTTTATGGGGCACAGGTGTTCCAAGGTTGGGGAAGTAGTTTAAAACCCTCCACTACCCACAGAGATGCACTCGCTAATACTTGGCTTTAGAGCCCATCCCTCATCATCGCTTACTGCTAGGCCTAGGAATACACTTTGGGAAGTCAAGCTAAGGGATTCTATTAAAACCCAGGTGCTGCTGTCTGTTGGAGGAACCTCCCCACACTCAGAACCCCAGAACAATTCTTCCTGTGTGTGCTGGACGTGGGGAAACATAGCACACGCATTTTTCAGGGGTCACAGTAATTCCCAAGTTGTGGGTTGTAGTTTAAACATCTCCACTAGCCATGGAGAGGCACACGCTAATACTTAGTTTTAGATCCCAAATCCCACTTTCAACCACACACTGGCCTAGGCAAACCATCAGGGAAGACAAGCAAAGGGATTCTATTCAAACCAAGACGCTGATGTCAGTTGGAGGAACTACCCCACCCTCAGGATACTGGAACCCAACCTTGTGTGGTGGGGAGATTTGAAGCCCCACTCCACGCAGATGAATGGGTGCTCAGGTGTTTCCCTTTATGGAGAATTCATCTAAATACTTCCTCAGTCCATCGGGGACACTCGCTACTATTTGGCCTCAAAGCCCAACCCCCAGGTTTCTCTCAGAGTCAGCCCTAGGGAAACACTCAGGGATTACAAGCTAAGGGATTCTATTAGAACCCAGCCGCTTCTGTCACCTGAAATTGCCAGCCCACACTCAGGATAGCAGAAAACTTCTTCATGTGTGTTCTGGTGGTGGGGATACAGAGTCCACGCTTTTTTCAAGGAGCACAGGTATTCCCATGTTGTGGGCTTTTGGTTAATAACCTCCAAATCCCATGGAGAAGCACTCGCTAATACTTGGATTTAGAGCCCAACCCACCCTTTCCCCAGCACTCCGTATCAGGCAACCAAACAGGGTAGACAAGTTAAGCGATTTTATAAGAACCAAGGCCCTGCTCTCAGTTGGAGGAGGCTGCCCACTCTCAGGATAACTGTGCAAGTGTTCGTGTGTGTGCTGGAGGTGTGGAAACAGACTCCACGGATCTTTATGGGGGCACAGGTGTTCCCAGGTTAGGGATGTAGTTTAAACACGTCCACAAACCATAGAGAGGTCATCGCAAATACTTGGTTTTGGAGCCCAAACCACACTTTCCCCCGCACTCCCGCCTAGGCTTTCCATCAGGGAAGACAAGCAAAGGGATTCAATTAGAACCCAGGCGCTGCTGTCACTTGGAGGAACATCCCTGCACTCAGAATTCCAGAACACATTCTTAGGTGTGGGAGAGATGTGCAGCCCCACTGCACCCAGATGAATGCAGGAAAAGGTGTTCCCTTTAGGGAGAAGTCTTCTAAGTAATTCCTCAATGAATCAGGGGGCACTCACTGCTACGTGGCCTCCAAGCCCAACCCCCAGCTTTTCCTCATGGCCTGGCCTAAAAGAACACTCAGGGAACAGAAGCTAAGGGATACTAATAGAATCCAGGTGCTGCTGTCAGTTTGAGGAACATCCCCACACTCAGAATACAAGAACACATCTTCGTGTGTGTGCTGGATGTAGGGAAACAGTCAAAGCATCTTTCAGGGGGCACATTTATTCCATGGTTGTGGGTTGTAGGTTAAAAACCCACATCCCATGGCTAGGCTCTTGCTTATACTTGGTTTAGAGCCCAACCCCCACTTTCCCCCACTCTCCAGCCTAGGCATGCCATCAGGGAAGTCAAGCTAAGGGATTGTTTTAGAACCCAGGCGCTGCTGTCATTTTGAGGAGCCTCCCCACAATCAGGATACCTGAGCACGTCTCCGTGTGTGTGATGGAGGTGGGGAAACAGATTCCACGCATCTTTATGGGGCACAGGTGTTCCAAGGTTGGGGAAGTAGTTTAAAACCCTCCACTACCCACAGAGATGCACTCACTAATACTTGGCTTTAGAGCCCATCCCCCACCATCGCTTACTGCTAGGCCTAGGAAAACACTTAGGGAAGTCAAGCTAAGGGATTCTATTACAACCCAGGTGCTGCTGTCTGTTGGAGGAACCTCCCCACACTCAGAACCCCAGAACACTTCTTCCTGTGTGTGCTGGACGTGGGGAAACATAGCACACGCATTTTTCAGGGGTCACAGTAATTCCCAAGTTGTGGGTTGTAGTTTAAACATCTCCACTAGCCATGGAGAGGCACACGCTTATACTTAGTTTTAGATCCCAAATCCCACTTTCAACCACACACTGGCCTAGGCAAACCATCAGGGAAGACAAGCAAAGGGATTCTATTCAAACCAAGACGCTGATGTCAGTTGGAGGAACTACCCCACCCTCAGGATACTGGAACCCAACCTTGTGTGGTGGGGAGATTTGAAGCCCCACTCCACGCAGATGAATGGGTGCTCAGGTGTTTCCCTTTATGGAGAATTCATCTAAATACTTCCTCAGTCCATCGGGGACACTCGCTACTATTTGGCCTCAAAGCCCAACCCCCAGGTTTCTCTCAGAGTCAGTCCTAGGGAAACACTCAGGGATTACAAGCTAAGGGATTCTATTAGAACCCAGCCGCTTCTGTCACCTGAAATTGCCAGCCCACACTCAGGATAGCAGAAAACTTCTTCATGTGTGTTCTGGTGGTGGGGATACAGAGTCCACGCTTTTTTCAAGGAGCACAGGTATTCCCATGTTGTGGGCTTTTGGTTAATAACCTCCAAATCCCATGGAGAAGCACTCGCTAATACTTGGATTTAGAGCCCAACCCACCCTTTCCCCAGCACTCCGTATCAGGCAACCAAACAGGGTAGACAAGTTAAGCGATTTTATAAGAACCAAGGCCCTGCTCTCAGTTGGAGGAGGCTGCCCACTCTCAGGATAACTGTGCAAGTGTTCGTGTGTGTGCTGGAGGTGTGGAAACAGACTCCACGGATCTTTATGGGGGCACAGGTGTTCCCAGGTTAGGGATGTAGTTTAAACACCTCCACAAACCATAGAGAGGTCATCGCAAATACTTGGTTTTGGAGCCCAAACCACACTTTCCCCCGCACTCCCGCCTAGGCTTTCCATCAGGGAAGACAAGCAAAGGGATTCAATTAGAACCCAGGCGCTGCTGTCAGTTGGAGGAAGTTCCCTGCACTCAGAATTCCAGAACACATTCTTAGGTGTGGGAGAGATGTGCAGCCCCACTGCACACAGATGAATGGAGGAAAAGGTGTTCCCATTAGGGACAAGTCCTCTAAGTACTTCCTCAATTGATCAGGGGGCACTCACTGCTACGTGGCCTCCAAGCCCAACCCCCAGCTTTCCCTCATAGCCTGGTCTAAGAGAACACTCCGGGAACAGAAACTAAGGAATACTAATAGAATCCAGGTGCTGCTGTCAGTTTGAGGAACTTCCCCACACTCAGAATACCAGAACAAATCTTCGTGTGTGTGCTGGATGTAGGGAAACAGTCAAAGCATCTTTCAGGGGGCACATTTATACCATGGTTGTGGGTTGTAGTTTAAAAACCCACATCCCATGGATAGGCTCTCGCTTATACTTGGTTTAGAGCCCAACACCCACATTCCCCCACTCTCCAGCCTAGGCATGCCATCAGGGAAAGCAAGCTAAGGGATTCTTTAGAATCCAGGTGCTGCTGTCATTTGGAGAAGCCTCCCCACAACCAGGATACCTGAGCACGTCTCCGTGTGTGTGCTGGAGGTGGAGAAACAGATTCCACGCATCTTTATGTGGCAGAGGTGTTCCAAGGTTGGGGAAGTAGTTTAAAACCCTCCACTACCCACAGAGATGCACTCGCTAATACTTGGCTTTAGAGCCCATCCCCCACCATCGCTTACTGCTAGGCCTAGGAAAACACTTAGGGAAGTCAAGCTAAGGGATTCTATTACAACCCAGGTGCTGCTGTCTGTTGGAGGAACCTCCCCACACTCACAACCCCAGAACACTTCTTCCTGTGTGTGCTGGATGTGGGGAAACATACCACACGCATTTTTCAGGGGTCACAGTAATTCCCAAGTTGTGGGTTGTAGTTTAAACATCTCCACTACCCATGGAGAGGCACACGCTTATACTTAGTTTTAGATCCCAAATCCCACTTTCAACCACACACTGGCCTAGGCAAACCATCAGGGAAGATAAGGAAAGGGATTCTATTAAAACCAAGATGCTGATGTCAGTTGGAGGAACTACCCCACCCTCAGGATACTGGAACCCAACCTTGTGTGGTGGGGAGATTTGAAGCCCCACTCCACGCAGATGAATGGGTGCTCAGGTGTTTCCCTTTATGGAGAATTCATCTAAATACTTCCTCAGTCCATCGGGGACACTCGCTACTATTTGGCCTCAAAGCCCAACCCCCAGGTTTCTCTCAGAGTCAGCCCTAGGGAAACACTCAGGGATTACAAGCTAAGGGATTCTATTAGAACCCAGCCGCTTCTGTCACCTGAAATTGCCAGCCCACACTCAGGATAGCAGAAAACTTCTTCATGTGTGTTCTGGTGGTGGGGATACAGAGTCCACGCTTTTTTCAAGGAGCACAGGTATTCCCATGTTGTGGGCTTTTGGTTAATAACCTCCAAATCCCATGGAGAAGCACTCGCTAATACTTGGATTTAGAGCCCAACCCACCCTTTCCCCAGCACTCCGTATCAGGCAACCAAACAGGGTAGACAAGTTAAGCGATTTTATAAGAACCAAGGCCCTGCTCTCAGTTGGAGGAGGCTGCCCACTCTCAGGATAACTGTGCAAGTGTTCGTGTGTGTGCTGGAGGTGTGCAAACAGACTCCACGGATCTTTATGGGGGCACAGGTGTTCCCAGGTTAGGGATGTAGTTTAAACACCTCCACAAACCATAGAGAGGTCATCGCAAATACTTGGTTTTGGAGCCCAAACCACACTTTCCCCCGCACTCCCGCCTAGGCTTTCCATCAGGGAAGACAAGCAAAGGAATTCAATTAGAACCCAGGCGCTGCTGTCAGTTGGAGGAACTTCCCTGCACTCAGAATTCCAGAACACATTCTTAGGTGTGGGAGAGATGTGCAGCCCCACTGCACCCAGATGAATGGAGGAAAAGTTGTTCCGTTTAGGGAGAAGTCCTCTAAGTACTTCCTCAATGGATCAGGGGGCACTCACTGCTACGTGGCCTCCAAGCCCAACCCCCAGCTTTCCCTCATGGCCTGGCCTAAAAGAACACTCAGGGAACAGAAGCTAAGGGATACTAATAGAATCCAGGTGCTGCTGTCAGTTTGAGGAACTTCCCCACACTCAGAATACCAGAACAAATCTTCGTGTGTGTGCTGGATGTAGGGAAACAGTCAAAGCATCTTTCAGGGGGCACATTAATTCCATGGTTATGGGTTGTAGGTTAAACACCAACATCCCATGGATAGGCTCTCGCTTATACTTGGTTTAGAGCCCAACCCCCACATTCCCCCACTCTCCAGCCTAGCCATGCCATCAGGGAAGACAAGCTAAGGGATTCTTTTAGAACCCAGGCGCTGCTGTCATTTGGAGGAGCCTCCCCACAATCAGGATACCTGAGCACGTCTCCGTGTGTGTGCTGGAGGTGGGGAAACAGATTCAACGCATCTTTATGGGGCACAGGTGTTCCAAGGTTGGGGAAGTAGTTTAAAACCCTCCACTACCCACAGAGATGCACTCGCTAATACTTGGCTTTAGAGCCCATCCCCCACCATCGCTTACTGCTAAGCCTAGGAAAACACTTAGGGAAGTCAAGCTAAGGGATTCTACTACAACCCAGGTGCTGCTGTCTGTTGGAGGAACCTCCCCACACTCACAACCCCAGAACACTTCTTCCTGTGTGTGCTGGACGTGGGGAAACATAGCACACGCATTTTTCAGGGTTCACAGTAATTCCCAAGTTGTGGGTTGTAGTTTAAACATCTCCACTACCCATGGAGAGGCACACGCTAATACTTAGTTTTAGATCCCAAATCCCACTTTCAACCACACACTGGCCTAGGCAAACCATCAGGGAAGACAAGCAAAGGGATTCTATTCAAACCAAGACGCTGATGTCAGGTGGAGGAACTACCCCACCCTCAGGATACTGGAACCCAACCTTGTGTGGTGGGGAGATTTGAAGCCCCACTCCACGCAGATGAATGGGTGCTCAGGTGTTTCCCTTTATGGAGAATTCATCTAAATACTTCCTCAGTCCATCGGGGACACTCGCTACTATTTGGCCTCAAAGCCCAACCCCCAGGTTTCTCTCAAAGTCAGTCCTAGGGAAACACTCAGGGATTACAAGCTAAGGGATTCTATTAGAACCCAGCCGCTTCTGTCACCTGAAATTGCCAGCCCACACTCAGGATAGCAGAAAACTTCTTCATGTGTGTTCTGGTGGTGGGGATACAGAGTCCACGCTTTTTTCAAGGAGCACAGGTATTCCCATGTTGTGGGCTTTTGGTTAATAACCTCCAAATCCCATGGAGAAGCACTCGCTAATACTTGGATTTAGAGCCCAACCCACCCTTTCCCCAGCACTCCGTATCAGGCAACCAAACAGGGTAGACAAGTTAAGCGATTTTATAAGAACCAAGGCCCTGCTCTCAGTTGGAGGAGGCTCCCCACTCTCAGGATAACTGTGCAAGTGTTCGTGTGTGTGCTGGAGGTGTGGAAACAGACTCCACGGATCTTTATGGGGGCACAGGTGTTCCCAGGTTAGGGATGTAGTTTAAACACCTCCACAAACCATAGAGAGGTCATCGCAAATACTTGGTTTTGGAGCCCAAACCACACTTTCCCCCGCACTCCCGCCTAGGCTTTCCATCAGGGAAGACAAGCAAAGGGATTCAATTAGAACCCAGGCGCTGCTGTCAGTTGGAGGAAGTTCCCTGCACTCAGAATTCCAGAACACATTCTTAGGTGTGGGAGAGATGTGCAGCCCCACTGCCCCCAGATGAATGCAGGAAAAGGTGTTCCCTGTAGGGAGAAGTCCTCTAAGTACTTCCTCAATGAATCAGGGGGCACTCACTGCTACGTGGCCTCCAAGCCCAACCCCCAGCTTTCCCTCATGGCCTGGCCTAAAAGAACACTCAGGGAACAGAAGCTAAGGGATACTAATAGAATCCAGGTGCTGCTGTCAGTTTGAGGAACATCCCCACACTCAGAATTCAAGAACACATCTTCGTGTGTGTGCTGGATGTAGGGAAACAGTCAAAGCATCTTTCAGGGGGCACATTTATTCCATGGTTGTGGGTTGTAGGTTAAAAACCCACATCCCATGGATAGGCTCTCGCTTATACTTGGTTTAGAGCCCAACCCCCACTTTCCCCCACTCTCCAGCCTAGGCATGCCATCAGGGAAGACAAGCTAAGGGATTCTTTTAGAACCCAGGCGCTGCTGTCATTTGGAGGAGCCTCCGCACAATCAGGATACCTGAGCACGTCTCCGTGTGTGTGCTGGAGGTGGGGAAACAGATTCCACGCATCTTTATGGGGCACAGGTGTTCCAAGTCTGGGGAAGTAGTTTAAAACCCTCCACTACCCACAGAGATACACTCGCTAATACTTGGCTTTAGAGCCCATCCCCCACCATCGCTTACTGCTAGGCCTAGGAAAACACTTAGGGAAGTCAAGCTAAGGGATTGTATTACAACCGAGGTGCTGCTGTCGGTTGGAGGAACCTCCCCACACTCAGAACCCTAGAACACTTCTTCCTGTGTGTGCTGGACGTGGGGAAACATAGCACACGCATTTTTCAGGGGTCACAGTAATTCCCAAGTTGTGGGTTGTAGTTTAAACATCTCCACTACCCATGGAGAGGCACACGCTAATACTTAGTTTTAGATCCCAAATCCCACTTTCAACCACACACTGGCCTAGGCAAACCATCAGGGAAGACAAGCAAATGGATTATATTCAAACCAAGATGCTGATGTCAGTTGGAGGAACTACCCCACCCTCAGGATACTGGAACCCAACCTTGTGTGGTGGGGAGATTTGAAGCCCCACTCCACGAAGATGAATGGGTGCTCAGGTGTTTCCCTTTATGGAGAATTCATCTAAATACTTCCTCAGTCCATCAGGGACACTCGCTACTATTTGGCCTCAAAGCCCAACCCCCAGGTTTCTCTCAGAGTCAGCCCTAGGGAAACACTCAGGGATTACAAGCTAAGGGATTCTATTAGAACCCAGCTGCTTCTGTCACCTGAAATTGCCAGCCCACACTCAGGATAGCAGAAAACTTCTTCATGTGTGTTCTGGTGGTGGGGATACAGAGTCCACGCTTTTTTCAAGGAGCACAGGTATTCCCATGTTGTGGGCTTTTGGTTAATAACCTCCAAATCCCATGGAGAAGCACTCGCTAATACTTGGATTTAGAGCCCAACCCACCCTTTCCCCAGCACTCCGTATCAGGCAACCAAACAGGGTAGACAAGTTAAGCGATTTTATAAGAACCAAGGCCCTGCTCTCAGTTGGAGGAGGCTGCCCACTCTCAGGATAACTGTGCAAGTGTTCGTGTGTGTGCTGGAGGTGTGCAAACAGACTCCACGGATCTTTATGGGGGCACAGGTGTTCCCAGGTTAGGGATGTAGTTTAAACACCTCCACAAACCATAGAGAGGTCATCGCAAATACTTGGTTTTGGAGCCCAAACCACACTTTCCCCCGCACTCCCGCCTAGGCTTTCCATCAGGGAAGACAAGCAAAGGGATTCAATTAGAACCCAGGCGCTGCTGTCAGTTGGAGGAAGTTCCCTGCACTCAGAATTCCAGAACACATTCTTAGGTGTGGGAGAGATGTGCAGCCCCACTGCACACAGATGAATGGAGGAAAAGGTGTTCCCATTAGGGACAAGTCCTCTAAGTACTTCCTCAATTGATCAGGGGGCACTCACTGCTACGTGGCCTCCAAGCCCAACCCCCAGCTTTCCCTCATAGCCTGGTCTAAGAGAACACTCCGGGAACAGAAACTAAGGAATACTAATAGAATCCAGGTGCTGCTGTCAGTTTGAGGAACTTCCCCACACTCAGAATACCAGAACAAATCTTCGTGTGTGTGCTGGATGTAGGGAAACAGTCAAAGCATCTTTCAGGGGGCACATTTATACCATGGTTGTGGGTTGTAGTTTAAAAACCCACATCCCATGGATAGGCTCTCGCTTATACTTGGTTTAGAGCCCAACACCCACATTCCCCCACTCTCCAGCCTAGGCATGCCATCAGGGAAAGCAAGCTAAGGGATTCTTTAGAATCCAGGTGCTGCTGTCATTTGGAGAAGCCTCCCCACAACCAGGATACCTGAGCACGTCTCCGTGTGTGTGCTGGAGGTGGAGAAACAGATTCCACGCATCTTTATGCGGCAGAGGTGTTCCAAGGTTGGGGAAGTAGTTTAAAACCCTCCACTACCCACAGAGATGCACTCGCTAATACTTGGCTTTAGAGCCCATCCCCCACCATCGCTTACTGCTAGGCCTAGGAAAACACTTAGGGAAGTCAAGCTAAGGGATTCTATTACAACCCAGGTGCTGCTGTCTGTTGGAGGAACCTCCCCACTCTCAGAACCCCAGAACACTTCTTCCTGTGTGTGCTGGATGTGGGGAAACATACCACACGCATTTTTCAGGGGTCACAGTAATTCCCAAGTTGTGGGTTGTAGTTTAAACATCTGCATTACCCATGGAGAGGCACACGCTTATACTTAGTTTTAGATCCCAAATCCCACTTTCAACCACACACTGGCCTAGGCAAACCATCAGGGAAGATAAGGAAAGGGATTCTATTAAAACCAAGATGCTGATGTCAGTTGGAGGAACTACCCCACCCTCAGGATACTGGAACCCAACCTTGTGTGGTGGGGAGATTTGAAGCCCCACTCCACGCAGATGAATGGGTGCTCAGGTGTTTCCCTTTATGGAGAATTCATCTAAATACTTCCTCAGTCCATCGGGGACACTCGCTACTATTTGGCCTCAAAGCCCAACCCCCAGGTTTCTCTCAGAGTCAGCCCTAGGGAAACACTCAGGGATTACAAGCTAAGGGATTCTATTAGAACCCAGCCGCTTCTGTCACCTGAAATTGGCAGCCCACACTCAGGATAGCAGAAAACTTCTTCATGTGTGTTCTGGTGGTGGGGATACAGAGTCCACGCTTTTTTCAAGGAGCACAGGTATTCCCATGTTGTGGGCTTTTGGTTAATAACCTCCAAATCCCATGGAGAAGCACTCGCTAATACTTGGATTTAGAGCCCAACCCACCCTTTCCCCAGCACTCCGTATCAGGCAACCAAACAGGGTAGACAAGTTAAGCGATTTTATAAGAACCAAGGCCCTGCTCTCAGTTGGAGGAGGCTGCCCACTCTCAGGATAACTGTGCAAGTGTTCGTGTGTGTGCTGGAGGTGTGGAAACAGACTCCACGGATCTTTATGGGGGCACAGGTGTTCCCAGGTTAGGGATGTAGTTTAAACACCTCCACAAACCATAGAGAGGTCATCGCAAATACTTGGTTTTGGAGCCCAAACCACACTTTCCCCCGCACTCCCGCCTAGGCTTTCCATCAGGGAAGACAAGCAAAGGAATTCAATTAGAACCCAGGCGCTGCTGTCAGTTGGAGGAACTTCCCTGCACTCAGAATTCCAGAACACATTCTTAGGTGTGGGAGAGATGTGCAGCCCCACTGCACCCAGATGAATGGAGGAAAAGTTGTTCCGTTTAGGGAGAAGTCCTCTAAGTACTTCCTCAATGGATCAGGGGGCACTCACTGCTACGTGGCCTCCAAGCCCAACCCCCAGCTTTCCCTCATGGCCTGGCCTAAAAGAACACTCAGGGAACAGAAGCTAAGGGATACTAATAGAATCCAGGTGCTGCTGTCAGTTTGAGGAACTTCCCCACACTCAGAATACCAGAACAAATCTTCGTGTGTGTGCTGGATGTAGGGAAACAGTCAAAGCATCTTTCAGGGGGCACATTTATTCCATGGTTGTGGGTTGTAGGTTAAAAACCCACATCCCATGGATAGGCTCTCGCTTATACTTGGTTTAGAGCCCAACCCCCACTTTCCCCCACTCTCCAGCCTAGGCATGCCATCAGGGAAGACAAGCTAAGGGATTCTTTTAGAACCCAGGCGCTGCTGTCATTTGGAGGAGCCTCCGCACAATCAGGATACCTGAGCACGACTCCGTGTGTGTGCTGGAGGTGGGGAAACAGATTCCACGCATCTTTATGGGGCACAGGTGTTCCAAGTCTGGGGAAGTAGTTTAAAACCCTCCACTACCCACAGAGATACACTCGCTAATACTTGGCTTTAGAGCCCATCCCCCACCATCGCTTACTGCTAGGCCTAGGAAAACACTTAGGGAAGTCAAGCTAAGGGATTGTATTACAACCGAGGTGCTGCTGTCTGTTGGAGGAACCTCCCCACACTCAGAACCCTAGAACACTTCTTCCTGTGTGTGCTGGACGTGGGGAAACATAGCACACGCATTTTTCAGGGGTCACAGTAATTCCCAAGTTGTGGGTTGTAGTTTAAACATCTCCACTACCCATGGAGAGGCACACGCTAATACTTAGTTTTAGATCCCAAATCCCACTTTCAACCACACACTGGACTAGGCAAACCATCAGGGAAGACAAGCAAATGGACTATATTCAAACCAAGATGCTGATGTCAGTTGGAGGAACTACCCCACCCTCAGGATACTGGAACCCAACCTTGTGTGGTGGGGAGATTTGAAGCCCCACTCCACGCAGATGAATGGGTGCTCAGGTGTTTCCCTTTATGGAGAATTCATCTAAATACTTCCTCAGTCCATCGGGGACACTCGCTACTATTTGGCCTCAAAGCCCAACCCCCAGGTTTCTCTCAGAGTCAGCCCTAGGGAAACACTCAGGGATTACAAGCTAAGGGATTCTATTAGAACCCAGCTGCTTCTGTCACCTGAAATTGCCAGCCCACACTCAGGATAGCAGAAAACTTCTTCATGTGTGTTCTGGTGGTGGGGATACAGAGTCCACGCTTTTTTCAAGGAGCACAGGTATTCCCATGTTGTGGGCTTTTGGTTAATAACCTCCAAATCCCATGGAGAAGCACTCGCTAATACTTGGATTTAGAGCCCAACCCACCCTTTCCCCAGCACTCCGTATCAGGCAACCAAACAGGGTAGACAAGTTAAGCGATTTTATAAGAACCAAGGCCCTGCTCTCAGTTGGAGGAGGCTGCCCACTCTCAGGATAACTGTGCAAGTGTTCGTGTGTGTGCTGGAGGTGTGGAAACAGACTCCACGGATCTTTATGGGGGCACAGGTGTTCCCAGGTTAGGGATGTAGTTTAAACACCTCCACAAACCATAGAGAGGTCATCGCAAATACTTGGTTTTGGAGCCCAAACCACACTTTCCCCCGCACTCCCGCCTAGGCTTTCCATCAGGGAAGACAAGCAAAGGGATTCAATTAGAACCCAGGCGCTGCTGTCACTTGGAGGAACTTCCCTGCACTCAGAATTCCAGAACACATTCTTAGGTGTGGGAGAGATGTGCAGCCCCACTGCACCCAGATGAATGCAGGAAAAGGTGTTCCCTTTAGGGAGAAGTCCTCTAAGTAATTCCTCAATGAATCAGGGGGCACTCACTGCTACGTGGCCTCCAAGCCCAACCCCCAGCTTTTCCTCATGGCCTGGCCTAAAAGAACACTCAGGGAACAGAAGCTAAGGGATACTAATAGAATCCAGGTGCTGCTGTCAGTTTGAGGAACATCCCCACACTCAGAATACAAGAACACATCTTCGTGTGTGTGCTGGATGTAGGGAAACAGACAAAGCATCTTTCAGGGGGCACATTTATTCCATGGTTGTGGGTTGTAGGTTAAAAACCCACATCCCATGGATAGGCTCTCGCTTATACTTGGTTTAGAGCCCAACCCCCACTTTCCCCCACTCTCCAGCCTAGGCATGCCATCAGGGAAGACAAGCTAAGGGATTCTTTTAGAACCCAGGCGCTGCTGTCATTTGGAGGAGCCTCCCCACAATCAGGATACCTGAGCACGTCTCCGTGTGTGTGCTGGAGGTGGGGAAACAGATTCCACGCATCTTTATGGGGCACAGGTGTTCCAAGGTTGGGGAAGTAGTTTAAAACCCTCCACTACCCACAGAGATGCACTCACTAATACTTGGCTTTAGAGCCCATCCCCCACCATCGCTTACTGCTAGGCCTAGGAAAACACTTAGGGAAGTCAAGCTAAGGGATTCTATTACAACCCAGGTGCTGCTGTCTGTTGGAGGAACCTCCCCACACTCACAACCCCAGAACACTTCTTCCTGTGTGTGCTGGACGTGGGGAAACATAGCACACGCATTTTTCAGGGGTCACAGTAATTCTCAAGTTGTGGGTTGTAGTTTAAACATCTCCACTACCCATGGAGAGGCACACGCTAATACTTAGTTTTAGATCCCAAATCCCACTTTCAACCACACACTGGCCTAGGCAAACCATCAGGGAAGACAAGCAATGGGATTCTATTCAAACCAAGACGCTGATGTCAGTTGGAGGAACTACCCCACCCTCAGGATACTGGAACCCAACCTTGTGTGGTGGGGAGATTTGAAGCCCCACTCCACGCAGATGAATGGGTGCTCAGGTGTTTCCCTTTATGGAGAATTCATCTAAATACTTCCTCAGTCCATCGGGGACACTCGCTACTATTTGGCCTCAAAGCCCAACCCCCAGGTTTCTCTCAGAGTCAGTCCTAGGGAAACACTCAGGGATTACAAGCTAAGGGATTCTATTAGAACCCAGCCGCTTCTGTCACCTGAAATTGCCAGCCCACACTCAGGATAGCAGAAAACTTCTTCATGTGTGTTCTGGTGGTGGGGATACAGAGTCCACGCTTTTTTCAAGGAGCACAGGTATTCCCATGTTGTGGGCTTTTGGTTAATAACCTCCAAATCCCATGGAGAAGCACTCGCTAATACTTGGATTTAGAGCCCAACCCACCCTTTCCCCAGCACTCCGTATCAGGCAACCAAACAGGGTAGACAAGTTAAGCGATTTTATAAGAACCAAGGCCCTGCTCTCAGTTGGAGGAGGCTGCCCACTCTCAGGATAACTGTGCAAGTGTTCGTGTGTGTGCTGGAGGTGTGGAAACAGACTCCACGGATCTTTATGGGGGCACAGGTGTTCCCAGGTTAGGGATGTAGTTTAAACACCTCCACAAACCATAGAGAGGTCATCGCAAATACTTGGTTTTGGAGCCCAAACCACACTTTCCCCCGCACTCCCGCCTAGGCTTTCCATCAGGGAAGACAAGCAAAGGGATTCAATTAGAACCCAGGCGCTGCTGTCACTTGGAGGAACTTCCCTGCACTCAGAATTCCAGAACACATTCTTAGGTGTGGGAGAGATGTGCAGCCCCACTGCACCCAGATGAATGCAGGAAAAGGTGTTCCCTTTAGGGAGAAGTCCTCTAAGTAATTCCTCAATGAATCAGGGGGCACTCACTGCTACGTGGCCTCCAAGCCCAACCCCCAGCTTTTCCTCATGGCCTGGCCTAAAAGAACACTCAGGGAACAGAAGCTAAGGGATACTAATAGAATCCAGGTGCTGCTGTCAGTTTGAGGAACATCCCCACACTCAGAATACAAGAACACATCTTCGTGTGTGTGCTGGATGTAGGGAAACAGACAAAGCATCTTTCAGGGGGCACATTTATTCCATGGTTGTGGGTTGTAGGTTAAAAACCCACATCCCATGGATAGGCTCTCGCTTATACTTGGTTTAGAGCCCAACCCCCACTTTCCCCCACTCTCCAGCCTAGGCATGCCATCAGGGAAGACAAGCTAAGGGATTCTTTTAGAACCCAGGCGCTGCTGTCATTTGGAGGAGCCTCCCCACAATCAGGATACCTGAGCACGTCTCCGTGTGTGTGCTGGAGGTGGGGAAACAGATTCCACGCATCTTTATGGGGCACAGGTGTTCCAAGGTTGGGGAAGTAGTTTAAAACCCTCCACTACCCACAGAGATGCACTCACTAATACTTGGCTTTAGAGCCCATCCCCCACCATCGCTTACTGCTAGGCCTAGGAAAACACTTAGGGAAGTCAAGCTAAGGGATTCTATTACAACCCAGGTGCTGCTGTCTGTTGGAGGAACCTCCCCACACTCACAACCCCAGAACACTTCTTCCTGTGTGTGCTGGACGTGGGGAAACATAGCACACGCATTTTTCAGGGGTCACAGTAATTCCCAAGTTGTGGGTTGTAGTTTAAACATCTCCACTACCCATGGAGAGGCACACGCTAATACTTAGTTTTAGATCCCAAATCCCACTTTCAACCACACACTGGCCTAGGCAAACCATCAGGGAAGACAAGCAAAGGGATTCTATTCAAACCAAGACGCTGATGTCAGTTGGAGGAACTACCCCACCCTCAGGATACTGGAACCCAACCTTGTGTGGTGGGGAGATTTGAAGCCCCACTCCACGCAGATGAATGGGTGCTCAGGTGTTTCCCTTTATGGAGAATTCATCTAAATACTTCCTCAGTCCATCGGGGACACTCGCTACTATTTGGCCTCAAAGCCCAACCCCCAGGTTTCTCTCAGAGTCAGTCCTAGGGAAACACTCAGGGATTACAAGCTAAGGGATTCTATTAGAACCCAGCCGCTTCTGTCACCTGAAATTGCCAGCCCACACTCAGGATAGCAGAAAACTTCTTCATGTGTGTTCTGGTGGTGGGGATACAGAGTCCACGCTTTTTTCAAGGAGCACAGGTATTCCCATGTTGTGGGCTTTTGGTTAATAACCTCCAAATCCCATGGAGAAGCACTCGCTAATACTTGGATTTAGAGCCCAACCCACCCTTTCCCCAGCACTCCGTATCAGGCAACCAAACAGGGTAGACAAGTTAAGCGATTTTATAAGAACCAAGGCCCTGCTCTCAGTTGGAGGAGGCTGCCCACTCTCAGGATAACTGTGCAAGTGTTCGTGTGTGTGCTGGAGGTGTGGAAACAGACTCCACGGATCTTTATGGGGGCACAGGTGTTCCCAGGTTAGGGATGTAGTTTAAACACCTCCACAAACCATAGAGAGGTCATCGCAAATACTTGGTTTTGGAGCCCAAACCACACTTTCCCCCGCACTCCCGCCTAGGCTTTCCATCAGGGAAGACAAGCAAAGGGATTCAATTAGAACCCAGGCGCTGCTGTCAGTTGGAGGAACTTCCCTGCACTCAGAATTCCAGAACACATTCTTAATTGTGGGAGAGATGTGCAGCCCCACTGCACCCAGATGAATGCAGGAAAAGGTGTTCCCTTTAGGGAGAAGTCCTCTAAGTATTTCCTCAATGGATCAGGGGGCACTCACTGCTACGTGGCCTCCAAGCCCAACCCCCAGCTTTCCCTCATGGCCTGGTCTAAGAGAACACTCAGGGAACAGAAGCTAAGGGATACTAATAGAATCCAGGTGCTGCTGTCAGTTTGAGGAACTTCCCCACACTCAGAATACAAGAACAAACCTTCGTGTGTGTGCTGGATGTAGGGAAACAGTCAAAGCATCTTTCAGGGGGCACATTTATTCCATGGTTGTGGGTTGTAGGTTAAAAACCCACATCCCATGGATAGGCTCTCGCTTATACTTGGTTTAGAGCCCAACACCCATATTCCCTCACTCTCCAGCCGAGGCATGCCATCAGGGAAGACAAGCTAAAGGATTCTTTAGAACCCAGGCGCTGCTGTCATTTGGAGGAGCCTCCCACAATCAGGATACCTGAGCACGTCTCCGTGTGTGTGCTGGAGGTGGGGAAACAGATTCCACGCATCTTTATGGGGCACAGGTGTTCCAAGGTTGGGGAAGTAGTTTAAAACCCTCCACTACCCACAGAGATGCACTCGCTAATACTTGGCTTTAGAGCCCACCCCCATCATCGCTTACTGCTAGGCCTAGGAATACACTTTGGGAAGTCAAGCTAAGGGATTCTATTAAAACCCAGGTGCTGCTGTCTGTTGGAGGAACCTCCCCACACTCAGAACCCCAGAACAATTCTTCCTGTGTGTGCTGGACGTGGGGAAACATAGCACACGCATTTTTCAGGGGTCACAGTAATTCCCAAGTTGTGGGTTGTAGTTTAAACATCTCCACTACCCATGGAGAGGCACACGCTAATACTTAGTTTTAGATCCCAAATCCCACTTTCAACCACACACTGGCCTAGGCAAACCATCAGGGAAGACAAGCAAAGGGATTCTATTCAAACCAAGACGCTGATGTCAGTTGGAGGAACTACCCCACCCTCAGGATACTGGAACCCAACCTTGTGTGGTGGGGAGATTTGAAGCCCCACTCCACGCAGATGAATGGGTGCTCAGGTGTTTCCCTTTATGGAGAATTCATCTAAATACTTCCTCAGTCCATCGGGGACACTCGCTACTATTTGGCCTCAAAGCCCAACCCCCAGGTTTCTCTCAGAGTCAGCCCTAGGGAAACACTCAGGGATTACAAGCTAAGGGATTCTATTAGAACCCAGCCGCTTCTGTCACCTGAAATTGCCAGCCCACACTCAGGATAGCAGAAAACTTCTTCATGTGTGTTCTGGTGGTGGGGATACAGAGTCCACGCTTTTTTCAAGGAGCACAGGTATTCCCATGTTGTGGGCTTTTGGTTAATAACCTCCAAATCCCATGGAGAAGCACTCGCTAATACTTGGATTTAGAGCCCAACCCACCCTTTCCCCAGCACTCCGTATCAGGCAACCAAACAGGGTAGACAAGTTAAGCGATTTTATAAGAACCAAGGCCCTGCTCTCAGTTGGAGGAGGCTGCCCACTCTCAGGATAACTGTGCAAGTGTTCGTGTGTGTGCTGGAGGTGTGGAAACAGACTCCACGGATCTTTATGGGGGCACAGGTGTTCCCAGGTTAGGGATGTAGTTTAAACACCTCCACAAACCATAGAGAGGTCATCGCAAATACTTGGTTTTGGAGCCCAAACCACACTTTCCCCCGCACTCCCGCCTAGGCTTTCCATCAGGGAAGACAAGCAAAGGGATTCAATTAGAACCCAGGCGCTGCTGTCACTTGGAGGAACATCCCTGCACTCAGAATTCCAGAACACATTCTTAGGTGTGGGAGAGATGTGCAGCCCCACTGCACCCAGATGAATGCAGGAAAAGGTGTTCCCTTTAGGGAGAAGTCCTCTAAGTAATTCCTCAATGAATCAGGGGGCACTCACTGCTACGTGGCCTCCAAGCCCAACCCCCAGCTTTTCCTCATGGCCTGGCCTAAAAGAACACTCAGGGAACAGAAGCTAAGGGATACTAATAGAATCCAGGTGCTGCTGTCAGTTTGAGGAACATCCCCACACTCAGAATACAAGAACACATCTTCGTGTGTGTGCTGGATGTAGGGAAACAGTCAAAGCATCTTTCAGGGGGCACATTTATTCCATGGTTGTGGGTTGTAGGTTAAAAACCCACATCCCATGGCTAGGCTCTTGCTTATACTTGGTTTAGAGCCCAACCCCCACTTTCCCCCACTCTCCAGCCTAGGCATGCCATCAGGGAAGTCAAGCTAAGGGATTCTTTTAGAACCCAGGCGCTGCTGTCATTTTGAGGAGCCTCCCCACAATCAGGATACCTGAGCACGTCTCCGTGTGTGTGATGGAGGTGGGGAAACAGATTCCACGCATCTTTATGGGGCACAGGTGTTCCAAGGTTGGGGAAGTAGTTTAAAACCCTCCACTACCCACAGAGATGCACTCACTAATACTTGGCTTTAGAGCCCATCCCCCACCATCGCTTACTGCTAGGCCTAGGAAAACACTTAGGGAAGTCAAGCTAAGGGATTCTATTACAACCCAGGTGCTGCTGTCTGTTGGAGGAACCTCCCCACACTCAGAACCCCAGAACACTTCTTCCTGTGTGTGCTGGACGTGGGGAAACATAGCACACGCATTTTTCAGGGGTCACAGTAATTCCCAAGTTGTGGGTTGTAGTTTAAACATCTCCACTAGCCATGGAGAGGCACACGCTTATACTTAGTTTTAGATCCCAAATCCCACTTTCAACCACACACTGGCCTAGGCAAACCATCAGGGAAGACAAGCAAAGGGATTCTATTCAAACCAAGACGCTGATGTCAGTTGGAGGAACTACCCCACCCTCAGGATACTGGAACCCAACCTTGTGTGGTGGGGAGATTTGAAGCCCCACTCCACGCAGATGAATGGGTGCTCAGGTGTTTCCCTTTATGGAGAATTCATCTAAATACTTCCTCAGTCCATCGGGGACACTCGCTACTATTTGGCCTCAAAGCCCAACCCCCAGGTTTCTCTCAGAGTCAGTCCTAGGGAAACACTCAGGGATTACAAGCTAAGGGATTCTATTAGAACCCAGCCGCTTCTGTCACCTGAAATTGCCAGCCCACACTCAGGATAGCAGAAAACTTCTTCATGTGTGTTCTGGTGGTGGGGATACAGAGTCCACGCTTTTTTCAAGGAGCACAGGTATTCCCATGTTGTGGGCTTTTGGTTAATAACCTCCAAATCCCATGGAGAAGCACTCGCTAATACTTGGATTTAGAGCCCAACCCACCCTTTCCCCAGCACTCCGTATCAGGCAACCAAACAGGGTAGACAAGTTAAGCGATTTTATAAGAACCAAGGCCCTGCTCTCAGTTGGAGGAGGCTGCCCACTCTCAGGATAACTGTGCAAGTGTTCGTGTGTGTGCTGGAGGTGTGGAAACAGACTCCACGGATCTTTATGGGGGCACAGGTGTTCCCAGGTTAGGGATGTAGTTTAAACACCTCCACAAACCATAGAGAGGTCATCGCAAATACTTGGTTTTGGAGCCCAAACCACACTTTCCCCCGCACTCCGGCCTAGGCTTTCCATCAGGGAAGACAAGCAAAGGGATTCAATTAGAACCCAGGCGCTGCTGTCAGTTGGAGGAACTTCCCTGCACTCAGAATTCCAGAACACATTCTTAATTGTGGGAGAGATGTGCAGCCCCACTGCACCCAGATGAATGCAGGAAAAGGTGTTCCCTTTAGGGAGAAGTCCTCTAAGTATTTCCTCAATGGATCAGGGGGCACTCACTGCTACGTGGCCTCCAAGCCCAACCCCCAGCTTTCCCTCATGGCCTGGTCTAAGAGAACACTCAGGGAACAGAAGCTAAGGGATACTAATAGAATCCAGGTGCTGCTGTCAGTTTGAGGAACTTCCCCACACTCAGAATACAAGAACAAACCTTCGTGTGTGTGCTGGATGTAGGGAAACAGTCAAAGCATCTTTCAGGGGGCACATTTATTCCATGGTTGTGGGTTGTAGGTTAAAAACCCACATCCCATGGATAGGCTCTCGCTTATACTTGGTTTAGAGCCCAACACCCATATTCCCTCACTCTCCAGCCGAGGCATGCCATCAGGGAAGACAAGCTAAGGGATTCTTTAGAACCCAGGCGCTGCTGTCATTTGGAGGAGCCTCCCACAATCAGGATACCTGAGCACGTCTCCGTGTGTGTGCTGGAGGTGGGGAAACAGATTCCACGCATCTTTATGGGGCACAGGTGTTCCAAGGTTGGGGAAGTAGTTTAAAACCCTCCACTACCCACAGAGATGCACTCACTAATACTTGGCTTTAGAGCCCATCCCCCAACATCGCTTACTGCTAGGCCTAGGAAAACACTTAGGGAAGTCAAGCTAAGGGATTCTATTACAACCCAGGTGCTGCTGTCTGTTGGAGGAACCTCCCCACACTCAGAACCCCAGAACACTTCTTCCTGTGTGTGCTGGACGTGGGGAAACATAGCACACGCATTTTTCAGGGGTCACAGTAATTCCCAAGTTGTGGGTTGTAGTTTAAACATCTCCACTACCCATGGAGAGGCACACGCTAATACTTAGTTTTAGATCCCAAATCCCACTTTCAACCACACACTGGCCTAGGCAAAGCCTCAGGGAAGACAAGCAAATGGATTCTATTAAAACCAAGATGCTGATGTCAGTTGGAGGAACTACCCCACCCTCAGGATACTGGAACCCAACCTTGTGTGGTGGGGAGATTTGAAGCCCCACTCCACGCAGATGAATGGGTACTCAGGTGTTTCCCTTTATGGAGAATTCATCTAAATACTTCCTCAGTCCATCGGGGACACTCGCTACTATTTGGCCTCAAAGCCCAACCCCCAGGTTTCTCTCAGAGTCAGCCCTAGGGAAACACTCAGGGATTAAAAGCTAAGGGATTCTATTAGAACCCAGTCGCTTCTGTCACCTGAAATTGCCAGCCCACACTCAGGATAGCAGAAAACTTCTTCATGTGTGTTCTGGTGGTGGGGATACAGAGTCCACGCTTTTTTCAAGGAGCACAGGTATTCCCATGTTGTGGGCTTTTGGTTAATAACCTCCAAATCCCATGGAGAAGCACTCGCTAATACTTGGATTTAGAGCCCAACCCACCCTTTCCCCAGCACTCCGTATCAGGCAACCAAACAGGGTAGACAAGTTAAGCGATTTTATAAGAACCAAGGCCCTGCTCTCAGTTGGAGGAGGCTGCCCACTCTCAGGATAACTGTGCAAGTGTTCGTGTGTGTGCTGGAGGTGTGGAAACAGACTCCACGGATCTTTATGGGGGCACAGGTGTTCCCAGGTTAGGGATGTAGTTTAAACACCTCCACAAACCATAGAGAGGTCATCGCAAATACTTGGTTTTGGAGCCCAAACCACACTTTCCCCCGCACTCCCGCCTAGGCTTTCCATCAGGGAAGACAAGCAAAGGGATTCAATTAGAACCCAGGCGCTGCTGTCACTTGGAGGAACTTCCCTGCACTCAGAATTCCAGAACACATTCTTAGGTGTGGGAGAGATGTGCAGCCCCACTGCACCCAGATGAATGCAGGAAAAGGTGTTCCCTTTAAGGAGAAGTCCTCTAAGTAATTCCTCAATGAATCAGGGGGCACTCACTGCTACGTGGCCTCCAAGCCCAACCCCCAGCTTTTCCTCATGGCCTGGCCTAAAATAACACTCAGGGAACAGAAGCTAAGGGATACTAATAGAATCCAGGTGCTGCTGTCAGTTTGAGGAACTTCCCCACACTCAGAATACAAGAACACATCTTCGTGTGTGTGCTGGATGTAGGGAAACAGTCAAAGCATCTTTCAGGGGGCACATTTATTCCATGGTTGTGGGTTGTAGGTTAAAAACCCACATCACATGGATAGGCTCTCGCTTATACTTGGTTTAGAGCCCAACCCCCACTTTCCCCCACTCTCCAGCCTAGGCATGCCATCAGGGAAGGCAAGCTAAGGGATTGTTTTGGAACCCAGGCGCTGCTGTCATTTGGAGGAGCCTCCCAACAATCAGGATACCTGAGCACGTCTCCGTGTGTGTGCTGGAGGTGGGGAAACAGATTCCACGCATCTTTATGGGGCACAGGTGTTCCAAGGTTGGGGAAGTAGTTTAAAACCCTCCACTACCCACAGAGATGCACTCACTAATACTTGGCTTTAGAGCCCATCCCCCACCATCGCTTACTGCTAGGCCTAGGAAAACACTTAGGGAAGTCAAGCTAAGGGATTCTATTACAACCCAGGTGCTGCTGTCTGTTGGATGAACCTCCCCACTCTCAGAACCCCAGAACACTTCTTCCTGTGTGTGCTGGACGTGGGGAAACATAGCACACGCATTTTTCAGGGGTCACAGTAATTCCCAAGTTGTGGGTTGTAGTTTAAACATCTCCACTACCCATGGAGAGGCACACGCTAATACTTAGTTTTAGATCCCAAATCCCACTTTCAACCACACACTGGCCTAGGCAAACCATCAGGGAAGACAAGCAAAGGGATTCTATTCAAACCAAGACGCTGATGTCAGTTGGAGGAACTACCCCACCCTCAGGATACTGGAACACAACCTTGTGTGGTGGGGAGATTTGAAGCCCCACTCCACGCAGATGAATGGGTGCTCAGGTGTTTCCCTTTATGGAGAATTCATCTAAATACTTCCTCAGTCCATCGGGGACACTCGCTACTATTTGGCCTCAAAGCCCAACCCCCAGGTATCTCTCAGAGTCAGTCCTAGGGAAACACTCAGGGATTACAAGCTAAGGGATTCTATTAGAACCCAGCCGCTTCTGTCACCTGAAATTGCCAGCCCACACTCAGGATAGCAGAAAACTTCTTCATGTGTGTTCTGGTGGTGGGGATACAGAGTCCACGCTTTTTTCAAGGAGCACAGGTATTCCCATGTTGTGGGCTTTTGGTTAATAACCTCCAAATCCCATGGAGAAGCACTCGCTAATACTTGGATTTAGAGCCCAACCCACCCTTTCCCCAGCACTCCGTATCAGGCAACCAAACAGGGTAGACAAGTTAAGCGATTTTATAATAACCAAGGCCCTGCTCTCAGTTGGAGGAGGCTGCCCACTCTCAGGATAACTGTGCAAGTGTTCGTGTGTGTGCTGGAGGTGTGGAAACAGACTCCACGGATCTTTATGGGGGCACAGGTGTTCCCAGGTTAGGGATGTAGTTTAAACACCTCCACAAACCATAGAGAGGTCATCGCAAATACTTGGTTTTGGAGCCCAAACCACACTTTCCCCCGCACTCCGGCCTTGGCTTTCCATCAGGGAAGACAAGCAAAGGGATTCAATTAGAACCCAGGCGATGCTGTCAGTTGGAGGAACTTCCCTGCACTCAGAATTCCAGAACACATTCTTAGGTGTGGGAGAGATGTGCAGCCCCACTGCCCCCAGATGAATGCAGGAAAAGGTGTTCCCTTGAGGGAGAAGTCCTCTAAGTACTTCCTCAATGGATCAGGGGGCACTCACTGCTACGTGGCCTCCAAGCCCAACCCCCAGCTTTCCCTCATGGCCTGGCTTAAGAACACTCAGGGAACAGAAGTTAAGGGATACTAATAGAATCCAGGTGCTGCTGTCAGTTTGAGGAACATCCCCACACTCAGAATACAAGAAAACATCTTCGTGTGTGTGCTGGATGTAGGGAAACAGTCAAAGCATCTTTCAGGGGGCACATTTATTCCATGGTTGTGGGTTGTAGGTTAAAAACCCACATCCCATGGATAGGCTCTCGCTTATACTTGGTTTAGAGCCCAACCCCCACTTTCCCCCACTCTCCAGCCTAGGCATGCCATCAGGGAAGACAAGCTAAGGGATTCTTTTAGAACCCAGGCGCTGCTGTCATTTGGAGGAGCCTCCCCACAATCAGGATACCTGAGCACGTCTCCGTGTGTGTGCTGGAGGTGGGGAAACAGATTCCACGCATCTTTATGGGGCACAGGTGTTCCAAGGTTGGGGAAGTAGTTTAAAAACCTCCACTACCCACAGAGATGCACTCGCTAATACATGGCTTTAGAGACCATCCCCACCATCGCTTACTGCTAGGCCTTGGAAAACACTTAGGGAAGTCAAGCTAAGGGATTCTATTACAACCCAGGTGCTGCTGTCTGTTGGAGGAACCTCCCCACTCTCAGAACCCCAGAACACTTCTTCCTGTGTGTGCTGGACGTGGGGAAACATAGCACACGCATTTTTCAGGGGTCACAGTAATTCCCAAGTTGTGGGTTGTAGTTTAAACATCTCCACTACCCATGGAGAGGCACACGCTAATACTTAGATTTAGATCCCAAATCCCACTTTCAACCACACACTGGCCTAGGCAAACCATCAGGGAAGACAAGCAAAGGGATTCTATTCAA
Organism: Vicugna pacos; assembly: GCF_048564905.1. Taxonomy (NCBI): domain Eukaryota; kingdom Metazoa; phylum Chordata; class Mammalia; order Artiodactyla; family Camelidae; genus Vicugna; species Vicugna pacos. The sequence continues at coordinate 2,662,844 of NC_133004.1, read as the reverse complement.
ACCAAGACACTGATGTCAGTTGGAGGAACTACCCCACCCTCAGGATACTGGAACCCAACCTTGTGTGGTGGGGAGATTTGAAGCCCCACTCCACGCAGATGAATGGGTGCTCAGGTGTTTCCCTTTATGGAGAATTCATCTAAATACTTCCTCAGTCCATCGGGGACACTCGCTACTATTTGGCCTCAAAGCCCAACCCCCAGGTTTCTCTCAGAGTCAGTCCTAGGGAAACACTCAGGGATTACAAGCTAAGGGATTCTATTAGAACCCAGCCGCTTCTGTCACCTGAAATTGCCAGCCCACACTCAGGATAGCAGAAAACTTCTTCATGTGTGTTCTGGTGGTGGGGATACAGAGTCCACGCTTTTTTCAAGGAGCACAGGTATTCCCATGTTGTGGGCTTTTGGTTAATAACCTCCAAATCCCATGGAGAAGCACTCGCTAATACTTGGATTTAGAGCCCAACCCACCCTTTCCCCAGCACTCCGTATCAGGCAACCAAACAGGGTAGACAAGTCAAGCGATTTTATAAGAACCAAGGCCCTGCTCTCAGTTGGAGGAGGCTGCCCACTCTCAGGATAACTGTGCAAGTGTTCGTGTGTGTGCTGGAGGTGTGGAAACAGACTCCACGGATCTTTATGGGGGCACAGGTGTTCCCAGGTTAGGGATGTAGTTTAAACACCTCCACAAACCATAGAGAGGTCATCGCCAATACTTGGTTTTGGAGCCCAAACCACACTTTCCCCCGCACTCCCGCCTAGGCTTTCCATCAGGGAAGACAAGCAAAGGGATTCAATTAGAACCCAGGCGCTGCTGTCAGTTGGAGGAACTTCCCTGCACTCAGAATTCCAGAACACATTCTTAGGTGTGGGAGAGATGTGCAGCCCCACTGCACCCAGATGAATGCAGGAAAAGGTGTTCCCTTTAGGGAGAAGTCCTCTAAGTACTTCCTCAATGAATCAGGGGGCACTCACTGCTACGTGGCCTCCAAGCCCAACCCCCAGCTTTCCCTCATGGCCTGGCCTAAAAGAACACTCAGGGAACAGAAGCTAAGGGATACTAATAGAATCCAGGTGCTGCTGTCAGTTTGAGGAACATCCCCACACTCAGAATACAAGAACACATATTCGTGTGTGTGCTGGATGTAGGGAAACAGTCAAAGCATCTTTCAGGGGGCACATTTATTCCATGGTTGTGGGTTGTAGGTTGAAAACCCACATCCCATGGATAGGCTCTCGCTTATACTTGGTTTAGAGCCCAACCCCCACTTTCCCCCACTCTCCAGCCTAGGCATGCCATCAGGGAAGACAAGCTAAGGGATTCTTTTAGAACCCAGGCGCTGCTGTCATTTGGAGGAGCCTCCCCACAATCAGGATACCTGAGCACGTCTCCGTGTGTGTGCTGGAGGTGGGGAAACAGATTCCACGCATCTTTATGGGGCACAGGTGTTCCAAGGTTGGGGAAGTAGTTTAAAACCCTCCACTACCCACAGAGATGCACTCGCTAATACTTGGCTTTAGAGCCCATCCCCCACCATCGCTTACTGCTAGGCCTAGGAAAACACTTAGGGAAGTCAAGCTAAGGGATTCTATTACAACCCAGGTGCTGCTGTCTGTTGGAGGAACCTCCCCACTCTCAGAACCCCAGAACACTTCTTCCTGTGTGTGCTGGACGTGGGGAAACATAGCACACGCATTTTTCAGGGGTCACAGTAATTCCCAAGTTGTGGGTTGTAGTTTAAACATCTCCACTACCCATGGAGAGGCACACGCTAATACTTAGTTTTAGATCCCAAATCCCACTTTCAACCACACACTGGCCTAGGCAAACCATCAGGGAAGACAAGCAAAGGGATTCTATTCAAACCAAGACGCTGATGTCAGTTGGAGGAACTACCCCACCCTCAGGATACTGGAACCCAACCTTGTGTGGTGGGGAGATTTGAAGCCCCACTCCACGCAGATGAATGGGTGCTCAGGTGTTTCCCTTTATGGAGAATTCATCTAAATACTTCCTCAGTCCATCGGGGACACTCGCTACTATTTGGCCTCAAAGCCCAACCCCCAGGTTTCTCTCAGAGTCAGTCCTAGGGAAACACTCAGGGATTACAAGCTAAGGGATTCTATTAGAACCCAGCCGCTTCTGTCACCTGAAATTGCCAGCCCACACTCAGGATAGCAGAAAACTTCTTCATGTGTGTTCTGGTGGTGGGGATACAGAGTCCACGCTTTTTTCAAGGAGCACAGGTATTCCCATGTTGTGGGCTTTTGGTTAATAACCTCCAAATCCCATGGAGAAGCACTCGCTAATACTTGGATTTAGAGCCCAACCCACCCTTTCCCCAGCACTCCGTATCAGGCAACCAAACAGGGTAGACAAGTTAAGCGATTTTATAAGAACCAAGGCCCTGCTCTCAGTTGGAGGAGGCTGCCCACTCTCAGGATAACTGTGCAAGTGTTCGTGTGTGTGCTGGAGGTGTGGAAACAGACTCCACGGATCTTTATGGGGGCACAGGTGTTCCCAGGTTAGGGATGTAGTTTAAACACCTCCACAAACCATAGAGAGGTCATCGCAAATACTTGGTTTTGGAGCCCAAACCACACTTTCCCCCGCACTCCGGCCTAGGCTTTCCATCAGGGAAGACAAGCAAAGGGATTCAATTAGAACCCAGGCGCTGCTGTCAGTTGGAGGAACTTCCCTGCACTCAGAATTCCAGAACACATTCTTAATTGTGGGAGAGATGTGCAGCCCCACTGCACCCAGATGAATGCAGGAAAAGGTGTTCCCTTTAGGGAGAAGTCCTCTAAGTATTTCCTCAATGGATCAGGGGGCACTCACTGCTACGTGGCCTCCAAGCCCAACCCCCAGCTTTCCCTCATGGCCTGGTCTAAGAGAACACTCAGGGAACAGAAGCTAAGGGATACTAATAGAATCCAGGTGCTGCTGTCAGTTTGAGGAACTTCCCCACACTCAGAATACAAGAACAAACCTTCGTGTGTGTGCTGGATGTAGGGAAACAGTCAAAGCATCTTTCAGGGGGCACATTTATTCCATGGTTGTGGGTTGTAGGTTAAAAACCCACATCCCATGGATAGGCTCTCGCTTATACTTGGTTTAGAGCCCAACACCCATATTCCCTCACTCTCCAGCCGAGGCATGCCATCAGGGAAGACAAGCTAAGGGATTCTTTAGAACCCAGGCGCTGCTGTCATTTGGAGGAGCCTCCCACAATCAGGATACCTGAGCACGTCTCCGTGTGTGTGCTGGAGGTGGGGAAACAGATTCCACGCATCTTTATGGGGCACAGGTGTTCCAAGGTTGGGGAAGTAGTTTAAAACCCTCCACTACCCACAGAGATGCACTCACTAATACTTGGCTTTAGAGCCCATCCCCCAACATCGCTTACTGCTAGGCCTAGGAAAACACTTAGGGAAGTCAAGCTAAGGGATTCTATTACAACCCAGGTGCTGCTGTCTGTTGGAGGAACCTCCCCACACTCAGAACCCCAGAACACTTCTTCCTGTGTGTGCTGGACGTGGGGAAACATAGCACACGCATTTTTCAGGGGTCACAGTAATTCCCAAGTTGTGGGTTGTAGTTTAAACATCTCCACTACCCATGGAGAGGCACACGCTAATACTTAGTTTTAGATCCCAAATCCCACTTTCAACCACACACTGGCCTAGGCAAAGCCTCAGGGAAGACAAGCAAATGGATTCTATTAAAACCAAGATGCTGATGTCAGTTGGAGGAACTACCCCACCCTCAGGATACTGGAACCCAACCTTGTGTGGTGGGGAGATTTGAAGCCCCACTCCACGCAGATGAATGGGTACTCAGGTGTTTCCCTTTATGGAGAATTCATCTAAATACTTCCTCAGTCCATCGGGGACACTCGCTACTATTTGGCCTCAAAGCCCAACCCCCAGGTTTCTCTCAGAGTCAGCCCTAGGGAAACACTCAGGGATTAAAAGCTAAGGGATTCTATTAGAACCCAGTCGCTTCTGTCACCTGAAATTGCCAGCCCACACTCAGGATAGCAGAAAACTTCTTCATGTGTGTTCTGGTGGTGGGGATACAGAGTCCACGCTTTTTTCAAGGAGCACAGGTATTCCCATGTTGTGGGCTTTTGGTTAATAACCTCCAAATCCCATGGAGAAGCACTCGCTAATACTTGGATTTAGAGCCCAACCCACCCTTTCCCCAGCACTCCGTATCAGGCAACCAAACAGGGTAGACAAGTTAAGCGATTTTATAAGAACCAAGGCCCTGCTCTCAGTTGGAGGAGGCTGCCCACTCTCAGGATAACTGTGCAAGTGTTCGTGTGTGTGCTGGAGGTGTGGAAACAGACTCCACGGATCTTTATGGGGGCACAGGTGTTCCCAGGTTAGGGATGTAGTTTAAACACCTCCACAAACCATAGAGAGGTCATCGCAAATACTTGGTTTTGGAGCCCAAACCACACTTTCCCCCGCACTCCCGCCTAGGCTTTCCATCAGGGAAGACAAGCAAAGGGATTCAATTAGAACCCAGGCGCTGCTGTCACTTGGAGGAACTTCCCTGCACTCAGAATTCCAGAACACATTCTTAGGTGTGGGAGAGATGTGCAGCCCCACTGCACCCAGATGAATGCAGGAAAAGGTGTTCCCTTTAAGGAGAAGTCCTCTAAGTAATTCCTCAATGAATCAGGGGGCACTCACTGCTACGTGGCCTCCAAGCCCAACCCCCAGCTTTTCCTCATGGCCTGGCCTAAAATAACACTCAGGGAACAGAAGCTAAGGGATACTAATAGAATCCAGGTGCTGCTGTCAGTTTGAGGAACTTCCCCACACTCAGAATACAAGAACACATCTTCGTGTGTGTGCTGGATGTAGGGAAACAGTCAAAGCATCTTTCAGGGGGCACATTTATTCCATGGTTGTGGGTTGTAGGTTAAAAACCCACATCACATGGATAGGCTCTCGCTTATACTTGGTTTAGAGCCCAACCCCCACTTTCCCCCACTCTCCAGCCTAGGCATGCCATCAGGGAAGGCAAGCTAAGGGATTGTTTTGGAACCCAGGCGCTGCTGTCATTTGGAGGAGCCTCCCAACAATCAGGATACCTGAGCACGTCTCCGTGTGTGTGCTGGAGGTGGGGAAACAGATTCCACGCATCTTTATGGGGCACAGGTGTTCCAAGGTTGGGGAAGTAGTTTAAAACCCTCCACTACCCACAGAGATGCACTCACTAATACTTGGCTTTAGAGCCCATCCCCCACCATCGCTTACTGCTAGGCCTAGGAAAACACTTAGGGAAGTCAAGCTAAGGGATTCTATTACAACCCAGGTGCTGCTGTCTGTTGGATGAACCTCCCCACTCTCAGAACCCCAGAACACTTCTTCCTGTGTGTGCTGGACGTGGGGAAACATAGCACACGCATTTTTCAGGGGTCACAGTAATTCCCAAGTTGTGGGTTGTAGTTTAAACATCTCCACTACCCATGGAGAGGCACACGCTAATACTTAGTTTTAGATCCCAAATCCCACTTTCAACCACACACTGGCCTAGGCAAACCATCAGGGAAGACAAGCAAAGGGATTCTATTCAAACCAAGACGCTGATGTCAGTTGGAGGAACTACCCCACCCTCAGGATACTGGAACACAACCTTGTGTGGTGGGGAGATTTGAAGCCCCACTCCACGCAGATGAATGGGTGCTCAGGTGTTTCCCTTTATGGAGAATTCATCTAAATACTTCCTCAGTCCATCGGGGACACTCGCTACTATTTGGCCTCAAAGCCCAACCCCCAGGTATCTCTCAGAGTCAGTCCTAGGGAAACACTCAGGGATTACAAGCTAAGGGATTCTATTAGAACCCAGCCGCTTCTGTCACCTGAAATTGCCAGCCCACACTCAGGATAGCAGAAAACTTCTTCATGTGTGTTCTGGTGGTGGGGATACAGAGTCCACGCTTTTTTCAAGGAGCACAGGTATTCCCATGTTGTGGGCTTTTGGTTAATAACCTCCAAATCCCATGGAGAAGCACTCGCTAATACTTGGATTTAGAGCCCAACCCACCCTTTCCCCAGCACTCCGTATCAGGCAACCAAACAGGGTAGACAAGTTAAGCGATTTTATAATAACCAAGGCCCTGCTCTCAGTTGGAGGAGGCTGCCCACTCTCAGGATAACTGTGCAAGTGTTCGTGTGTGTGCTGGAGGTGTGGAAACAGACTCCACGGATCTTTATGGGGGCACAGGTGTTCCCAGGTTAGGGATGTAGTTTAAACACCTCCACAAACCATAGAGAGGTCATCGCAAATACTTGGTTTTGGAGCCCAAACCACACTTTCCCCCGCACTCCGGCCTTGGCTTTCCATCAGGGAAGACAAGCAAAGGGATTCAATTAGAACCCAGGCGATGCTGTCAGTTGGAGGAACTTCCCTGCACTCAGAATTCCAGAACACATTCTTAGGTGTGGGAGAGATGTGCAGCCCCACTGCCCCCAGATGAATGCAGGAAAAGGTGTTCCCTTGAGGGAGAAGTCCTCTAAGTACTTCCTCAATGGATCAGGGGGCACTCACTGCTACGTGGCCTCCAAGCCCAACCCCCAGCTTTCCCTCATGGCCTGGCTTAAGAACACTCAGGGAACAGAAGTTAAGGGATACTAATAGAATCCAGGTGCTGCTGTCAGTTTGAGGAACATCCCCACACTCAGAATACAAGAAAACATCTTCGTGTGTGTGCTGGATGTAGGGAAACAGTCAAAGCATCTTTCAGGGGGCACATTTATTCCATGGTTGTGGGTTGTAGGTTAAAAACCCACATCCCATGGATAGGCTCTCGCTTATACTTGGTTTAGAGCCCAACCCCCACTTTCCCCCACTCTCCAGCCTAGGCATGCCATCAGGGAAGACAAGCTAAGGGATTCTTTTAGAACCCAGGCGCTGCTGTCATTTGGAGGAGCCTCCCCACAATCAGGATACCTGAGCACGTCTCCGTGTGTGTGCTGGAGGTGGGGAAACAGATTCCACGCATCTTTATGGGGCACAGGTGTTCCAAGGTTGGGGAAGTAGTTTAAAAACCTCCACTACCCACAGAGATGCACTCGCTAATACATGGCTTTAGAGACCATCCCCACCATCGCTTACTGCTAGGCCTTGGAAAACACTTAGGGAAGTCAAGCTAAGGGATTCTATTACAACCCAGGTGCTGCTGTCTGTTGGAGGAACCTCCCCACTCTCAGAACCCCAGAACACTTCTTCCTGTGTGTGCTGGACGTGGGGAAACATAGCACACGCATTTTTCAGGGGTCACAGTAATTCCCAAGTTGTGGGTTGTAGTTTAAACATCTCCACTACCCATGGAGAGGCACACGCTAATACTTAGATTTAGATCCCAAATCCCACTTTCAACCACACACTGGCCTAGGCAAACCATCAGGGAAGACAAGCAAAGGGATTCTATTCAAACCAAGACACTGATGTCAGTTGGAGGAACTACCCCACCCTCAGGATACTGGAACCCAACCTTGTGTGGTGGGGAGATTTGAAGCCCCACTCCACGCAGATGAATGGGTGCTCAGGTGTTTCCCTTTATGGAGAATTCATCTAAATACTTCCTCAGTCCATCGGGGACACTCGCTACTATTTGGCCTCAAAGCCCAACCCCCAGGTTTCTCTCAGAGTCAGTCCTAGGGAAACACTCATGGATTACAAGCTAAGGGATTCTATTAGAACCCAGCCGCTTCTGTCACCTGAAATTGCCAGCCCACACTCAGGATAGCAGAAAACTTCTTCATGTGTGTTCTGGTGGTGGGGATACAGAGTCCACGCTTTTTTCAAGGAGCACAGGTATTCCCATGTTGTGGGCTTTTGGTTAATAACCTCCAAATCCCATGGAGAAGCACTCGCTAATACTTGGATTTAGAGCCCAACCCACCCTTTCCCCAGCACTCCGTATCAGGCAACCAAACAGGGTAGACAAGTCAAGCGATTTTATAAGAACCAAGGCCCTGCTCTCAGTTGGAGGAGGCTGCCCACTCTCAGGATAACTGTGCAAGTGTTCGTGTGTGTGCTGGAGGTGTGGAAACAGACTCCACGGATCTTTATGGGGGCACAGGTGTTCCCAGGTTAGGGATGTAGTTTAAACACCTCCACAAACCATAGAGAGGTCATCGCCAATACTTGGTTTTGGAGCCCAAACCACACTTTCCCCCGCACTCCCGCCTAGGCTTTCCATCAGGGAAGACAAGCAAAGGGATTCAATTAGAACCCAGGCGCTGCTGTCAGTTGGAGGAACTTCCCTGCACTCAGAATTCCAGAACACATTCTTAGGTGTGGGAGAGATGTGCAGCCCCACTGCACCCAGATGAATGCAGGAAAAGGTGTTCCCTTTAGGGAGAAGTCCTCTAAGTACTTCCTCAATGAATCAGGGGGCACTCACTGCTACGTGGCCTCCAAGCCCAACCCCCAGCTTTCCCTCATGGCCTGGCCTAAAAGAACACTCAGGGAACAGAAGCTAAGGGATACTAATAGAATCCAGGTGCTGCTGTCAGTTTGAGGAACATCCCCACACTCAGAATACAAGAACACATATTCGTGTGTGTGCTGGATGTAGGGAAACAGTCAAAGCATCTTTCAGGGGGCACATTTATTCCATGGTTGTGGGTTGTAGGTTGAAAACCCACATCCCATGGATAGGCTCTCGCTTATACTTGGTTTAGAGCCCAACCCCCACTTTCCCCCACTCTCCAGCCTAGGCATGCCATCAGGGAAGACAAGCTAAGGGATTCTTTTAGAACCCAGGCGCTGCTGTCATTTGGAGGAGCCTCCCCACAATCAGGATACCTGAGCACGTCTCCGTGTGTGTGCTGGAGGTGGGGAAACAGATTCCACGCATCTTTATGGGGCACAGGTGTTCCAAGGTTGGGGAAGTAGTTTAAAACCCTCCACTACCCACAGAGATGCACTCGCTAATACTTGGCTTTAGAGCCCATCCCCCACCATCGCTTACTGCTAGGCCTAGGAAAACACTTAGGGAAGTCAAGCTAAGGGATTCTATTAAAACCCAGGTGCTGCTGTCTGTTGGAGGAACCTCCCCACTCTCAGAACCCCAGAACACTTCTTCCTGTGTGTGCTGGACGTGGGGAAACATAGCACACGCATTTTTCAGGGGTCACAGTAATTCCCAAGTTGTGGGTTGTAGTTTAAACATCTCCACTACCCATGGAGAGGCACACGCTAATACTTAGTTTTAGATCCCAAATCCCACTTTCAACCACACACTGGCCTAGGCAAACCATCAGGGAAGACAAGCAAAGGGATTCTATTCAAACCAAGACGCTGATGTCAGGTGGAGGAACTACCCCACCCTCAGGATACTGGAACCCAACCTTGTGTGGTGGGGAGATTTGAAGCCCCACTCCACGCAGATGAATGGGTGCTCAGGTGTTTCCCTTTATGGAGAATTCATCTAAATACTTCCTCAGTCCATCGGGGACACTCGCTACTATTTGGCCTCAAAGCCCAACCCCCAGGTTTCTCTCAGAGTCAGTCCTAGGGAAACACTCAGGGATTACAAGCTAAGGGATTCTATTAGAACCCAGCCGCTTCTGTCACCTGAAATTGCCAGCCCACACTCAGGATAGCAGAAAACTTCTTCATGTGTGTTCTGGTGGTGGGGATACAGAGTCCACGCTTTTTTCAAGGAGCACAGGTATTCCCATGTTGTGGGCTTTTGGTTAATAACCTCCAAATCCCATGGAGAAGCACTCGCTAATACTTGGATTTAGAGCCCAACCCACCCTTTCCCCAGCACTCCGTATCAGGCAACCAAACAGGGTAGACAATTTAAGCGATTTTATAAGTACCATGTCCCTGCTCTCAGTTGGAGGAGGCTGCCCACTCTCAGGATAACTGTGCAAGTGTTCGTGTGTGTGCTGGAGGTGTGGAAACAGACTCCACGGATCTTTATGGGGGCACAGGTGTTCCCAGGTTAGGGATGTAGTTTAAACACCTCCACAAACCATAGAGAGGTCATCGCAAATACTTGGTTTTGGAGCCCAAACCACACTTTCCCCCGCACTCCGGCCTAGGCTTTCCATCAGGGAAGACAAGCAAAGGGATTCAATTAGAACCCAGGCGCTGCTGTCAGTTGGAGGAACTTCCCTGCACTCAGAATTCCAGAACACATTCTTAATTGTGGGAGAGATGTGCAGCCCCACTGCACCCAGATGAATGCAGGAAAAGGTGTTCCCTTTAGGGAGAAGTCCTCTAAGTATTTCCTCAATGGATCAGGGGGCACTCACTGCTACGTGGCCTCCAAGCCCAACCCCCAGCTTTCCCTCATGGCCTGGTCTAAGAGAACACTCAGGGAACAGAAGCTAAGGGATACTAATAGAATCCAGGTGCTGCTGTCAGTTTGAGGAACTTCCCCACACTCAGAATACAAGAACAAACCTTCGTGTGTGTGCTGGATGTAGGGAAACAGTCAAAGCATCTTTCAGGGGGCACATTTATTCCATGGTTGTGGGTTGTAGGTTAAAAACCCACATCCCATGGATAGGCTCTCGCTTATACTTGGTTTAGAGCCCAACACCCATATTCCCTCACTCTCCAGCCGAGGCATGCCATCAGGGAAGACAAGCTAAGGGATTCTTTAGAACCCAGGCGCTGCTGTCATTTGGAGGAGCCTCCCACAATCAGGATACCTGAGCACGTCTCCGTGTGTGTGCTGGAGGTGGGGAAACAGATTCCACGCATCTTTATGGGGCACAGGTGTTCCAAGGTTGGGGAAGTAGTTTAAAACCCTCCACTACCCACAGAGATGCACTCACTAATACTTGGCTTTAGAGCCCATCCCCCAACATCGCTTACTGCTAGGCCTAGGAAAACACTTAGGGAAGTCAAGCTAAGGGATTCTATTACAACCCAGGTGCTGCTGTCTGTTGGAGGAACCTCCCCACACTCAGAACCCCAGAACACTTCTTCCTGTGTGTGCTGGACGTGGGGAAACATAGCACACGCATTTTTCAGGGGTCACAGTAATTCCCAAGTTGTGGGTTGTAGTTTAAACATCTCCACTACCCATGGAGAGGCACACGCTAATACTTAGTTTTAGATCCCAAATCCCACTTTCAACCACACACTGGCCTAGGCAAAGCCTCAGGGAAGACAAGCAAATGGATTCTATTAAAACCAAGATGCTGATGTCAGTTGGAGGAACTACCCCACCCTCAGGATACTGGAACCCAACCTTGTGTGGTGGGGAGATTTGAAGCCCCACTCCACGCAGATGAATGGGTACTCAGGTGTTTCCCTTTATGGAGAATTCATCTAAATACTTCCTCAGTCCATCGGGGACACTCGCTACTATTTGGCCTCAAAGCCCAACCCCCAGGTTTCTCTCAGAGTCAGCCCTAGGGAAACACTCAGGGATTAAAAGCTAAGGGATTCTATTAGAACCCAGTCGCTTCTGTCACCTGAAATTGCCAGCCCACACTCAGGATAGCAGAAAACTTCTTCATGTGTGTTCTGGTGGTGGGGATACAGAGTCCACGCTTTTTTCAAGGAGCACAGGTATTCCCATGTTGTGGGCTTTTGGTTAATAACCTCCAAATCCCATGGAGAAGCACTCGCTAATACTTGGATTTAGAGCCCAACCCACCCTTTCCCCAGCACTCCGTATCAGGCAACCAAACAGGGTAGACAAGTTAAGCGATTTTATAAGAACCAAGGCCCTGCTCTCAGTTGGAGGAGGCTGCCCACTCTCAGGATAACTGTGCAAGTGTTCGTGTGTGTGCTGGAGGTGTGGAAACAGACTCCACGGATCTTTATGGGGGCACAGGTGTTCCCAGGTTAGGGATGTAGTTTAAACACCTCCACAAACCATAGAGAGGTCATCGCAAATACTTGGTTTTGGAGCCCAAACCACACTTTCCCCCGCACTCCCGCCTAGGCTTTCCATCAGGGAAGACAAGCAAAGGGATTCAATTAGAACCCAGGCGCTGCTGTCACTTGGAGGAACTTCCCTGCACTCAGAATTCCAGAACACATTCTTAGGTGTGGGAGAGATGTGCAGCCCCACTGCACCCAGATGAATGCAGGAAAAGGTGTTCCCTTTAAGGAGAAGTCCTCTAAGTAATTCCTCAATGAATCAGGGGGCACTCACTGCTACGTGGCCTCCAAGCCCAACCCCCAGCTTTTCCTCATGGCCTGGCCTAAAATAACACTCAGGGAACAGAAGCTAAGGGATACTAATAGAATCCAGGTGCTGCTGTCAGTTTGAGGAACTTCCCCACACTCAGAATACAAGAACACATCTTCGTGTGTGTGCTGGATGTAGGGAAACAGTCAAAGCATCTTTCAGGGGGCACATTTATTCCATGGTTGTGGGTTGTAGGTTAAAAACCCACATCACATGGATAGGCTCTCGCTTATACTTGGTTTAGAGCCCAACCCCCACTTTCCCCCACTCTCCAGCCTAGGCATGCCATCAGGGAAGGCAAGCTAAGGGATTGTTTTGGAACCCAGGCGCTGCTGTCATTTGGAGGAGCCTCCCAACAATCAGGATACCTGAGCACGTCTCCGTGTGTGTGCTGGAGGTGGGGAAACAGATTCCACGCATCTTTATGGGGCACAGGTGTTCCAAGGTTGGGGAAGTAGTTTAAAACCCTCCACTACCCACAGAGATGCACTCACTAATACTTGGCTTTAGAGCCCATCCCCCACCATCGCTTACTGCTAGGCCTAGGAAAACACTTAGGGAAGTCAAGCTAAGGGATTCTATTACAACCCAGGTGCTGCTGTCTGTTGGATGAACCTCCCCACTCTCAGAACCCCAGAACACTTCTTCCTGTGTGTGCTGGACGTGGGGAAACATAGCACACGCATTTTTCAGGGGTCACAGTAATTCCCAAGTTGTGGGTTGTAGTTTAAACATCTCCACTACCCATGGAGAGGCACACGCTAATACTTAGTTTTAGATCCCAAATCCCACTTTCAACCACACACTGGCCTAGGCAAACCATCAGGGAAGACAAGCAAAGGGATTCTATTCAAACCAAGACGCTGATGTCAGTTGGAGGAACTACCCCACCCTCAGGATACTGGAACACAACCTTGTGTGGTGGGGAGATTTGAAGCCCCACTCCACGCAGATGAATGGGTGCTCAGGTGTTTCCCTTTATGGAGAATTCATCTAAATACTTCCTCAGTCCATCGGGGACACTCGCTACTATTTGGCCTCAAAGCCCAACCCCCAGGTATCTCTCAGAGTCAGTCCTAGGGAAACACTCAGGGATTACAAGCTAAGGGATTCTATTAGAACCCAGCCGCTTCTGTCACCTGAAATTGCCAGCCCACACTCAGGATAGCAGAAAACTTCTTCATGTGTGTTCTGGTGGTGGGGATACAGAGTCCACGCTTTTTTCAAGGAGCACAGGTATTCCCATGTTGTGGGCTTTTGGTTAATAACCTCCAAATCCCATGGAGAAGCACTCGCTAATACTTGGATTTAGAGCCCAACCCACCCTTTCCCCAGCACTCCGTATCAGGCAACCAAACAGGGTAGACAAGTTAAGCGATTTTATAATAACCAAGGCCCTGCTCTCAGTTGGAGGAGGCTGCCCACTCTCAGGATAACTGTGCAAGTGTTCGTGTGTGTGCTGGAGGTGTGGAAACAGACTCCACGGATCTTTATGGGGGCACAGGTGTTCCCAGGTTAGGGATGTAGTTTAAACACCTCCACAAACCATAGAGAGGTCATCGCAAATACTTGGTTTTGGAGCCCAAACCACACTTTCCCCCGCACTCCGGCCTTGGCTTTCCATCAGGGAAGACAAGCAAAGGGATTCAATTAGAACCCAGGCGATGCTGTCAGTTGGAGGAACTTCCCTGCACTCAGAATTCCAGAACACATTCTTAGGTGTGGGAGAGATGTGCAGCCCCACTGCCCCCAGATGAATGCAGGAAAAGGTGTTCCCTTGAGGGAGAAGTCCTCTAAGTACTTCCTCAATGGATCAGGGGGCACTCACTGCTACGTGGCCTCCAAGCCCAACCCCCAGCTTTCCCTCATGGCCTGGCTTAAGAACACTCAGGGAACAGAAGTTAAGGGATACTAATAGAATCCAGGTGCTGCTGTCAGTTTGAGGAACATCCCCACACTCAGAATACAAGAAAACATCTTCGTGTGTGTGCTGGATGTAGGGAAACAGTCAAAGCATCTTTCAGGGGGCACATTTATTCCATGGTTGTGGGTTGTAGGTTAAAAACCCACATCCCATGGATAGGCTCTCGCTTATACTTGGTTTAGAGCCCAACCCCCACTTTCCCCCACTCTCCAGCCTAGGCATGCCATCAGGGAAGACAAGCTAAGGGATTCTTTTAGAACCCAGGCGCTGCTGTCATTTGGAGGAGCCTCCCCACAATCAGGATACCTGAGCACGTCTCCGTGTGTGTGCTGGAGGTGGGGAAACAGATTCCACGCATCTTTATGGGGCACAGGTGTTCCAAGGTTGGGGAAGTAGTTTAAAAACCTCCACTACCCACAGAGATGCACTCGCTAATACATGGCTTTAGAGACCATCCCCACCATCGCTTACTGCTAGGCCTTGGAAAACACTTAGGGAAGTCAAGCTAAGGGATTCTATTACAACCCAGGTGCTGCTGTCTGTTGGAGGAACCTCCCCACTCTCAGAACCCCAGAACACTTCTTCCTGTGTGTGCTGGACGTGGGGAAACATAGCACACGCATTTTTCAGGGGTCACAGTAATTCCCAAGTTGTGGGTTGTAGTTTAAACATCTCCACTACCCATGGAGAGGCACACGCTAATACTTAGATTTAGATCCCAAATCCCACTTTCAACCACACACTGGCCTAGGCAAACCATCAGGGAAGACAAGCAAAGGGATTCTATTCAAACCAAGACACTGATGTCAGTTGGAGGAACTACCCCACCCTCAGGATACTGGAACCCAACCTTGTGTGGTGGGGAGATTTGAAGCCCCACTCCACGCAGATGAATGGGTGCTCAGGTGTTTCCCTTTATGGAGAATTCATCTAAATACTTCCTCAGTCCATCGGGGACACTCGCTACTATTTGGCCTCAAAGCCCAACCCCCAGGTTTCTCTCAGAGTCAGTCCTAGGGAAACACTCAGGGATTACAAGCTAAGGGATTCTATTAGAACCCAGCCGCTTCTGTCACCTGAAATTGCCAGCCCACACTCAGGATAGCAGAAAACTTCTTCATGTGTGTTCTGGTGGTGGGGATACAGAGTCCACGCTTTTTTCAAGGAGCACAGGTATTCCCATGTTGTGGGCTTTTGGTTAATAACCTCCAAATCCCATGGAGAAGCACTCGCTAATACTTGGATTTAGAGCCCAACCCACCCTTTCCCCAGCACTCCGTATCAGGCAACCAAACAGGGTAGACAAGTCAAGCGATTTTATAAGAACCAAGGCCCTGCTCTCAGTTGGAGGAGGCTGCCCACTCTCAGGATAACTGTGCAAGTGTTCGTGTGTGTGCTGGAGGTGTGGAAACAGACTCCACGGATCTTTATGGGGGCACAGGTGTTCCCAGGTTAGGGATGTAGTTTAAACACCTCCACAAACCATAGAGAGGTCATCGCCAATACTTGGTTTTGGAGCCCAAACCACACTTTCCCCCGCACTCCCGCCTAGGCTTTCCATCAGGGAAGACAAGCAAAGGGATTCAATTAGAACCCAGGCGCTGCTGTCAGTTGGAGGAACTTCCCTGCACTCAGAATTCCAGAACACATTCTTAGGTGTGGGAGAGATGTGCAGCCCCACTGCACCCAGATGAATGCAGGAAAAGGTGTTCCCTTTAGGGAGAAGTCCTCTAAGTACTTCCTCAATGAATCAGGGGGCACTCACTGCTACGTGGCCTCCAAGCCCAACCCCCAGCTTTCCCTCATGGCCTGGCCTAAAAGAACACTCAGGGAACAGAAGCTAAGGGATACTAATAGAATCCAGGTGCTGCTGTCAGTTTGAGGAACATCCCCACACTCAGAATACAAGAACACATATTCGTGTGTGTGCTGGATGTAGGGAAACAGTCAAAGCATCTTTCAGGGGGCACATTTATTCCATGGTTGTGGGTTGTAGGTTGAAAACCCACATCCCATGGATAGGCTCTCGCTTATACTTGGTTTAGAGCCCAACCCCCACTTTCCCCCACTCTCCAGCCTAGGCATGCCATCAGGGAAGACAAGCTAAGGGATTCTTTTAGAACCCAGGCGCTGCTGTCATTTGGAGGAGCCTCCCCACAATCAGGATACCTGAGCACGTCTCCGTGTGTGTGCTGGAGGTGGGGAAACAGATTCCACGCATCTTTATGGGGCACAGGTGTTCCAAGGTTGGGGAAGTAGTTTAAAACCCTCCACTACCCACAGAGATGCACTCGCTAATACTTGGCTTTAGAGCCCATCCCCCACCATCGCTTACTGCTAGGCCTAGGAAAACACTTAGGGAAGTCAAGCTAAGGGATTCTATTAAAACCCAGGTGCTGCTGTCTGTTGGAGGAACCTCCCCACTCTCAGAACCCCAGAACACTTCTTCCTGTGTGTGCTGGACGTGGGGAAACATAGCACACGCATTTTTCAGGGGTCACAGTAATTCCCAAGTTGTGGGTTGTAGTTTAAACATCTCCACTACCCATGGAGAGGCACACGCTAATACTTAGTTTTAGATCCCAAATCCCACTTTCAACCACACACTGGCCTAGGCAAACCATCAGGGAAGACAAGCAAAGGGATTCTATTCAAACCAAGACGCTGATGTCAGGTGGAGGAACTACCCCACCCTCAGGATACTGGAACCCAACCTTGTGTGGTGGGGAGATTTGAAGCCCCACTCCACGCAGATGAATGGATGCTCAGGTGTTTCCCTTTATGGAGAATTCATCTAAATACTTCCTCAGTCCATCGGGGACACTCGCTACTATTTGGCCTCAAAGCCCAACCCCCAGGTTTCTCTCAGAGTCAGTCCTAGGGAAACACTCAGGGATTACAAGCTAAGGGATTCTATTAGAACCCAGCCGCTTCTGTCACCTGAAATTGCCAGCCCACACTCAGGATAGCAGAAAACTTCTTCATGTGTGTTCTGGTGGTGGGGATACAGAGTCCACGCTTTTTTCAAGGAGCACAGGTATTCCCATGTTGTGGGCTTTTGGTTAATAACCTCCAAATCCCATGGAGAAGCACTCGCTAATACTTGGATTTAGAGCCCAACCCACCCTTTCCCCAGCACTCCGTATCAGGCAACCAAACAGGGTAGACAATTTAAGCGATTTTATAAGTACCATGTCCCTGCTCTCAGTTGGAGGAGGCTGCCCACTCTCAGGATAACTGTGCAAGTGTTTGTGTGTGTGCTGGAGGTGTGGAAACAGACTCCACGGATCTTTATGGGGGCACAGGTGTTCCCAGGTTAGGGATGTAGTTTAAACACCTCCACAAACCATAGAGAGGTCATCGCCAATACTGGGTTTTGGAGCCCAAACCACACTTTCCCCCACACTCCCGCCTAGGCTTTCCATCAGGGAAGACAAGCAAAGGGAGTCAATTAGAACCCAGGCGCTGCTGTCAGTTGGAGGAACTTCCCTGCACTCAGAATTCCAAAACACATTCTTAGGTGTGGGATAGTTGTGCAGCCCCACTGCACCCAGATGAATGCAGGAAAAGGTGTTCCGTTTAGGGAGAAGTCCTCTAAGTAATTCCTCAATGGATCAGGGGGCACTCACTGCTACGTGGCCTCCAAGCCCAACCCCCAGCTTTCCCTCATGGCCTGGTCTAAGAGAACACGCAGGGAACAGAAGCTAAGGGATACTAATAGAATCCAGGTGCTGCTGTCAGTTTGAGGAACTTCCCCACACTCAGAATACAGGAACACATCTTCGTGTGTGTGCTGGATGTAGGGAAACAGTCAAAGCATCTTTCAGGGGGCACATTTATTCCATGGTTGTGGGTTGTAGGTTAAAAACCCACATCCCATGGATAGGCTCTCGCTTATACTTGGTTTAAAGCCCAACCCCCACTTTCCCCCACTCTCCAGCCTAGGCATGCCATCAAGGAAGGGAAGCTCAGGGATTATTTTAGAACCTAGGCGCTGCTGTCATTTGGAGGAGCCTCCCCACAATCAGGATACCTGAGCACGTCTCCGTGTGTGTGCTGGAGGTGGGGAAACAGATTCCACGCATCTTTATGGGGCACAGGTGTTCCAAGCTTGGGGAAGTAGTTTAAAACCCTCCACTACCCACAGAGATGCACTCGCTAATACTTGGCTTTAGAGCCCATCCCCCGCCATCGCTTACTGCTAGGCCTAGGAAAACACTTAGGGAAGTCAAGCTAAGGGATTCTATTACAACCCAGGTGCTGCTGTCTGTTGGAGGAACCTCCCCACTCTCAGAACCCCAGAACACTCCTTCCTGTGTGTGCTGGACGTGGGGAAACATAGCACACGCATTTTTCAGGGGTCACAGTAATTCCCAAGTTGTGGGTTGTACTTTAAACATCTCCACTACCCATGGAGAGGCACACGCTAATACTTAGTTTTAGATCCCAAATCCCACTTTCAACCACACACTGGCCTAGGCAAACCATCAGGGAAGACAAGCAAAGGGATTCTATTCAAACCAAGACGCTGATGTCAGTTGGAGGAACTACCCCACCCTCAGGATACTGGAACCCAACCTTGTGTGGTGGGGAGATTTGAAGCCCCACTCCACGCAGATGAATGGGTGCTCAGGTGTTTCCCTTTATGGAGAATTCATCTAAATACTTCCTCAGTCCATCGGGGACACTCGCTACTATTTGGCCTCAAAGCCCAACCCCCAGGTTTCTCTCAGAGTCAGTCCTAGGGAAACACTCAGGGATTACAAGCTAAGGGATTCTATTAGAACCCAGTCGCTTCTGTCACCTGAAATTGCCAGCCCACACTCAGGATAGCAGAAAACTTCTTCATGTGTGTTCTGGTGGTGGGGATACAGAGTCCACGCTTTTTTCAAGGAGCACAGGTATTCCCATGTTGTGGGCTTTTGGTTAATAACCTCCAAATCCCATGGAGAAGCACTCGCTAATACTTGGATTTAGAGCCCAACCCACCCTTTCCCCAGCACTCCGTATCAGGCAACCAAACAGGGTAGACAAGTTAAGCGATTTTATAAGAACCAAGGCCCTGCTCTCAGTTGGAGGAGGCTGCCCACTCTCAGGATTACTGTGCAAGTGTTCGTGTGTGTGCTGGAGGTGTGGAAACAGACTCCACGGATCTTTATGGGGGCACAGGTGTTCCCAGGTTAGGGATGTAGTTTAAACACCTCCACAAACCATAGAGAGGTCATCGCAAATACTTGGTTTTGGAGCCCAAACCACACTTTCCCCCGCACTCCCGCCTAGGCTTTCCATCAGGGAAGACAAGCAAAGGGATTCAATTAGAACCCAGGCGCTGCTGTCAGTTGGAGGAAGTTCCCTGCACTCAGAATTCCAGAACACATTCTTAGGTGTGGGAGAGATGTGCAGCCCCACTGCCCCCAGATGAATGCAGGAAAAGGTGTTCCCTTTAGGGAGAAGTCCTCTAAGTACTTCCTCAATGAATTAGGGGGCACTCACTGCTACGTGGCCTCCAAGCCCAACCCCCAGCTTTCCCTCATGGCCTGGCCTAAAAGAACACTCAGGGAACAGAAGCTAAGGGATACTAATAGAATCCAGGTGCTGCTGTCAGTTTGAGGAACATCCCCACACTCAGAATACAAGAACACATCTTCGTGTGTGTGCTGGATGTAGGGAAACAGTCAAAGCATCTTTCAGGGGGCACATTTATTCCATGGTTGTGGGTTGTAGGTTAAAAACCCACATCCCATGGATAGGCTCTCGCTTATACTTGGTTTAGAGCCCAACCCCCACTTTCCCCCACTCTCCAGCCTAGGCATGCCATCAGGGAAGACAAGCTAAGGGATTCTTTTAGAACCCAGGCGCTGCTGTCATTTGGAGGAGCCTCCCCACAATCAGGATACCTGAGCACGTCTCCGTGTGTGTGCTGGAGGTGGGGAAACAGATTCCATGCATCTTTATGGGGCACAGGTGTTCCAAGGTTGGGGAAGTAGTTTAAAACCCTCCACTACCCACAGAGGTGCACTCGCTAATACTTGGCTTTAGAGACCATCCCCACCATCGCTTACTGCTAGGCCTAGGAAAACACTTAGGGAAGTCAAGCTAAGGGATTCTATTACAACCCAGGTGCTGCTGTCTGTTGGAGGAACCTCCCCACACTCAGAACCCCAGAACACTCCTTCCTGTGTGTGCTGGACGTGGGGAAACATAGCACACGCATTTTTCAGGGGTCACAGTAATTCCCAAGTTGTGGGTTGTACTTTAAACATCTCCACTACCCATGGAGAGGCACACGCTAATACTTAGTTTTAGATCCCAAATCCCACTTTCAACCACACACTGGCCTAGGCAAACCATCAGGGAAGATAAGCAAAGGGATTCTATTCAAACCAAGATGCTGATGTCAGTTGGAGGAACTACCCCACCCTCAGGATACTGGAACCCAACCTTGTGTGGTGGGGAGATTTGAAGCCCCACTCCACGCAGATGAATGGGTGCTCAGGTGTTTCCCTTTATGGAGAATTCATCTAAATACTTCCTCAGTCCATCGGGGACACTCGCTACTATTTGGCCTCAAAGCCCAACCCCCAGGTTTCTCTCAGAGTCAGTCCTAGGGAAACACTCAGGGATTACAAGCTAAGGGATTCTATTAGAACCCAGCCGCTTCTGTCACCTGAAATTGCCAGCCCACACTCAGGATAGCAGAAAACTTCTTCATGTGTGTTCTGGTGGTGGGGATACAGAGTCCACGCTTTTTTCAAGGAGCACAGGTATTCCCATGTTGTGGGCTTTTGGTTAATAACCTCCAAATCCCATGGAGAAGCACTCGCTAATACTTGGATTTAGAGCCCAACCCACCCTTTCCCCAGCACTCCGTATCAGGCAACCAAACAGGGTAGACAAGTTAAGCGATTTTATAAGAACCAAGGCCCTGCTCTCAGTTGGAGGAGGCTGCCCACTCTCAGGATAACTGTGCAAGTGTTCGTGTGTGTGCTGGAGGTGTGGAAACAGACTCCACGGATCTTTATGGGGGCACAGGTGTTCCCAGGTTAGGGATGTAGTTTAAACACCTCCACAAACCATAGAGAGGTCATCGCAAATACTTGGTTTTGGAGCCCAAACCACACTTTCCCCCGCACTCCCGCTTAGGCTTTCCATCAGGGAAGACAAGCAAAGGGATTCAATTAGAACCCAGGCGCTGCTGTCACTTGGAGGAACTTCCCTGCACTCAGAATTCCAGAACACATTCTTAGGTGTGGGAGAGATGTGCAGCCCCACTGCACCCAGATGAATGCAGGAAAAGGTGTTTCCTTTAGGGAGAAGTCCTCTAAGTACTTCCTCAATGAATCAGGGGGCACTCACTGCTACGTGGCCTCCAAGCCCAACCCCCAGCTTTCCCTCATGGCCTGGCCTAAAAGAACACTCAGGGAACAGAAGCTAAGGGATACTAATAGAATCCAGGTGCTGCTGTCAGTTTGAGGAACATCCCCACACTCAGAATTCAAGAACACATCTTCGTGTGTGTGCTGGATGTAGGGAAACAGTAAAAGCATCTTTCAGGGGGCACATTTATTCCATGGTTGTGGGTTGTAGGTTGAAAACCCACATCCAATGGATAGGCTCTCGCTTATACTTGGTTTAGAGCCCAACCCCCACTTTCCCCCACTCTCCAGCCTAGGCATGCCATCAGGGAAGACAAGCTAAGGGATTCTTTTAGAACCCAGGCGCTGCTGTCATTTGGAGGAGCCTCTCCACAATCAGGATACCTGAGCACGTCTCCGTGTGTGTGCCTGAGGTGGGGAAACAGATTCCACGCATCTTTATGGGGCACAGGTGTTCCAAGGTTGGGGAAGTAGTTTAAAACCCTCCACTACCCACAGAGATGCACTCGCTAATACTTGGCTTTAGAGAACATCCCCACCATCGCTTACTGCTAGGCCTAGGAAATCACTTAGGGAAGTCAAGCTAAGGGATTCTATTACAACCCAGGTGCTGCTGTCTGTTGGAGGAACCTCCCCACTCTCAGAACCCCAGAACACTTCTTCCTGTGTGTGCTGGACGTGGGGAAACATAGCACACGCATTTTTCAGGGGTCACAGTAATTCCCAAGTTGTGGGTTGTAGTTTAAACATCTCCACTACCCATGGAGAGGCACACGCTAATACTAAGTTTTAGATCCCAAATCCCACTTTCAACCACACACTGGCCTAGGCAAACCATCAGGGAAGACAAGCAAAGGGATTCTATTCAAACCAAGACGCTGATGTCAGTTGGAGGAACTACCCCACCCTCAGGATACTGGAACCCAACCTTGTGTGGTGGGGAGATTTGAAGCCCCACTCCACGCAGATGAATGGGTGCTCAGGTGTTTCCCTTTATGGAGAATTCATCTAAATACTTCCTCAGTCCATCGGGGACACTCGCTACTATTTGGCCTCAAAGCCCAACCCCCAGGTTTCTCTCAGAGTCAGTCCTAGGGAAACACTCAGGGATTACAAGCTAAGGGATTCTATTAGAACCCAGCCGCTTCTGTCACCTGAAATTGCCAGCCCACACTCAGGATAGCAGAAAACTTCTTCATGTGTGTTCTGGTGGTGGGGATACAGAGTCCACGCTTTTTTCAAGGAGCACAGGTATTCCCATGTTGTGGGCTTTTGGTTAATAACCTCCAAATCCCATGGAGAAGCACTCGCTAATACTTGGATTTAGAGCCCAACCCACCCTTTCCCCAGCACTCCGTATCAGGCAACCAAACAGGGTAGACAAGTTAAGCGATTTTATAAGAACCAAGGCCCTGCTCTCAGTTGGAGGAGGCTGCCCACTCTCAGGATAACTGTGCAAGTGTTCGTGTGTGTGCTGGAGGTGTGGAAACAGACTCCACGGATCTTTATGGGGGCACAGGTGTTCCCAGGTTAGGGATGTAGTTTAAACACCTCCACAAACCATAGAGAGGTCATCGCAAATACTTGGTTTTGGAGCCCAAACCACACTTTCCCCCGCACTCCCGCCTAGGCTTTCCATCAGGGAAGACAAGCAAAGGGATTCAATTAGAACCCAGGCGCTGCTGTCAGTTGGAGGAACTTCCCTGCACTCAGAATTCCAGAACACATTCTTAGGTGTGGGAGAGATGTGCAGCCCCACTGCACCCTGATGAATGCAGGAAAAGGTGTTCCCTTTAGGGAGAAGTCCTCTAAGTACTTCCTCAATGGATCAGGGGGCACTCACTGCTACGTGGCCTCCAAGCCCAACCCCCAGCTTTCCCTCATGGCCTGGCCTAAAAGAACACTCAGGGAACAGAAGCTAAGGGATACTAATAGAATCCAGGTGCTGCTGTCAGTTTGAGGAACTTCCCCACACTCAGAATACCAGAATACATCTTTGTGTGTGTGCTGGATGTAGGGAAACAGTCAAAGCATCTATCAGGGGGCACATTTATTCCATGGTTGTGGGTTGTAGGTTAAAAACCCACATCCCATGGATAGGCTCTCGCTTATACTTGGTTTAGAGCCCAACCCCCACTTTCCCCCACTCTCCAGCCTAGGCATGCCATCAGGGAAGACAAGCTAAGGGATTCTTTAGAACCCAGGCGCTGCTGTCATTTGGAGGAGCCTCCCCACAATCAGGATACCTGAGCACATCTCCGTGTGTGTGCTGGAGGTGGGGAAACAGATTCCACGCATCTTTATGGGGCACAGGTGTTCCAAGGTTGGGGAAGTAGTTTAAAACCCTCCACTACCCACAGAGATGCACTCGCTAATACTTGGCTTTAGAGCCCATCCCCCACCATCGCTTACTGCTAGGCCTAGGAAAACACTTAGGGAAGTCAAGCTAAGGGATTCTATTACAACCCAGGTGCTGCTGTCTGTTGGAGGAACCTCCCCACTCTCAGAACCCCAGAACACTTCTTCCTGTGTGTGCTGGACGTGGGGAAACAAAGCACACGCATTTTTCATGGGTCACAGTAATTCCCAAGTTGTGGGTTGTAGTTTAAACATCTAAACTACCCATGGAGAGGCACACGCTAATACTTAGTTTTAGATCCCAAATCCCACTTTCAACCACACACTGGCCTAGGCAATCCATCAGGGAAGACAAGCAAAGGGATTCTATTCAAACCAAGACGCTGATGTCAGTTGGAGGAACTACCCCACCCTCAGGATACTGGAACCCAACCTTGTGTGGTGGGGAGATTTGAAGCCCCACTCCACGCAGATGAATGGGTGCTCAGGTGTTTCCCTTTATGGAGAATTCATCTAAATACTTCCTCAGACCATCGGGGACACTCGCTACTATTTGGCCTCAAAGCCCAACCCCCAGGTTTCTCTCAGAGTCAGTCCTAGGGAAACACTCAGGGATTACAAGCTAAGGGATTCTATTAGAACCCAGCCGCTTCTGTCACCTGAAATTGCCAGCCCACACTCAGGATAGCAGAAAACTTCTTCATGTGTGTTCTGGTGGTGGGGATACAGAGTCCACGCTTTTTTCAAGGAGCACAGGTATTCCCATGTTGTGGGCTTTTGGTTAATAACCTCCAAATCCCATGGAGAAGCACTCGCTAATACTTGGATTTAGAGCCCAACCCACCCTTTCCCCAGCACTCCGTATCAGGCAACCAAACAGGGTAGACAAGTTAAGCGATTTTATAAGAACCAAGGCCCTGCTCTCAGTTGGAGGAGGCTGCCCACTCTCAGGATAACTGTGCAAGTGTTCGTGTGTGTGCTGGAGGTGTGGAAACAGACTCCACGGATCTTTATGGGGGCACAGGTGTTCCCAGGTTAGGGATGTAGTTTAAACACCTCCACAAACCATAGAGAGGTCATCGCAAATACTTGGTTTTGGAGCCCAAACCACACTTTCCCCCGCACTCCCGCCTAGGCTTTCCATCAGGGAAGACAAGCAAAGGGATTCAATTAGAACCCAGGCGCTGCTGTCAGTTGGAGGAACTTCCCTGCACTCAGAATTCCAGAACACATTCTTAGGTGTGGGAGAGTTGTGCAGCCCCACTGCACCCAGATGAATGCAGGAAAAGGTGTTCCCTTTAGGGAGAAGTCCTCTAAGTACTTCCTCAATGAATCAGGGGGCACTCACTGCTACGTGGCCTCCAATCCCAACCCCCAGCTTTCCCTCATGGCCTGGCCTAAAAGAACACACAGGGAACAGAAGCTAAGGGATACTAATAGAATCCAGGTGCTGCTGTCAGTTTGAGGAACATCCCCACACTCAGAATACAAGAACACATCTTCGTGTGTGTGCTGGATGTAGGGAAACAGTCAAAGCATCTTTCAGGGGGCACATTTATTCCATGGTTGTGGGTTGTAGGTTAAAAACCCACATCCCATGGATAGGCTCTCGCTTATACTTGGTTTAGAGCCCAACCCCCACTTTCCCCCTCTCTCCAGCCTAGGCATGCCATCAGGGAAGACAAGCTAAGGGATTCTTTTAGAACCCAGGCGCTGCTGTCATTTGGAGGAGCCTCCCCATAATCAGGATACCTGAGCACGTCTCCGTGTGTGTGCTGGAGGTGGGGAAACAGATTCCACGCATCTTTATGGGGCACAGGTGTTCCAAGGTTGGGGAAGTAGTTTAAAACCCTCCACTACCCACAGAGATGCACTCGCTAATACTTGGCTTTAGAGCCCATCCCCCACCATCGCTTACTGCTAGGCCTAGGAAAACACTTAGGGAAGTCAAGCTAAGGGATTCTATTACAACCCAGGTGCTGCTGTCTGTTGGAGGAACCTCCCCACTCTCAGAGCCCCAGAACACTTCTTCCTGTGTGTGCTGGACGTGGGGAAACATAGCACACGCATTTTTCAGGGGTCACAGTAATTCCCAAGTTGTGGGTTGTAGTTTAAACATCTCCACTACCCATGGAGAGGCACACGCTAATACTTAGTTTTAGATCCCAAATCCCACTTTCAACCACACACTGGCCTAGGGAAACCATCAGGGAAGACAAGCAAAGGGATTCTATTCAAACCAAGACGCTGATGTCAGTTGGAGGAACTACCCCACCCTCAGGATACTGGAACCCAACCTTGTGTGGTGGGGAGATTTGAAGCCCCACTCCACGCAGATGAATGGGTGCTCAGGTGTTTCCCTTTATGGAGAATTCATCTAAATACTTCCTCAGTCCATCGGGGACACTCGCTACTATTTGGCCTCAAAGCCCAACCCCCAGGTTTCTCTCAGAGTCAGTCCTAGGGAAACACTCAGGGATTACAAGCTAAGGGATTCTATTAGAACCCAGCCGCTTCTGTCACCTGAAATTGCCAGCCCAAACTCAGGATAGCAGAAAACTTCTTCATGTGTGTTCTGGTGGTGGGGATACAGAGTCCACGCTTTTTTCAAGGAGCACAGGTATTCCCATGTTGTGGGCTTTTGGTTAATAACCTCCAAATCCCATGGAGAAGCACTCGCTAATACTTGGATTTAGAGCCCAACCCACCCTTTCCCCAGCACTCCGTATCAGGCAACCAAACAGGGTAGACAAGTTAAGCGATTTTATAAGAACCAAGGCCCTGCTCTCAGTTGGAGGAGGCTGCCCACTCTCAGGATAACTGTGCAAGTGTTCGTGTGTGTGCTGGAGGTGTGGAAACAGACTCCACGGATCTTTATGGGGGCACAGGTGTTCCCAGGTTAGGGATGTAGTTTAAACACCTCCACAAACCATAGAGAGGTCATCGCAAATACTTGGTTTTGGAGCCCAAACCACACTTTCCCCCGCACTCCCGCCTAGGCTTTCCATCAGGGAAGACAAGCAAAGGGATTCAATTAGAACCCAGGCGCTGCTGTCAGTTGGAGGAACTTCCCTGCACTCAGAATTCCAGAACACATTCTTAGGTGTGGGAGAGATGTGCAGCCCCACTGCACCCAGATGAATGCAGGAAAAGGTGTTCCCTTTAGGGAGAAGTCCTCTAAGTACTTCCTCAATGAATCAGGGGTCACTCACTGCTACGTGGCCTCCAAGCCCAACCCCCAACTTTCCCTCATGGCCTGGCCTAAAAGAACACTCAGGGAACAGAAGCTAAGCGATACTAATAGAATCCAGGTGCTGCTGTCAGTTTGAGGAACATCCCCACACTCAGAATACAAGAACACATCTTCGTGTGTGTGCTGGATGTAGGGAAACAGTCAAAGCATCTTTCAGGGGGCACATTTATTCCATGGTTGTGGGTTGTAGGTTAAAAACCCACATCCCATGGATAGGCTCTCGCTTATACTTGGTTTAGAGCCCAACCCCCACTTTCCCCCACTCTCCAGCCTAGGCATGCCATCAGGGAAGACAAGCTAAGGGATTCTTTTAGAACCCAGGCGCTGCTGTCATTTGGAGGAGCCTCCCCACAATCAGGATACCTGAGCACGTCTCCGTGTGTGTGCTGGAGGTGGGGAAACAGATTCCACGCATCTTTATGGGGCACAGGTTTTCCAAGGTTGGGGAAGTAGTTTAAAACCCTCCACTACCCACAGAGATGCACTCGCTAATACTTGGCTTTAGAGCCCATCCCCCACCATCGCTTACTGCTAGGCCCAGGAAAACACTTAGGGAAGTCAAGCTAAGGGATTCTATTACAACCCAGGTGCTGCTGTCTGTTGGAGGAACCTTCCCACACTCAGAACCCCAGGACACTTCTTCCTGTGTGTGCTGGACGTGGGGAAACATAGCACACGCATTTTTCAGGGGTCACAGTAATTCCCAAGTTGTGGGTTGTAGTTTAAACATCTCCACTACCCATGGAGAGGCACACGCTAATATTTAGTTTTAGATCCCAAATCCCACTTTCAACCACACACTGGCCTAGTCAAACCATCAGGGAAGATAAGGAAAGGGATTCTATTAAAACCAAGATTCTGATGTCAGTTGGGGGAACTACCCCACCCTCAGGATACTGGAACCCAACCTTGTGTGGTGGGGAGATTTGAAGCCCCACTCCACGCAGATGAATGGGTGCTCAGGTGTTTCCCTTTATGGAGAATTCATCTAAATACTTCCTCAGTCCATCGGGGACACTCGCTACTATTTGGCCTCAAAGCCCAACCCCCAGGTTTCTCTCAGAGTCAGTCCTAGGGAAACACTCAGGGATTACAAGCTAAGGGATTCTATTAGAACCCAGCCGCTTCTGTCACCTGAAATTGCCAGCCCACACTCAGGATAGCAGAAAACTTCTTCCTGTGTGTTCTGGTGGTGGGAATACAGAGTCCACGCTTTTTTCAAGGAGCACAGGTATTCCCATGTTGTGGTCTTTTGGTTAATAACCTCCAAATCCCATGGAGAAGCACTCGCTAATACTTGGATTTAGAGCCCAACCCACCCTTTCCCCAGCACTCCGTATCAGGCAACCAAACAGGGTAGACAAGTTAAGCGATTTTATAAGAACCAAGGCCCTGCTCTCAGTTGGAGGAGGCTGCCCACTCTCAGGATAACTGTGCAAGTGTTCGTGTGTGTGCTGGAGGTGTGGAAACAGACTCCACGGATCTTTATGGGGGCACAGGTGTTCCCAGGTTAGGGATGTAGTTTAAACACCTCCACAAACCATAGAGAGGTCATCGCAAATACTTGGTTTTGGAGCCCAAACCACACTTTCCCCCGCACTCCCGCCTAGGCTTTCCATCAGGGAAGACAAGCAAAGGGATTCAATTAGAACCCAGGCGCTGCTGTCAGTTGGAGGAACTTCCCTGCACTCAGAATTCCAGAACACATTCTTAGGTGTGGGAGAGATGTGCAGCCCCACTGCCCCCAGATGAATGCAGGAAAAGGTGTTCCCTTTAGGGAGAAGTCCTCTAAGTACTTCCTCAATGGATCAGGGGGCACTCACTGCTACGTGGCCTCCAAGCCCAACCCCCAGCTTTCCCTCATGGCCTGGCCTAAAAGAACACTCAGGGAACAGAAGCAAAGGGATACTAATAGAATCCAGGTTCTGCTGTCAGTTTGAGGAACATCCCTACACTCAGAAAACAAGATCACATCTTCGTGTGTGTGCTGGATGTAGGGAAACAGTCAAAGCATCTTTCAGGGGGCACATTTATTCCATGGTTGTGGGTTGTAGGTTAAAAACCCACATCCCATGGATAGGCTCTCGCTTATACTTGGTTTAGAGCCCAACCCCCACTTTCCCCCACTCTCCAGCCTTGGCAAGCCATCAGGGAAGACAAGCTAAGGGATTCTTTTAGAACCCAGGCGCTGCTGTCATTTGGAGGAGCCTCCCCACAATCAGGATACCTGAGCACGTCTCCGTGTGTGTGCTGGAGGTGGGGAAACAGATTCCACGCATCATTATGGGGCACAGGAGTTCCAAGGTTGGGGAAGTAGTTTAAAACCCTCCACTACCCACAGAGATGCACTCGCTAATACTTGGCTTTAGAGCCCATCCCACACCATCGCTTACTGCTAGGCCTAGGAAAACACTTAGGGAAGTCAAGCTAAGGGATTCTATTACAACCCAGGTGCTGCTGTCTGTTGGAGGTACCTCCCCACACTCACAACCAAAGAACACTTCTTCCTGTGTGTGCTGGACGTGGGGAAACATAGCACACGCATTTTTCAGGGGTCACAGTAATTCCCAAGTTGTGGGTTGTAGTTTAAACATCTCCACTACCCATGGAGAGGCACACGCTAATACTTAGTTTTAGATCCCAAATCCCACTTTCAACCACACACTGGCCTAGGCAAACCATCAGGGAAGACAAGCAAAGGGATTCTATTCAAACCAAGACGCTGATGTCAGTTGGAGGAACTACCCCACCCTCAGGATACTGGAACCCAACCTTGTGTGGTGGGGAGATTTGAAGCCCCACTCCACGCAGATGAATGGGTGCTCAGGTGTTTCCCTTTATGGAGAATTCATCTAAATACTTCCTCAGTCCATCGGGGACACTCGCTACTATTTGGCCTCAAAGCCCAACCCCCAGGTTTCTCTCAGAGTCAGTCCTAGGGAAACACTCAGGGATTACAAGCTAAGGGATTCTATTAGAACCCAGCCGCTTCTGTCACCTGAAATTGCCAGCCCACACTCAGGATAGCAGAAAATTTCTTCATGTGTGTTCTGGTGGTGGGGATACAGAGTCCACGCTTTTTTCAAGGAGCACAGGTATTCCCATGTAGTGGGCTTTTGGTTAATAACCTCCAAATCCCATGGAGAAGCACTCGCTAATACTTGGATTTAGAGCCCAACCCACCCTTTCCCCAGCACTCCGTATCAGGCAACCAAACAGGGTAGACAAGTTAAGCGATTTTATAAGAAACAAGGCCCTGCTATCAGTTGGAGGAGGCTCCCCACTCTCAGGATAACTGTGCAAGTGTTCGTGTGTGTGCTGGAGGTGTGGAAACAGACTCCACGGATCTTTATGGGGGCACAGGTGTTCCCAGGTTAGGGATGTAGTTTAAACACCTCCACAAACCATAGAGAGGTCATCGCAAATACTTGGTTTTGGAGCCCAAACCACACTTTCCCCCGCACTCCCGCCTAGGCTTTCCATCAGGGAAGACAAGCAAAGGGATTCAATTAGAACCCAGGCGCTGCTGTCACTTGGAGGAACTTCCCTGCACTCAGAATTCCAGAACACATTCTTAGGTGTGGGAGAGTTGTGCAGCCCCACTGCACCCAGATGAATATAGGAAAAGGTGTTCCCTTTAGGGAGAAGTCCTCTAAGTACTTCCTCAATGGATCAGGGGGCACTCACTGCTACGTGGCCTCCAAGCCCAACCCCCAGCTTTCCCTCATGGCCTGGCCTAAAAGAACACTCAGGGAACAGAAGCTAAGGGATACTAATAGAATCCAGGTGCTGCTGTCAGTTTGAGGAACTTCCCCACATTCAGAATACAAGAACACATCTTCGTGTGTGTGCTGGATGTAGGGAAACAGTCAAAGCATCTTTCAGGGGGCACATTTATTCCATGGTTGTGGGTTGTAGGTTAAAAACCCACATCCCATGGATAGGCTCTCGCTTATACTTGGTTTAGAGCCCAACCCCCACTTTCCCCCTCTCTCCAGCCTAGCCATGCCATCAGGGAAGACAAGCTAAGGGATTCATTTAGAACGCAGGCGCTGCTGTCATTTGGAGGAGCCTCCCCACAATCAGGATACCTGAGCACGTCTCCGTGTGTGTGCTGGAGGTGGGGAAACAGATTCCACGCATCTTTATGGGGCACAGGTTTTCCAAGGTTGGGGAAGTAGTTTAAAACCCTCCACTACCCACAGAGATGCACTCGCTAATACTTGGCTTTAGAGCCCATCCCCCACCATCGCTTACTGCTAGGCCTAGGAAAACACTTAGGGAAGTCAAGCTAAGGGATTCTATTACAACCCAGGTGCTGCTGTCTGTTGGAGGAACCTCCCCACACTCAGAACCCCAGAACACTTCTTCCTGTGTGTGCTGGACATGGGGAAACATAGCACACGCATTTTTCAGGGGTCACAGTAATTCCCAAGTTGTGGGTTGTAGTTTAAACATCTCCACTACCCATGGAGAGGCACACGCTAATACTTAGTTTTAGATCCCAAATCCCACTTTCAACCACACAATGCCCTAGGCAAACCATCAGGGAAGACAAGCAAAGGGATTCTATTCAAACCAAGACGCTGATGTCAGTTGGAGGAACTACCCCACCCTCAGGATACTGGAACCCAACCTTGTGTGGTGGGGAGATTTGAAGCCCCACTCCACGCAGATGAATGGGTGCTCAGGTGTTTCCCTTTATGGAGAATTCATCTAAATACTTCCTCAGTCCATCGGGGACACTCGCTACTATTTGGCCTCAAAGCCCAACCCCCAGGTTTCTCTCAGAGTCAGTCCTAGGGAAACACTCAGGGATTACAAGCTAAGGGATTCTATTAGAACCCAGCCGCTTCTGTCACCTGAAATTGCCAGCCCACACTCAGGATAGCAGAAAACTTCTTCATGTGTGTTCTGGTGGTGGGGATACAGAGTCCACGCTTTTTTCAAGGAGCACAGCTATTCCCATGTTGTGGGCTTTTGGTTAATAACCTCCAAATCCCATGGAGAAGCACTCGCTAATACTTGGATTTAGAGCCCAACCCACCCTTTCCCCAGCACTCCGTATCAGGCAACCAAACAGGGTAGACAAGTTAAGCGATTTTATAAGAACCAAGGCCCTGCTCTCAGTTGGAGGAGGCTGCCCACTCTCAGGATAACTGTGCAAGTGTTCGTGTGTGTGCTGGAGGTGTGGAAACAGACTCCACGGATCTTTATGGGGGCACAGGTGTTCCCAGGTTAGGGATGTAGTTTAAACACCTCCACAAACCATAGAGAGGTCATCGCAAATACTTGGTTTTGGAGCCCAAACCACACTTTCCCCCGCACTCCCGCCTAGGCTTTCCATCAGGGAAGACAAGCAAAGGGATTCAATTAGAACCCAGGCGCTGCTGTCAGTTGGAGGAACTTCCCTGCACTCAGAATTCCAGAACACATTCTTAGGTGTGGGAGAGATGTGCACCCCACTGCACCCAGATGAATGCTGGAAAAGGTGTTCCCTTTAGGGAGAAGTCCTCTAAGTACTTCCTCAATGGATCAGGGGGCACTCACTGCTACGTGGCCTCCAAGCCCAACCCCCAGCTTTCCCTCATGGCCTGGCCTAAAAGAACACTCAGGGAACAGAAGCTAAGGGATACTAATAGAATCCAGGTGCTGCTGTCAGTTTGAGGAACTTCCCCACACCCAGAATACCAGAACACATCTTCGTGTGTGTGCTGGATGTAGGGAAAGAGTCAAAGCATCTTTCAGGGGGCACATTTATTCCATGGTTGTGGGTTGTAGGTTAAAAACCCACATCCCATGGATAGGCTCTCGCTTATACTTGGTTTAGAGCCCAACCCCCACTTTCCCCCACTCTCCAGCCTAGGCATGCATTCAGGGAAGACAAGCTAAGGGATTCTTTTAGAACCCAGGCGCTGCTGTCATTTGGAGGAGCCTCCCCACAATCAGGATACTTGAGCACGTCTCCTTGTGTGTGCTGGAGGTGGGGAAACAGATTCCACGCATCTTTATGGGGCACAGGTGTTCCAAGGTTGGGGAAGTAGTTTAAAACCCTCCACTACCCACAGAGATTCACTCGCTAATACTTGGCTTTAGAGCCCATCCCCCACCATCGCTTACTGCTAGGCCTAGGAAAACACTTAGGGAAGTCAAGCTAAGGGATTCTATTACAACCCAGGTGCTGCTGTCTGTTGGAGGAACCTCCCCACACTCAGAACCCCAGAACACTTCTTCCTGTGTGTGCTGGACGTGGGGAAACATAGCACACGCATTTTTCAGGGGTCACAGTAATTCCCAAGTTGTGGGTTGTAGTTTAAACATCTCCACTACCCATGGAGAGGCACACGCTAATACTTAGTTTTAGATCCCAAATCCCACTTTCAACCACACAATGGCCTAGGCAAACCATCAGGGAAGACAAGCAACTGGATTCTATTAAAACCAAGATGCTGATGTCAGTTGGAGGAACTACCCCACCCTCAGGATACTGGAACCCAACCTTGTGTGGTGGGGAGATTTGAAGCCCCACTCCACGCAGATGAATGGGTGCTCAGGTGTTTCCCTTTATGGAGAATTCATCTAAATACTTCCTCAGTCCATCGGGGACACTCGCTACTATTTGGCCTCAAAGCCCAACCCCCAGGTTTCTCTCAGAGTCAGTCCTAGGGAAACACTCAGGGATTACAAGCTAAGGGATTCTATTAGAACCCAGCCGCTTCTGTCACCTGAAATTGCCAGCCCACACTCAGGATAGCAGAAAACTTCTTCATGTGTGTTCTGGTGGTGGGGATACAGAGTCCACGCTTTTTTCAAGGAGCACAGGTATTCCCATGTTGTGGGCTTTTGGTTAATAACCTCCAAATCCCATGGAGAAGCACTCGCTAATACTTGGATTTAGAGCCCAACCCACCCTTTCCCCAGCACTCCGTATCAGGCAACCAAACAGGGTAGACAAGTTAAGCGATTTTATAAGAACCAAGGCCCTGCTCTCAGTTGGAGGAGGCTGCCCACTCTCAGGATAACTGTGCAAGTGTTCGTGTGTGTGCTGGAGGTGTGGAAACAGACTCCACGGATCTTTATGGGGGCACAGGTGTTCCCAGGTTAGGGATGTAGTTTAAACACCTCCACAAACCATAGAGAGGTCATCGCAAATACTTGCTTTTGGAGCCCAAACCACACTTTCCCCCGCACTCCCGCCTAGGCTTTCCATCAGGGAAGACAAGCAAAGGGATTCAATTAGAACCCAGGCGCTGCTGTCAGTTGGAGGAACTTCCCTGCACTCAGAATTCCAGAACACATTCTTAGGTGTGGGAGAGTTGTGCAGCCCCACTGCCCCCAGATGAATGCAGGAAAAGGTGTTCCCTTTAGGGAGAAGTCCTCTAAGTACTTCCTCAATGGATCAGGGGGCACTCACTGCTACGTGGCCTCCAAGCCCAACCCCCAGCTTTCCCTCATGGCCTGGTCTAAGAGAACACTCATGGAATAGAAGCTAAGGGATACTAATAGAATCCAGGTGCTGCTGTCAGTTTGAGGAACTTCCCCACACTCAGAATACAAGAACACATCTTCGTGTGTGTGCTGGATGTAGGGAAACAGTCAAAGCATCTTTCAGGGGGCACATTTATTCCATGGTTGTGGGTTGTAGGTTAAAAACCCACATCCCATGGATAGGCTCTCGCTTATACTTGGTTTAGAGCCCAACCCCCACTTTCCCCCTCTCTCCAGCCTAGCCATGCCATCAGGGAAGACAAGCTAAGGGATTCTTTTAGAACCCAGGCGCTGCTGTCATTTGGAGGAGCCTCCCCACAATCAGGATACCTGAGCACGTCTCCGTGTGTCTGCTGGAGGTGTGGAAACAGATTCCACGCATCTTTATGGGGCACAGGTGTTCCAAGGTTGGGGAAGTAGTTTAAAACCCTCCACTACCCACAGAGATGCACTCGCTAATACTTGACTTTAGAGCCCATCCCCCACCATCGCTTACTGCTAGGCCTAGGAAAACACTTAGGGAAGTCAAGCTAAGGGATTCTATTACAACCCAGGTGCTGCTGTCTGTTGGAGGAACCTCCCCACACTCACAACCCCAGAACACTTCTTCCTGTGTGTGCTGGATGTGGGGAAACATAGCACACGCATTTTTCAGGGGTCACAGTAATTCCCATGTTGTGGGTTGTAGTTTAAACATCTCCACTACCCATGGAGAGGCACACGCTAATACTTAGTTTTAGATCCCAAATCCCACTTTCAACCACACAATGGCCTAGGCAAACCATCAGGGAAGACAAGCAAAGGGATTCTATTCAAACCAAGATGCTGATGTCAGTTGGAGGAACTACCCCACCCTCAGGATACTGGAACCCAACCTTGTGTGGTGGGGAGATTTGAAGCCCCACTCCACGCAGATGAATGGGTGCTCAGGTGTTTCCCTTTATGGAGAATTCATCTAAATACTTCCTCAGTCCATCGGGGACACTCGCTACTATTTGGCCTCAAAGCCCAACCCCCAGGTTTCTCTCAGAGTCAGTCCTAGGGAAACACTCAGGGATTACAAGCTAAGGGATTCTATTAGAACCCAGCCGCTTCTGTCACCTGAAATTGCCAGCCCACACTCAGGATAGCAGAAAACTTCTTCATGTGTGTTCTGGTGGTGGGGATACAGAGTCCACGCTTTTTTCAAGGAGCACAGGTATTCCCATGTTGTGGGCTTTTGGTTAATAACCTCCAAATCCCATGGAGAAGCACTCGCTAATACTTGGATTTAGAGCCCAACCCACCCTTTCCCCAGCACTCCGTATCAGGCAACCAAACAGGGTAGACAAGTTAAGCGATTTTATAAGAACCAAGGCCCTGCTCTCAGTTGGAGGAGGCTGCCCACTCTCAGGATAACTGTGCAAGTGTTCGTGTGTGTGCTGGAGGTGTGGAAACAGACTCCACGGATCTTTATGGGGGCACAGGTGTTCCCAGGTTAGGGATGTAGTTTAAACACCTCCACAAACCATAGAGAGGTCATCGCAAATACTTGCTTTTGGAGCCCAAACCACACTTTCCCCCGCACTCCCGCCTAGGCTTTCCATCAGGGAAGACAAGCAAAGGGATTCAATTAGAACCCAGGCGTTGCTGTCAGTTGGAGGAACTTCCCTGCACTCAGAATTCCAGAACACATTCTTAGGTGTGGGAGAGTTGTGCAGCCCCACTGCACCCAGATGAATGCAGGAAAAGGTGTTCCCTTTAGGGAGAAGTCCTCTAAGTACTTCCTCAATGGATCAGGGGGCACTCACTGCTACGTGGCCTCCAAGCCCAACCCCCAGCTTTCCCTCATGGCCTGGTCTAAGAGAAAACTCATGGAACAGAAGCTAAGGGATACTAATAGAATCCAGGTGCTGCTGTCAGTTTGAGGAACTTCCCCACACTCAGAATACAAGAACACATCTTCGTGTGTGTGCTGGATGTAGGGAAACAGTCAAAGCGTCTTTCAGGGGGCACATTTATTCCATGGTTGTGGGTTGTAGGTTAAAAACCCACATCCCATGGATAGGCTCTCGCTTATACTTGGTTTAGAGCCCAACCCCCACTTTCCCCCTCTCTCCAGCCTAGCCATGCCATCAGGGAAGACAAGCTAAGGGATTCTTTTAGAACCCAGGCGCTGCTGTCATTTGGAGGAGCCTCCCCACAATCAGGATACCTGAGCACGTCTCCGTGTGTGTGCTGGAGGTGGGGAAACAGATTCCACGCATCTTTATGGGGCACAGGTGTTCCAAGGTTGGGGAAGTAGTTTAAAACCCTCCACTACCCACAGAGATGCACTCGCTAATACTTGACTTTAGAGCCCATCCCCCACCATCGCTTACTGCTAGGCCTAGGAAAACACTTAGGGAAGTCAAGCTAAGGGATTCTATTACAACCCAGGTGCTGCTGTCTGTTGGAGGAACCTCCCCACACTCAGAACCCCAGAACACTTCTTCCTGTGTGTGCTGGACGTGGGGAAACATAGCACACGCATTTTTCAGGGGTCACAGTAATTCCCAAGTTGTGGGTTGTAGTTTAAACATCTCCACTACCCATGGAGAGGCACACGCTAATACTTAGTTTTAGATCCCAAATCCCACTTTCAACCACACAATGCCCTAGGCAAACCATCAGGGAAGACAAGCAAAGGGATTCTATTCAAACCAAGACGCTGATGTCAGTTGGAGGAACTACCCCACCCTCAGGATACTGGAACCCAACCTTGTGTGGTGGGGAAATTTGAAGCCCCACTCCACGCAGATGAATGGGTGCTCAGGTGTTTCCCTTTATGGAGAATTCATCTAAATACTTCCTCAGTCCATCGGGGACACTCGCTACTATTTGGCCTCAAAGCCCAACCCCCAGGTTTCTCTCAGAGTCAGTCCTAGGGAAACACTCAGGGATTACAAGCTAAGGGATTCTATTAGAACCCAGCCGCTTCTGTCACCTGAAATTGCCAGCCCACACTCAGGATAGCAGAAAACTTCTTCATGTGTGTTCTGGTGGTGGGGATACAGAGTCCACGCTTTTTTCAAGGAGCACAGGTATTCCCATGTTGTGGGCTTTTGGTTAATAACCTCCAAATCCCATGGAGAAGCACTCGCTAATACTTGGATTTAGAGCCCAACCCACCCTTTCCCCAGCACTCCGTATCAGGCAACCAAACAGGGTAGACAAGTTAAGCGATTTTATAAGAACCAAGGCCCTGCTCTCAGTTGGAGGAGGCTGCCCACTCTCAGGATAACTGTGCAAGTGTTCGTGTGTGTGCTGGAGGTGTGGAAACAGACTCCACGGATCTTTATGGGGGCACAGGTGTTCCCAGGTTAGGGATGTAGTTTAAACACCTCCACAAACCATAGAGAGGTCATCGCCAATACTTGGTTTTGGAGCCCAAACCACACTTTCCCCCGCACTCCCGCCTAGGCTTTCCATCAGGGAAGACAAGCAAAGGGATTCAATTAGAACCCAGGCGCTGCTGTCATTTGGAGGAACTTCCCTGCACTCAGAATTTCAGAACACATTCTTAGGTGTGGGAGAGATGTGCAGCCCCACTGCCCCCAGATGAATGCAGGAAAAGGTGTTCCCTTTAGGGAGAAGTCCTCTAAGTACTTCCTCAATGAATCAGGGGGCACTCACTGCTACGTGGCCTCCAAGCCCAAACCCCAGCTTTCCCTCATGGCCTGGCCTAAAAGAACACTCAGGGAACAGAAGCTAAGGGATACTAATAGAATCCAGGTGCTGCTGTCAGTTTGAGGAACATCCCCACACTCAGAATACAAGAACACATCTTCGTGTGTGTGCTGGATGTAGGGAAACAGTCAAAGCATCTTTCAGGGGGCACATTTATTCCATGGTTGTGGGTTGTAGGTTAAAAACCCACATCCCATGGATAGGCTCTCGCTTATACTTGGTTTAGAGCCCAACCCCCACTTTCCCCCACTCTCCAGCCTAGGCATGCCATCAGGGAAGACAAGCTAAGGGATTCTTTTAGAACGCAGGCGCTGCTGTCATTTGGAGGAGCCTCCCCACAATCAGGATACCTGAGCACGTCTCCGTGTGTGTGCTGGAGGTGGGGAAACAGATTCCACGCATCTTTATGGGGCACAGGTGTTCCAAGGTTGGGGAAGTAGTTTAAAACCCTCCACTACCCACAGAGATGCACTCGCTAATACTTGGCTTTAGAGCCCATCCCCCACCATCGCTTACTGCTAGGCCTAGGAAAACACTTAGGGAAGTCAAGCTAAGGGATTCTATTACAACCCAGGTGCTGCTGTCTGTTGGAGGAACCTCCCCACTCTCAGAACCCCAGAACACTTCTTCCTGTGTGTGCTGGACGTGGGGAAACATAGCACACGCATTTTTCAGGGGTCACAGTAATTCCCAAGTTGTGGGTTGTAGTTTAAACATCTCCACTACCCATGGAGAGGCACACGCTAATACTTAGTTTTAGATCCCAAATCCCACTTTCAACCACACACTGGCCTAGGCAAACCATCAGGGAAGACAAGCAAAGGGATTCTATTCAAACCAAGACGCTGATGTCAGTTGGAGGAACTACCCCACCCTCAGGATACTGGAACCCAACCTTGTGTGGTGGGGAGATTTGAAGCCCCACTCCACGCAGATGAATGGGTGCTCAGGTGTTTCCCTTTATGGAGAATTCATCTAAATACTTCCTCAGTCCATCGGGGACACTCGCTACTATTTGGCCTCAAAGCCCAACCCCCAGGTTTCTCTCAGAGTCAGTCCTAGGGAAACACTCAGGGATTACAAGCTAAGGGATTCTATTAGAACCCAGCCGCTTCTGTCACCTGAAATTGCCAGCCCACACTCAGGATAGCAGAAAACTTCTTCATGTGTGTTCTGGTGGTGGGGATACAGAGTCCACGCTTTTTTCAAGGAGCACAGGTATTCCCATGTTGTGGGCTTTTGGTTAATAACCTCCAAATCCCATGGAGAAGCACTCGCTAATACTTGGATTTAGAGCCCAACCCACCCTTTCCCCAGCACTCCGTATCAGGCAACCAAACAGGGTAGACAAGTTAAGCGATTTTATAAGAACCAAGGCCCTGCTCTCAGTTGGAGGAGGCTGCCCACTCTCAGGATAACTGTGCAAGTGTTCGTGTGTGTGCTGGAGGTGTGGAAACAGACTCCACGGATCTTTATGGGGGCACAGGTGTTCCCAGGTTAGGGATGTAGTTTAAACACCTCCACAAACCATAGAGAGGTCATCGCCAATACTTGGTTTTGGAGCCCAAACCACACTTTCCCCCGCACTCCCGCCTAGGCTTTCCATCAGGGAAGACAAGCAAAGGGATTCAATTAGAACCCAGGCGCTGCTGTCATTTGGAGGAACTTCCCTGCACTCAGAATTTCAGAACACATTCTTAGGTGTGGGAGAGATGTGCAGCCCCACTGCCCCCAGATGAATGCAGGAAAAGGTGTTCCCTTTAGGGAGAAGTCCTCTAAGTACTTCCTCAATGAATCAGGGGGCACTCACTGCTACGTGTCCTCCAAGCCCAACCCCCAGCTTTCCCTCATGGCCTGGCCTAAAAGAACACTCAGGGAACAGAAGCTAAGGGATACTAATAGAATCCAGGTGCTGCTGTCAGTTTGAGGAACATCCCCACACTCAGAATACAAGAACACATCTACGTGTGTGTGCTGGATGTAGGGAAACAGTCAAAGCATCTTTCAGGGGGCACATTTATTCCATGGTTGTGGGTTGTAGGTTAAAAACCCACATCCCATGGATAGGCTCTCGCTTATACTTGGTTTAGAGCCCAACCCCCACTTTCCCCCACTCTCCAGCCTAGGCATGCCATCAGGGAAGACAAGCTAAGGGATTCTTTTAGAACCCAGGCGCTGCTGTCATTTGGAGGAGCCTCCCCACAATCAGGATACCTGAGCACGTCTCCGTGTGTGTGCTGGAGGTGGGGAAACAGATTCCACGCATCTTTATGGGGCACAGGTGTTCCAAGGTTGGGGAAGTAGTTTAAAACCCTCCACTACCCACAGAGTTGCACTCGCTAATACTTGGCTTTAGAGCCCATCCCCCACCATCGCTTACTGCTAGGCCTAGGAAAACACTTAGGGAAGTCAAGCTAAGGGATTCTATTACAACCCAGGTGCTGCTGTCTGTTGGAGGAACCTCCCCACACTCAGAACCCCAGAACACTTCTTCCTGTGTGTGCTGGACGTGGGGAAACATAGCACACGCATTTTTCAGGGGTCACAGTAATTCCCAAGTTGTGGGTTGTAGTTTAAACATCTCCACTACCCATGGAGAGGCACACGCTAATACTTAGTTTTAGATCCCAAATCCCACTTTCAACCACACACTGGCCTAGGCAAACCATCAGGGAAGACAAGCAAAGGGATTCTATTCAAACCAAGACGCTGATGTCAGTTGGAGGAACTACCCCACCCTCAGGATACTGGAACCCAACCTTGTGTGGTGGGGAGATTTGAAGCCCCACTCCACGCAGATGAATGGGTGCTCAGGTGTTTCCCTTTATGGAGAATTCATCTAAATACTTCCTCAGTCCATCGGGGACACTCGCTACTATTTGGCCTCAAAGCCCAACCCCCAGGTTTCTCTCAGAGTCAGTCCTAGGGAAACACTCAGGGATTACAAGCTAAGGGATTCTATTAGAACCCAGCCGCTTCTGTCACCTGAAATTGCCAGCCCACACTCAGGATAGCAGAAAACTTCTTCATGTGTGTTCTGGTGGTGGGGATACAGAGTCCACGCTTTTTTCAAGGAGCACAGGTATTCCCATGTTGTGGGCTTTTGGTTAATAACCTCCAAATCCCATGGAGAAGCACTCGCTAATACTTGGATTTAGAGCCCAACCCACCCTTTCCCCAGCACTCCGTATCAGGCAACCAAACAGGGTAGACAAGTTAAGCGATTTTATAAGAACCAAGGCCCTGCTCTCAGTTGGAGGAGGCTGCCCACTCTCAGGATAACTGTGCAAGTGTTCGTGTGTGTGCTGGAGGTGTGGAAACAGACTCCACGGATCTTTATGGGGGCACAGGTGTTCCCAGGTTAGGGATGTAGTTTAAACACCTCCACAAACCATAGAGAGGTCATCGCAAATACTTGGTTTTGGAGCCCAAACCACACTTTCCCCCGCACTCCCGCCTAGGCTTTCCATCAGGGAAGACAAGCAAAGGGATTCAATTAGAACCCAGGCGCTGCTGTCAGTTGGAGGAACTTCCCTGCACTCAGAATTCCAGAACACATTCTTAGGTGTGGGAGAGATGTGCAGCCCCACTGCACCCAGATGAATGCAGGAAAAGGTGTTCCCTTTAGGGAGAAGTCCTCTAAGTACTTCCTCAATGAATCAGGGGTCACTCACTGCTACGTGGCCTCCAAGCCCAACCCCCAACTTTCCCTCATGGCCTGGCCTAAAAGAACACTCAGGGAACAGAAGCTAAGGGATACTAATAGAATCCAGGTGCTGC
Organism: Vicugna pacos; assembly: GCF_048564905.1. Lineage (NCBI taxonomy): Eukaryota > Metazoa > Chordata > Mammalia > Artiodactyla > Camelidae > Vicugna > Vicugna pacos. The sequence continues at coordinate 2,620,770 of NC_133004.1, read as the reverse complement.
TGTCAGTTTGAGGAACATCCCCACACTCAGAATACAAGAACACATCTTCGTGTGTGTGCTGGATGTAGGGAAACAGTCAAAGCATCTTTCAGGGGGCACATTTATTCCATGGTTGTGGGTTGTAGGTTAAAAACCCACATCCCATGGATAGGCTCTCGCTTATACTTGGTTTAGAGCCCAACCCCCACTTTCCCCCACTCTCCAGCCTAGGCATGCCATCAGGGAAGACAAGCTAAGGGATTCTTTTAGAACCCAGGCGCTGCTGTCATTTGGAGGAGCCTCCCCACAATCAGGATACTTGAGCACGTCTCCGTGTGTGTGCTGGAGGTGGGGAAACAGATTCCACGCATCTTTATGGGGCACAGGTTTTCCAAGGTTGGGGAAGTAGTTTAAAACCCTCCACTACCCACAGAGATGCACTCGCTAATACTTGGCTTTAGAGCCCATCCCCCACCATCGCTTACTGCTAGGCCTAGGAAAACACTTAGGGAAGTCAAGCTAAGGGATTCTATTACAACCCAGGTGCTGCTGTCTGTTGGAGGAACCTCCCCACACTCAGAACCCCAGAACACTTCTTCCTGTGTGTGCTGGACATGGGGAAACATAGCACACGCATTTTTCAGGGGTCACAGTAATTCCCAAGTTGTGGGTTGTAGTTTAAACATCTCCACTACCCATGGAGAGGCACACGCTAATACTTAGTTTTAGATCCCAAATCCCACTTTCAACCACACAATGCCCTAGGCAAACCATCAGGGAAGACAAGCAAAGGGATTCTATTCAAACCAAGACGCTGATGTCAGTTGGAGGAACTACCCCACCCTCAGGATACTGGAACCCAACCTTGTGTGGTGGGGAGATTTGAAGCCCCACTCCACGCAGATGAATGGGTGCTCAGGTGTTTCCCTTTATGGAGAATTCATCTAAATACTTCCTCAGTCCATCGGGGACACTCGCTACTATTTGGCCTCAAAGCCCAACCCCCAGGTTTCTCTCAGAGTCAGTCCTAGGGAAACACTCAGGGATTACAAGCTAAGGGATTCTATTAGAACCCAGCCGCTTCTGTCACCTGAAATTGCCAGCCCACACTCAGGATAGCAGAAAACTTCTTCATGTGTGTTCTGGTGGTGGGGATACAGAGTCCACGCTTTTTTCAAGGAGCACAGCTATTCCCATGTTGTGGGCTTTTGGTTAATAACCTCCAAATCCCATGGAGAAGCACTCGCTAATACTTGGATTTAGAGCCCAACCCACCCTTTCCCCAGCACTCCGTATCAGGCAACCAAACAGGGTAGACAAGTTAAGCGATTTTATAAGAACCAAGGCCCTGCTCTCAGTTGGAGGAGGCTGCCCACTCTCAGGATAACTGTGCAAGTGTTCGTGTGTGTGCTGGAGGTGTGGAAACAGACTCCACGGATCTTTATGGGGGCACAGGTGTTCCCAGGTTAGGGATGTAGTTTAAACACCTCCACAAACCATAGAGAGGTCATCGCAAATACTTGGTTTTGGAGCCCAAACCACACTTTCCCCCGCACTCCCGCCTAGGCTTTCCATCAGGGAAGACAAGCAAAGGGATTCAATTAGAACCCAGGCGCTGCTGTCAGTTGGAGGAACTTCCCTGCACTCAGAATTCCAGAACACATTCTTAGGTGTGGGAGAGATGTGCACCCCACTGCACCCAGATGAATGCTGGAAAAGGTGTTCCCTTTAGGGAGAAGTCCTCTAAGTACTTCCTCAATGGATCAGGGGGCACTCACTGCTACGTGGCCTCCAAGCCCAACCCCCAGCTTTCCCTCATGGCCTGGCCTAAAAGAACACTCAGGGAACAGAAGCTAAGGGATACTAATAGAATCCAGGTGCTGCTGTCAGTTTGAGGAACTTCCCCACACCCAGAATACCAGAACACATCTTCGTGTGTGTGCTGGATGTAGGGAAAGAGTCAAAGCATCTTTCAGGGGGCACATTTATTCCATGGTTGTGGGTTGTAGGTTAAAAACCCACATCCCATGGATAGGCTCTCGCTTATACTTGGTTTAGAGCCCAACCCCCACTTTCCCCCACTCTCCAGCCTAGGCATGCATTCAGGGAAGACAAGCTAAGGGATTCTTTTAGAACCCAGGCGCTGCTGTCATTTGGAGGAGCCTCCCCACAATCAGGATACCTGAGCACGTCTCCGTGTGTGTGCTGGAGGTGTGGAAACAGATTCCACGCATCTTTATGGGGCACAGGTGTTCCAAGGTTGGGGAAGTAGTTTAAAACCCTCCACTACCCACAGAGATGCACTCGCTAATACTTGGCTTTAGAGCCCATCCCCCACCATCGCTTACTGCTAGGCCTAGGAAAACACTTAGGGAAGTCAAGCTAAGGGATTCTATTACAACCCAGGTGCTGCTGTCTGTTGGAGGAACCTCCCCACACTCACAACCCCAGAACACTTCTTCCTGTGTGTGCTGGATGTGGGGAAACATAGCACACGCATTTTTCAGGGGTCACAGTAATTCCCAAGTTGTGGGTTGTAGTTTAAACATCTCCACTACCCATGGAGAGGCACACGCTAATACTTAGTTTTAGATCCCAAATCCCACTTTCAACCACACAATGGCCTAGGCAAACCATCAGGGAAGACAAGCAAAGGGATTCTATTCAAACCAAGATGCTGATGTCAGTTGGAGGAACTACCCCACCCTCAGGATACTGGAACCCATCCTTGTGTGGTGGGGAGATTTGAAGCCCCACTCCACGCAGATGAATGGGTGCTCAGGTGTTTCCCTTTATGGAGAATTCATCTAAATACTTCCTCAGTCCATCGGGGACACTCGCTACTATTTGGCCTCAAAGCCCAACCCCCAGGTTTCTCTCAGAGTCAGTCCTAGGGAAACACTCAGGGATTACAAGCTAAGGGATTCTATTAGAACCCAGCCGCTTCTGTCACCTGAAATTGCCAGCCCACACTCAGGATAGCAGAAAACTTCTTCATGTGTGTTCTGGTGGTGGGGATACAGAGTCCACGCTTTTTTCAAGGAGCACAGGTATTCCCATGTTGTGGGCTTTTGGTTAATAACCTCCAAATCCCATGGAGAAGCACTCGCTAATACTTGGATTTAGAGCCCAACCCACCCTTTCCCCAGCACTCCGTATCAGGCAACCAAACAGGGTAGACAAGTTAAGCGATTTTATAAGAACCAAGGCCCTGCTCTCAGTTGGAGGAGGCTGCCCACTCTCAGGATAACTGTGCAAGTGTTCGTGTGTGTGCTGGAGGTGTGGAAACAGACTCCACGGATCTTTATGGGGGCACAGGTGTTCCCAGGTTAGGGATGTAGTTTAAACACCTCCACAAACCATAGAGAGGTCATCGCAAATACTTGCTTTTGGAGCCCAAACCACACTTTCCCCCGCACTCCCGCCTAGGCTTTCCATCAGGGAAGACAAGCAAAGGGATTCAATTAGAACCCAGGCGCTGCTGTCAGTTGGAGGAACTTCCCTGCACTCAGAATTCCAGAACACATTCTTAGGTGTGGGAGAGTTGTGCAGCCCCACTGCACCCAGATGAATGCAGGAAAAGGTGTTCCCTTTAGGGAGAAGTCCTCTAAGTACTTCCTCAATGAATCAGGGGGCACTCACTGCTACGTGGCCTCCAAGCCCAACCCCCAGCTTTCCCTCATGGCCTGGCCTAAAAGAACACTCAGGGAACAGAAGCTAAGGGATACTAATAGAATCCAGGTGCTGCTGTCAGTTTGAGGAACATCCCCACACTCAGAATACAAGAACACATCTTCGTGTGTGTGCTGGATGTAGGGAAACAGTCAAAGCATCTTTCAGGGGGCACATTTATTCCATGGTTGTGGGTTGTAGGTTAAAAACCCACATCCCATGGATAGGCTCTCGCTTATACTTGGTTTAGAGCCCAACCCCCACTTTCCCCCACTCTCCAGCCTAGGCATGCCATCAGGGAAGACAAGCTAAGGGATTCTTTTAGAACGCAGGCGCTGCTGTCATTTGGAGGAGCCTCCCCACAATCAGGATACCTGAGCACGTCTCCGTGTGTGTGCTGGAGGTGGGGAAACAGATTCCACGCATCTTTATGGGGCACAGGTGTTCCAAGGTTGGGGAAGTAGTTTAAAACCCTCCACTACCCACAGAGATGCACTCGCTAATACTTGGCTTTAGAGCCCATCCCCCACCATCGCTTACTGCTAGGCCTAGGAAAACACTTAGGGAAGTCAAGCTAAGGGATTCTATTACAACCCAGGTGCTGCTGTCTGTTGGAGGAACCTCCCCACTCTCAGAACCCCAGAACACTTCTTCCTGTGTGTGCTGGACGTGGGGAAACATAGCACACGCATTTTTCAGGGGTCACAGTAATTCCCAAGTTGTGGGTTGTAGTTTAAACATCTCCACTACCCATGGAGAGGCACACGCTAATACTTAGTTTTAGATCCCAAATCCCACTTTCAACCACACACTGGCCTAGGCAAACCATCAGGGAAGACAAGCAAAGGGATTCTATTCAAACCAAGACGCTGATGTCAGTTGGAGGAACTACCCCACCCTCAGGATACTGGAACCCAACCTTGTGTGGTGGGGAGATTTGAAGCCCCACTCCACGCAGATGAATGGGTGCTCAGGTGTTTCCCTTTATGGAGAATTCATCTAAATACTTCCTCAGTCCATCGGGGACACTCGCTACTATTTGGCCTCAAAGCCCAACCCCCAGGTTTCTCTCAGAGTCAGTCCTAGGGAAACACTCAGGGATTACAAGCTAAGGGATTCTATTAGAACCCAGCCGCTTCTGTCACCTGAAATTGCCAGCCCACACTCAGGATAGCAGAAAACTTCTTCATGTGTGTTCTGGTGGTGGGGATACAGAGTCCACGCTTTTTTCAAGGAGCACAGGTATTCCCATGTTGTGGGCTTTTGGTTAATAACCTCCAAATCCCATGGAGAAGCACTCGCTAATACTTGGATTTAGAGCCCAACCCACCCTTTCCCCAGCACTCCGTATCAGGCAACCAAACAGGGTAGACAATTTAAGCGATTTTATAAGAACCAAGGCCCTGCTCTCAGTTGGAGGAGGCTGCCCACTCTCAGGATAACTGTGCAAGTGTTCGTGTGTGTGCTGGAGGTGTGGAAACAGACTCCACGGATCTTTATGGGGGCACAGGTGTTCCCAGGTTAGGGATGTAGTTTAAACACCTCCACAAACCATAGAGAGGTCATCGCCAATACTTGGTTTTGGAGCCCAAACCACACTTTCCCCCGCACTCCCGCCTAGGCTTTCCATCAGGGAAGACAAGCAAAGGGATTCAATTAGAACCCAGGCGCTGCTGTCATTTGGAGGAACTTCACTGCACTCAGAATTTCAGAACACATTCTTAGGTGTGGGAGAGATGTGCAGCCCCACTGCCCCCAGATGAATGCAGGAAAAGGTGTTCCCTTTAGGGAGAAGTCCTCTAAGTACTTCCTCAATGAATCAGGGGGCACTCACTGCTACGTGGCCTCCAAGCCCAACCCCCAGCTTTCCCTCATGGCCTGGCCTAAAAGAACACTCAGGGAACAGAAGCTAAGGGATACTAATAGAATCCAGGTGCTGCTGTCAGTTTGAGGAACATCCCCACACTCAGAATACAAGAACACATCTACGTGTGTGTGCTGGATGTAGGGAAACAGTCAAAGCATCTTTCAGGGGGCACATTTATTCCATGGTTGTGGGTTGTAGGTTAAAAACCCACATCCCATGGATAGGCTCTCGCTTATACTTGGTTTAGAGCCCAACCCCCACTTTCCCCCACTCTCCAGCCTAGGCATGCCATCAGGGAAGACAAGCTAAGGGATTCTTTTAGAACCCAGGCGCTGCTGTCATTTGGAGGAGCCTCCCCACAATCAGGATACCTGAGCACGTCTCCGTGTGTGTGCTGGAGGTGGGGAAACAGATTCCACGCATCTTTATGGGGCACAGGTGTTCCAAGGTTGGGGAAGTAGTTTAAAACCCTCCACTACCCACAGAGATGCACTCGCTAATACTTGGCTTTAGAGCCCATCCCCCACCATCGCTTACTGCTAGGCCTAGGAAAACACTTAGGGAAGTCAAGCTAAGGGATTCTATTACAACCCAGGTGCTGCTGTCTGTTGGAGGAACCTCCCCACACTCAGAACCCCAGAACACTTCTTCCTGTGTGTGCTGGACGTGGGGAAACATAGCACACGCATTTTTCAGGGGTCACAGTAATTCCCAAGTTGTGGGTTGTAGTTTAAACATCTCCACTACCCATGGAGAGGCACACGCTAATACTTAGTTTTAGATCCCAAATCCCACTTTCAACCACACACTGGCCTAGGCAAACCATCAGGGAAGACAAGCAAAGGGATTCTATTCAAACCAAGACGCTGATGTCAGTTGGAGGAACTACCCCACCCTCAGGATACTGGAACCCAACCTTGTGTGGTGGGGAGATTTGAAGCCCCACTCCACGCAGATGAATGGGTGCTCAGGTGTTTCCCTTTATGGAGAATTCATCTAAATACTTCCTCAGTCCATCGGGGACACTCGCTACTATTTGGCCTCAAAGCCCAACCCCCAGGTTTCTCTCAGAGTCAGTCCTAGGGAAACACTCAGGGATTACAAGCTAAGGGATTCTATTAGAACCCAGCCGCTTCTGTCACCTGAAATTGCCAGCCCACACTCAGGATAGCAGAAAACTTCTTCATGTGTGTTCTGGTGGTGGGGATACAGAGTCCACGCTTTTTTCAAGGAGCACAGGTATTCCCATGTTGTGGGCTTTTGGTTAATAACCTCCAAATCCCATGGAGAAGCACTCGCTAATACTTGGATTTAGAGCCCAACCCACCCTTTCCCCAGCACTCCGTATCAGGCAACCAAACAGGGTAGACAAGTTAAGCGATTTTATAAGAACCAAGGCCCTGCTCTCAGTTGGAGGAGGCTGCCCACTCTCAGGATAACTGTGCAAGTGTTCGTGTGTGTGCTGGAGGTGTGGAAACAGACTCCACGGATCTTTATGGGGGCACAGGTGTTCCCAGGTTAGGGATGTAGTTTAAACACCTCCACAAACCATAGAGAGGTCATCGCCAATACTTGGTTTTGGAGCCCAAACCACACTTTCCCCCGCACTCCCGCCTAGGCTTTCCATCAGGGAAGACAAGCAAAGGGATTCAATTAGAACCCAGGCGCTGCTGTCAGTTGGAGGAACTTCCCTGCACTCAGAATTCCAGAACACATTCTTAGGTGTGGGAGAGATGTGCAGCCCCACTGCACCCAGATGAATGCAGGAAAAGGTGTTCCCTTTAGGGAGAAGTCCTCTAAGTTCTTCCTCAATGAATCAGGGGGCACTCACTGCTACGTGGCCTACAAGCCCAACCCCCAGCTTTCCCTCATGGCCTGGCCTAAAAGAACACTCAGGGAACAGAAGCTAAGGGATACTAATAGAATCCAGGTGCTGCTGTCAGTTTGAGGAACTTCCCCACACTCAGAATACAAGAACACATCTTCGTGTGTGTGCTGTATGTAGGGAAACAGTCAAAGCATCTTTCAGGGGGCACATTTATTCCATGGTTGTGGGTTGTAGGTTAAAAACCCACATCCCATGGATAGGCTCTCGCTTATACTTGGTTTAGAGCCCAACCCCCACTTTCCCCCACTCTCCAGCCTAGGCATGCCATCAGGGAAGACAAGCTAAGGGATAATTTTAGAACCCAGGCGCTGCTGTCATTTGGAGGAGCCTCCCCACAATCAGGATACCTGAGCACGTCTCCGTGTGTGTGCTGGAGGTGGGGAAACAGATTCCACGCATCTTTATGGGGCACAGGTGTTCCAAGGTTGGGGAAGTAGTTTAAAACCCTCCACTACCCACAGAGATGCACTCGCTAATACTTGGCTTTAGAGCCCATCCCCCACCATCGCTTACTGCTAGGCCTAGGAAAACACTTAGGGAAGTCAAGCTAAGGGATTCTATTACAACCCAGGTGCTGCTGTCTGTTGGAGGAACCTCCCCACTCTCAGAACCCCAGAACACTTCTTCCTGTGTGTGCTGGACGTGGGGAAACATAGCACACGCATTTTTCAGGGGTCACAGTAATTCCCAAGTTGTGGGTTGTAGTTTAAACATCTCCACTACCCATGGAGAGGCACACGCTAATACTTAGTTTTAGATCCCAAATCCCACTTTCAACCACACACTGGCCTAGGCAAACCATCAGGGAAGACAAGCAAAGGGATTCTATTCAAACCAAGACGCTGATGTCAGTTGGAGGAACTACCCCACCCTCAGGATACTGGAACCCAACCTTGTGTGGTGGGGAGATTTGAAGCCCCACTCCACGCAGATGAATGGGTGCTCAGGTGTTTCCCTTTATGGAGAATTCATCTAAATACTTCCTCAGTCCATCGGGGACACTCGCTACTATTTGGCCTCAAAGCCCAACCCCCAGGTTTCTCTCAGAGTCAGTCCTAGGGAAACACTCAGGGATTACAAGCTAAGGGATTCTATTAGAACCCAGCCGCTTCTGTCACCTGAAATTGCCAGCCCACACTCAGGATAGCAGAAAACTTCTTCATGTGTGTTCTGGTGGTGGGGATACAGAGTCCACGCTTTTTTCAAGGAGCACAGGTATTCCCATGTTGTGGGCTTTTGGTTAATAACCTCCAAATCCCATGGAGAAGCACTCGCTAATACTTGGATTTAGAGCCCAACCCACCCTTTCCCCAGCACTCCGTATCAGGCAACCAAACAGGGTAGACAAGTTAAGCGATTTTATAAGAACCAAGGCCCTGCTCTCAGTTGGAGGAGGCTGCCCACTCTCAGGATAACTGTGCAAGTGTTCGTGTGTGTGCTGGAGGTGTGGAAACAGACTCCACGGATCTTTATGGGGGCACAGGTGTTCCCAGGTTAGGGATGTAGTTTAAACACCTCCACAAACCATAGAGAGGTCATCGCAAATACTTGGTTTTGGAGCCCAAACCACACTTTCCCCCGCACTCCCGCCTAGGCTTTCCATCAGGGAAGACAAGCAAAGGGATTCAATTAGAACCCAGGCGCTGCTGTCAGTTGGAGGAAGTTCCCTGCACTCAGAATTCCAGAACACATTCTTAGGTGTGGGAGAGATGTGCAGCCCCACTGCACACAGATGAATGGAGGAAAAGGTGTTCCCATTAGGGACAAGTCCTCTAAGTACTTCCTCAATTGATCAGGGGGCACTCACTGCTACGTGGCCTCCAAGCCCAACCCCCAGCTTTCCCTCATAGCCTGGTCTAAGAGAACACTCCGGGAACAGAAGCTAAGGAATACTAATAGAATCCAGGTGCTGCTGTCAGTTTGAGGAACTTCCCCACACTCAGAATACCAGAACAAATCTTCGTGTGTGTGCTGGATGTAGGGAAACAGTCAAAGCATCTTTCAGGGGGCACATTTATACCATGGTTGTGGGTTGTAGTTTAAAAACCCACATCCCATGGATAGGCTCTCGCTTATACTTGGTTTAGAGCCCAACACCCACATTCCCCCACTCTCCAGCCTAGGCATGCCATCAGGGAAAGCAAGCTAAGGGATTCTTTAGAATCCAGGTGCTGCTGTCATTTGGAGAAGCCTCCCCACAACCAGGATACCTGAGCACGTCTCCGTGTGTGTGCTGGAGGTGGGGAAACAGATTCCACGCATCTTTATGGGGCACAGGTGTTCCAAGTCTGGGGAAGTAGTTTAAAACCCTCCACTACCCACAGAGATACACTCGCTAATACTTGGCTTTAGAGCCCATCCCCCACCATCGCTTACTGCTAGGCCTAGGAAAACACTTAGGGAAGTCAAGCTAAGGGATTGTATTACAACCGAGGTGCTGCTGTCTGTTGGAAGAACCTCCCCACACTCAGAACCCTAGAACACTTCTTCCTGTGTGTGCTGGACGTGGGGAAACATAGCACACGCATTTTTCAGGGGTCACAGTAATTCCCAAGTTGTGGGTTGTAGTTTAAACATCTCCACTACCCATGGAGAGGCACACGCTAATACTTAGATTTAGATCCCAAATCCCACTTTCAACCACACACTGGACTAGGCAAACCATCAGGGAAGACAAGCAAATGGATTATATTCAAACCAAGATGCTGATGTCAGTTGGAGGAACTACCCCACCCTCAGGATACTGGAACCCAACCTTGTGTGGTGGGGAGATTTGAAGCCCCACTCCACGAAGATGAATGGGTGCTCAGGTGTTTCCCTTTATGGAGAATTCATCTAAATACTTCCTCAGTCCATCGGGGACACTCGCTACTATTTGGCCTCAAAGCCCAACCCCCAGGTTTCTCTCAGAGTCAGCCCTAGGGAAACACTCAGGGATTACAAGCTAAGGGATTCTATTAGAACCCAGCTGCTTCTGTCACCTGAAATTGCCAGCCCACACTCAGGATAGCAGAAAACTTCTTCATGTGTGTTCTGTTGGTGGGGATACAGAGTCCACGCTTTTTTCAAGGAGCACAGGTATTCCCATGTTGTGGGCTTTTGGTTTATAACCTCCAAATCCCATGGAGAAGCACTCGCTAATACTTGGATTTAGAGCCCAACCCACCCTTTCCCCAGCACTCCGTATCAGGCAACCAAACAGGGTAGACAAGTTAAGCGATTTTATAAGAACCAAGGCCCTGCTCTCAGTTGGAGGAGGCTGCCCACTCTCAGGATAACTGTGCAAGTGTTCGTGTGTGTGCTGGAGGTGTGGAAACAGACTCCACGGATCTTTAAGGGGGCACAGGTGTTCCCAGGTTAGGGATGTAGTTTAAACACCTCCACAAACCATAGAGAGGTCATCGCAAATACTTGGTTTTGGAGCCCAAACCACACTTTCCCCCGCACTCCCGCCTAGGCTTTCCATCAGGGAAGACAAGCAAAGGGATTCAATTAGAACCCAGGCGCTGCTGTCAGTTGGAGGAACTTCCCTGCACTCAGAATTCCAGAACACATTCTTAGGTGTGGGAGAGATGTGCAGCCCCACTGCACCCAGATGAATGCAGGAAAAGGTGTTCCCTTTAGGGAGAAGTCCTCTAAGTAATTCCTCAATGTATCAGGGGGCACTCACTGCTACGTGGCCTCCAAGCCCAACCCCCAGCTTTCCCTCATAGCCTGGTCTAAGAGAACACTCAGGGAACAGAAGCTAAGGGATACTAATAGAATCCAGGTGCTGCTGTCATTTTGAGGAACTTCCCCACACTCAGAATACAAGAACACATCTTCGTGTGTGTGCTGGATGTAGGGAAACAGTCAAAGCATCTTTCAGGGGGCACATTTATTCCATGGTTTTGGGTTGTACGTTAAAAACCCACATCCCATGGATAGGCTCTCGCTTATACTTGGTTTAGAGCCCAACACCCATATTCCCCCACTCTCCAGCCTAGGCATGCCATCAGGGAAGACAAGCTAAGGGATTCTTTAGAACCCAGGCGCTGCTGTCATTTGGAGGAGCCTCCCACAATCAGGATACCTGAGCACGTCTCCGTGTGTGTGCTGGAGGTGGGGAAACAGATTCCACGCATCTTTATGGGGCACAGGTGTTCCAAGGTTGGGGAAGTAGTTTAAAACCCTCCACTACCCACAGAGATGCACTCACTAATACTTGGCTTTAGAGCCCATCCCCCACCATCGCTTACTGCTAGGCCTAGGAAAACACTTAGGGAAGTCAAGCTAAGGGATTCTATTACAACCCAGGTGCTGCTGTCTGTTGGAGGAACCTACCGACACTCAGAACCCCAGAACACTTCTTCCTGTGTGTGCTGGACGTCGGGAAACATAGCACACGCATTTTTCAGGGGTCACAGTAATTCAAAAGTTGTGGGTTGTAGTTTAAACATCTCCACTACCCATGGAGAGGCACACGCTAATACTTAGTTTTAGATCCCAAATCCCACTTTCAACCACACACTGGCCTAGGCAAACCATCAGGGAAGACAAGCAAAGGGATTCTATTAAAACCAAGATGCTGATGTCAGTTGGAGGAACTACCCCACCCTCAGGATACTGGAACCCAGCCTTGTGTGGTGGGGAGATTTGAAGCCCCACTCCACGCAGATGAATGGGTGCTCAGGTGTTTCCCTTTATGGAGAATTCATCTAAATACTTCCTCAGTCCATCGGGGACACTCGCTACTATTTGGCCTCAAAGCCCAACCCCCAGGTTTCTCTCAGAGTCAGTCCTAGGGAAACACTCAGGGATTACAAGCTAAGGGATTCTATTAGAACCCAGCCGCTTCTGTCACCTGAAATTGCCAGCCCACACTCAGGATAGCAGAAAACTTCTTCATGTGTGTTCTGGTGGTGGGGATACAGAGTCCACGCTTTTTTCAAGGAGCACAGGTATTCCCATGTTGTGGGCTTTTGGTTAATAACCTCCAAATCCCATGGAGAAGCACTCGCTAATACTTGGATTTAGAGCCCAACCCACCCTTTCCCCAGCACTCCGTATCAGGCAACCAAACAGGGTAGACAAGTTAAGCGATTTTATAAGAACCAAGGCCCTGCTCTCAGTTGGAGGAGGCTGCCCACTCTCAGGATAACTGTGCAAGTGTTCGTGTGTGTGCTGGAGGTGTGGAAACAGACTCCACGGATCTTTATGGGGGCACAGGTGTTCCCAGGTTAGGGATGTAGTTTAAACACCTCCACAAACCATAGAGAGGTCATCGCAAATACTTGGTTTTGGAGCCCAAACCACACTTTCCCCCGCACTCCCGCCTAGGCTTTCCATCAGGGAAGACAAGCAAAGGGATTCAATTAGAACCCAGGCGCTGCTGTCACTTGGAGGAACTTCCCTGCACTCAGAATTCCAGAACACATTCTTAGGTGTGGGAGAGATGTGCAGCCCCACTGCACCCAGATGAATGCAGGAAAAGGTGTTCCCTTTAGGGAGAAGTCCTCTAAGTAATTCCTCAATGAATCAGGGGGCACTCACTGCTACGTGGCCTCCAAGCCCAACCCCCAGCTTTTCCTCATGGCCTGGCCTAAAAGAACACTCAGGGAACAGAAGCTAAGGGATACTAATAGAATCCAGGTGCTGCTGTCAGTTTGAGGAACATCCCCACACTCAGAATACAAGAACACATCTTCGTGTGTGTGCTGGATGTAGGGAAACAGACAAAGCATCTTTCAGGGGGCACATTTATTCCATGGTTGTGGGTTGTAGGTTAAAAACCCACATCCCATGGATAGGCTCTCGCTTATACTTGGTTTAGAGCCCAACCCCCACTTTCCCCCACTCTCCAGCCTAGGCATGCCATCAGGGAAGACAAGCTAAGGGATTCTTTTAGAACCCAGGCGCTGCTGTCATTTGGAGGAGCCTCCCCACAATCAGGATACCTGAGCACGTCTCCGTGTGTGTGCTGGAGGTGGGGAAACAGATTCCACGCATCTTTATGGGGCACAGGTGTTCCAAGGTTGGGGAAGTAGTTTAAAACCCTCCACTACCCACAGAGATGCACTCACTAATACTTGGCTTTAGAGCCCATCCCCCACCATCGCTTACTGCTAGGCCTAGGAAAACACTTAGGGAAGTCAAGCTAAGGGATTCTATTACAACCCAGGTGCTGCTGTCTGTTGGAGGAACCTCCCCACACTCACAACCCCAGAACACTTCTTCCTGTGTGTGCTGGACGTGGGGAAACATAGCACACGCATTTTTCAGGGGTCACAGTAATTCCCAAGTTGTGGGTTGTAGTTTAAACATCTCCACTACCCATGGAGAGGCACACGCTAATACTTAGTTTTAGATCCCAAATCCCACTTTCAACCACACACTGGCCTAGGCAAACCATCAGGGAAGACAAGCAAAGGGATTCTATTCAAACCAAGATGCTGATGTCAGTTGGAGGAACTACCCCACCCTCAGGATACTGGAACCCAACCTTGTGTGGTGGGGAGATTTGAAGCCCCACTCCACGCAGATGAATGGGTGCTCAGGTGTTTCCCTTTATGGAGAATTCATCTAAATACTTCCTCAGTCCATCGGGGACACTCGCTACTATTTGGCCTCAAAGCCCAACCCCCAGGTTTCTCTCAGAGTCAGTCCTAGGGAAACACTCAGGGATTACAAGCTAAGGGATTCTATTAGAACCCAGCCGCTTCTGTCACCTGAAATTGCCAGCCCACACTCAGGATAGCAGAAAACTTCTTCATGTGTGTTCTGGTGGTGGGGATACAGAGTCCACGCTTTTTTCAAGGAGCACAGGTATTCCCATGTTGTGGGCTTTTGGTTAATAACCTCCAAATCCCATGGAGAAGCACTCGCTAATACTTGGATTTAGAGCCCAACCCACCCTTTCCCCAGCACTCCGTATCAGGCAACCAAACAGGGTAGACAAGTTAAGCGATTTTATAAGAACCAAGGCCCTGCTCTCAGTTGGAGGAGGCTGCCCACTCTCAGGATAACTGTGCAAGTGTTCGTGTGTGTGCTGGAGGTGTGGAAACAGACTCCACGGATCTTTATGGGGGCACAGGTGTTCCCAGGTTAGGGATGTAGTTTAAACACCTCCACAAACCATAGAGAGGTCATCGCAAATACTTGGTTTTGGAGCCCAAACCACACTTTCCCCCGCACTCCCGACTAGGCTTTCCATCAGGGAAGACAAGCAAAGGGATTCAATTAGAACCCAGGCGCTGCTGTCAGTTGGAGGAACTTCCCTGCACTCAGAATTCCAGAACACATTCTTAGGTGTGGGAGAGATGTGCAGCCCCACTGCACCCAGATGAATGCAGGAAAAGGTGTTCCCTGTAGGGAGAAGTCCTCTAAGTACTTCCTCAATGAATCAGGGGGCACTCACTGCTACGTGGCCTCCAAGCCCAACCCCCAGCTTTCCCTCATGGCCTGGCCTAAAAGAACACTCAGGGAACAGAAGCTAAGGGATACTAATAGAATCCAGGTGCTGCTGTCAGTTTGAGGAACATCCCCACACTCAGAATTCAAGAACACATCTTCGTGTGTGTGCTGGATGTAGGGAAACAGTCAAAGCATCTTTCAGGGGGCACATTTATTCCATGGTTGTGGGTTGTAGGTTAAAAACCCACATCCCATGGATAGGCTCTCGCTTATACTTGGTTTAGAGCCCAACCCCCACTTTCCCCCACTCTCCAGCCTAGGCATGCCATCAGGGAAGACAAGCTAAGGGATTCTTTTAGAACCCAGGGGCTGCTGTCATTTGGAGGAGCCTCCGCACAATCAGGATACCTGAGCACGTCTCCGTGTGTGTGCTGGAGGTGGGGAAACAGATTCCACGCATCTTTATGGGGCACAGGTGTTCCAAGTCTGGGGAAGTAGTTTAAAACCCTCCACTACCCACAGAGATACACTCGCTAATACTTGGCTTTAGAGCCCATCCCCCACCATCGCTTACTGCTAGGCCTAGGAAAACACTTAGGGAAGTCAAGCTAAGGGATTGTATTACAACCGAGGTGCTGCTGTCTGTTGGAGGAACCTCCCCACACTCAGAACCCTAGAACACTTCTTCCTGTGTGTGCTGGACGTGGGGAAACATAGCACACGCATTTTTCAGGGGTCACAGTAATTCCCAAGTTGTGGGTTGTAGTTTAAACATCTCCACTACCCATGGAGAGGCACACGCTAATACTTAGATTTAGATCCCAAATCCCACTTTCAACCACACACTGGACTAGGCAAACCATCAGGGAAGACAAGCAAATGGATTATATTCAAACCAAGATGCTGATGTCAGTTGGAGGAACTACCCCACCCTCAGGATACTGGAACCCAACCTTGTGTGGTGGGGAGATTTGAAGCCCCACTCCACGAAGATGAATGGGTGCTCAGGTGTTTCCCTTTATGGAGAATTCATCTAAATACTTCCTCAGTCCATCAGGGACACTCGCTACTATTTGGCCTCAAAGCCCAACCCCCAGGTTTCTCTCAGAGTCAGCCCTAGGGAAACACTCAGGGATTACAAGCTAAGGGATTCTATTAGAACCCAGCTGCTTCTGTCACCTGAAATTGCCAGCCCACACTCAGGATAGCAGAAAACTTCTTCATGTGTGTTCTGTTGGTGGGGATACAGAGTCCACGCTTTTTTCAAGGAGCACAGGTATTCCCATGTTGTGGGCTTTTGGTTTATAACCTCCAAATCCCATGGAGAAGCACTCGCTAATACTTGGATTTAGAGCCCAACCCACCCTTTCCCCAGCACTCCGTATCAGGCAACCAAACAGGGTAGACAAGTTAAGCGATTTTATAAGAACCAAGGCCCTGCTCTCAGTTGGAGGAGGCTGCCCACTCTCAGGATAACTGTGCAAGTGTTCGTGTGTGTGCTGGAGGTGTGGAAACAGACTCCACGGATCTTTATGGGGGCACAGGTGTTCCCAGGTTAGGGATGTAGTTTAAACACCTCCACAAACCATAGAGAGGTCATCGCAAATACTTGGTTTTGGAGCCCAAACCACACTTTCCCCCGCACTCCCGCCTAGGCTTTCCATCAGGGAAGACAAGCAAAGGGATTCAATTAGAACCCAGGCGCTGCTGTCAGTTGGAGGAACTTCCCTGCACTCAGAATTCCAGAACACATTCTTAGGTGTGGGAGAGATGTTCAGCTCCACTGCACCCAGATGAATGCAGGAAAAGGTGTTCCCTTTAGGGAGAAGTCCTCTAAGTAATTCCTCAATGTATCAGGGGGCACTCACTGCTACGTGGCCTCCAAGCCCAACCCCCAGCTTTCCCTCATAGCCTGGTCTAAGAGAACACTCAGGGAACAGAAGCTAAGGGATACTAATAGAATCCAGGTGCTGCTGTCATTTTGAGGAACTTCCCCACACTCAGAATACAAGAACAAACCTTCGTGTGTGTGCTGGATGTAGGGAAACAGTCAAAGCATCTTTCAGGGGGCACATTTATTCCATGGTTGTGGGTTGTACGTTAAAAACCCACATCCCATGGATAGGCTCTCGCTTATACTTGGTTTAGAGCCCAACACCCATATTCCCCCACTCTCCAGCCTAGGCATGCCATCAGGGAAGACAAGCTAAGGGATTCTTTAGAACCCAGGCGCTGCTGTCATTTGGAGGAGCCTCCCACAATCAGGATACCTGAGCACGTCTCCGTGTGTGTGCTGGAGGTGGGGAAACAGATTCCACGCATCTTTATGGGGCACAGGTGTTCCAAGGTTGGGGAAGTAGTTTAAAACCCTCCACTACCCACAGAGATGCACTCACTAATACTTGGCTTTAGAGCCCATCCCCCACCATCGCTTACTGCTAGGCCTAGGAAAACACTTAGGGAAGTCAAGCTAAGGGATTCTATTACAACCCAGGTGCTGCTGTCTGTTGGAGGAACCTACCGACACTCAGAACCCCAGAACACTTCTTCCTGTGTGTGCTGGACGTGGGGAAACATAGCACACGCATTTTTCAGGGGTCACAGTAATTCAAAAGTTGTGGGTTGTAGTTTAAACATCTCCACTACCCATGGAGAGGCACACGCTAATACTTAGTTTTAGATCCCAAATCCCACTTTCAACCACACACTGGCCTAGGCAAACCATCAGGGAAGACAAGCAAAGGGATTCTATTAAAACCAAGATGCTGATGTCAGTTGGAGGAACTACCCCACCCTCAGGATACTGGAACCCAGCCTTGTGTGGTGGGGAGATTTGAAGCCCCACTCCACGCAGATGAATGGGTGCTCAGGTGTTTCCCTTTATGGAGAATTCATCTAAATACTTCCTCAGTCCATCGGGGACACTCGCTACTATTTGGCCTCAAAGCCCAACCCCCAGGTTTCTCTCAGAGTCAGTCCTAGGGAAACACTCAGGGATTACAAGCTAAGGGATTCTATTAGAACCCAGCCGCTTCTGTCACCTGAAATTGCCAGCCCACACTCAGGATAGCAGAAAACTTCTTCATGTGTGTTCTGGTGGTGGGGATACAGAGTCCACGCTTTTTTCAAGGAGCACAGGTATTCCCATGTTGTGGGCTTTTGGTTAATAACCTCCAAATCCCATGGAGAAGCACTCGCTAATACTTGGATTTAGAGCCCAACCCACCCTTTCCCCAGCACTCCGTATCAGGCAACCAAACAGGGTAGACAACTTAAGCGATTTTATAAGAACCAAGGCCCTGCTCTCAGTTGGAGGAGGCTGCCCACTCTCAGGATAACTGTGCAAGTGTTCGTGTGTGTGCTGGAGGTGTGGAAACAGACTCCACGGATCTTTATGGGGGCACAGGTGTTCCCAGGTTAGGGATGTAGTTTAAACACCTCCACAAACCATAGAGAGGTCATCGCAAATACTTGGTTTTGGAGCCCAAACCACACTTTCCCCCGCACTCCCGCCTAGGCTTTCCATCAGGGAAGACAAGCAAAGGGATTCAATTAGAACCCAGGCGCTGCTGTCACTTGGAGGAACTTCCCTGCACTCAGAATTCCAGAACACATTCTTAGGTGTGGGAGAGATGTGCAGCCCCACTGCACCCAGATGATTGTAGGAAAAGGTGTTCCCTTTAGGGAGAAGTCCTCTAAGTAATTCCTCAATGAATCAGGGGGCACTCACTGCTACGTGGCCTCCAAGCCCAACCCCCAGCTTTCCCTCATGGCCTGGCCTAAAAGAACACTCAGGGAACAGAAGCTAAGGGATACTAATAGAATCCAGGTGCTGCTGTCAGTTTGAGGAACATCCCCACACTCAGAATACAAGAACACATCTTCGTGTGTGTGCTGGATGTAGGGAAACAGACAAAGCATCTTTCAGGGGGCACATTTATTCCATGGTTGTGGGTTGTAGGTTAAAAACCCACATCCCATGGATAGGCTCTCGCTTATACTTGGTTTAGAGCCCAACCCCCACTTTCCCCCACTCTCCAGCCTAGGCATGCCATCAGGGAAGACAAGCTAAGGGATTCTTTTAGAACCCAGGCGCTGCTGTCATTTGGAGGAGCCTCCCCACAATCAGGATACCTGAGCACGTCTCCGTGTGTGTGCTGGAGGTGGGGAAACAGATTCCACGCATCTTTATGGGGCACAGGTGTTCCAAGGTTGGGGAAGTAGTTTAAAACCCTCCACTACCCACAGAGATGCACTCACTAATACTTGGCTTTAGAGCCCATCCCCCACCATCGCTTACTGCTAGGCCTAGGAAAACACTTAGGGAAGTCAAGCTAAGGGATTCTATTACAACCCAGGTGCTGCTGTCTGTTGGAGGAACCTCCCCACACTCACAACCCCAGAACACTTCTTCCTGTGTGTGCTGGACGTGGGGAAACATAGCACACGCATTTTTCAGGGGTCACAGTAATTCCCAAGTTGTGGGTTGTAGTTTAAACATCTCCACTACCCATGGAGAGGCACACGCTAATACTTAGTTTTAGATCCCAAATCCCACTTTCAACCACACACTGGCCTAGGCAAACCATCAGGGAAGACAAGCAAAGGGATTCTATTCAAACCAAGACGCTGATGTCAGTTGGAGGAACTACCCCACCCTCAGGATACTGGAACCCAACCTTGTGTGGTGGGGAGATTTGAAGCCCCACTCCACGCAGATGAATGGGTGCTCAGGTGTTTCCCTTTATGGAGAATTCATCTAAATACTTCCTCAGTCCATCGGGGACACTCGCTACTATTTGGCCTCAAAGCCCAACCCCCAGGTTTCTCTCAGAGTCAGTCCTAGGGAAACACTCAGGGATTACAAGCTAAGGGATTCTATTAGAACCCAGCCGCTTCTGTCACCTGAAATTGCCAGCCCACACTCAGGATAGCAGAAAACTTCTTCATGTGTGTTCTGGTGGTGGGGATACAGAGTCCACGCTTTTTTCAAGGAGCACAGGTATTCCCATGTTGTGGGCTTTTGGTTAATAACCTCCAAATCCCATGGAGAAGCACTCGCTAATACTTGGATTTAGAGCCCAACCCACCCTTTCCCCAGCACTCCGTATCAGGCAACCAAACAGGGTAGACAACTTAAGCGATTTTATAAGAACCAAGGCCCTGCTCTCAGTTGGAGGAGGCTGCCCACTCTCAGGATAACTGTGCAAGTGTTCGTGTGTGTGCTGGAGGTGTGGAAACAGACTCCACGGATCTTTATGGGGGCACAGGTGTTCCCAGGTTAGGGATGTAGTTTAAACACCTCCACAAACCATAGAGAGGTCATCGCAAATACTTGGTTTTGGAGCCCAAACCACACTTTCCCCCGCACTCCCGCCTAGGCTTTCCATCAGGGAAGACAAGCAAAGGGATTCAATTAGAACCCAGGCGCTGCTGTCACTTGGAGGAACTTCCCTGCACTCAGAATTCCAGAACACATTCTTAGGTGTGGGAGAGATGTGCAGCCCCACTGCACCCAGATGATTGTAGGAAAAGGTGTTCCCTTTAGGGAGAAGTCCTCTAAGTAATTCCTCAATGAATCAGGGGGCACTCACTGCTACGTGGCCTCCAAGCCCAACCCCCAGCTTTCCCTCATGGCCTGGCCTAAAAGAACACTCAGGGAACAGAAGCTAAGGGATACTAATAGAATCCAGGTGCTGCTGTCAGTTTGAGGAACATCCCCACACTCAGAATACAAGAACACATCTTCGTGTGTGTGCTGGATGTAGGGAAACAGACAAAGCATCTTTCAGGGGGCACATTTATTCCATGGTTGTGGGTTGTAGGTTAAAAACCCACATCCCATGGATAGGCTCTCGCTTATACTTGGTTTAGAGCCCAACCCCCACTTTCCCCCACTCTCCAGCCTAGGCATGCCATCAGGGAAGACAAGCTAAGGGATTCTTTTAGAACCCAGGCGCTGCTGTCATTTGGAGGAGCCTCCCCACAATCAGGATACCTGAGCACGTCTCCGTGTGTGTGCTGGAGGTGGGGAAACAGATTCCACGCATCTTTATGGGGCACAGGTGTTCCAAGGTTGGGGAAGTAGTTTAAAACCCTCCACTACCCACAGAGATGCACTCACTAATACTTGGCTTTAGAGCCCATCCCCCACCATCGCTTACTGCTAGGCCTAGGAAAACACTTAGGGAAGTCAAGCTAAGGGATTCTATTACAACCCAGGTGCTGCTGTCTGTTGGAGGAACCTCCCCACACTCACAACCCCAGAACACTTCTTCCTGTGTGTGCTGGACGTGGGGAAACATAGCACACGCATTTTTCAGGGGTCACAGTAATTCCCAAGTTGTGGGTTGTAGTTTAAACATCTCCACTACCCATGGAGAGGCACACGCTAATACTTAGTTTTAGATCCCAAATCCCACTTTCAACCACACACTGGCCTAGGCAAACCATCAGGGAAGACAAGCAAAGGGATTCTATTCAAACCAAGACGCTGATGTCAGTTGGAGGAACTACCCCACCCTCAGGATACTGGAACCCAACCTTGTGTGGTGGGGAGATTTGAAGCCCCACTCCACGCAGATGAATGGGTGCTCAGGTGTTTCCCTTTATGGAGAATTCATCTAAATACTTCCTCAGTCCATCGGGGACACTCGCTACTATTTGGCCTCAAAGCCCAACCCCCAGGTTTCTCTCAGAGTCAGTCCTAGGGAAACACTCAGGGATTACAAGCTAAGGGATTCTATTAGAACCCAGCCGCTTCTGTCACCTGAAATTGCCAGCCCACACTCAGGATAGCAGAAAACTTCTTCATGTGTGTTCTGGTGGTGGGGATACAGAGTCCACGCTTTTTTCAAGGAGCACAGGTATTCCCATGTTGTGGGCTTTTGGTTAATAACCTCCAAATCCCATGGAGAAGCACTCGCTAATACTTGGATTTAGAGCCCAACCCACCCTTTCCCCAGCACTCCGTATCAGGCAACCAAACAGGGTAGACAAGTTAAGCGATTTTATAAGAACCAAGGCCCTGCTCTCAGTTGGAGGAGGCTGCCCACTCTCAGGATAACTGTGCAAGTGTTCGTGTGTGTGCTGGAGGTGTGGAAACAGACTCCACGGATCTTTATGGGGGCACAGGTGTTCCCAGGTTAGGGATGTAGTTTAAACACCTCCACAAACCATAGAGAGGTCATCGCAAATACTTGGTTTTGGAGCCCAAACCACACTTTCCCCCGCACTCCCGCCTAGGCTTTCCATCAGGGAAGACAAGCAAAGGGATTCAATTAGAACCCAGGCGCTGCTGTCAGTTGGAGGAACTTCCCTGCACTCAGAATTCCAGAACACATTCTTAGGTGTGGGAGAGATGTGCAGCCCCACTGCCCCCAGATGAATGCAGGAAAAGGTGTTCCCTTTAGGGAGAAATACTCTAAGTACTTCCTCAATGGATCAGGGGGCACTCACTGCTACGTGGCCTCCAAGCCCAACCCCCAGCTTTCCCTCATGGCCTGGCCTAAAGAACACTCAGGGAACAGAAGTTAAGGGATACTAATAGAATCCAGGTGCTGCTGTCAGTTTGAGGAACATCCCCACACTCAGAATACAAGAACACATCTTCGTGTGTGTGCTGGATGTAGGGAAACAGTCAAAGCATCTTTCAGGGGGCACATTTATTCCATGGTTGTGGGTTGTAGGTTAAAAACCCACATCCCATGGATAGGCTCTCGCTTATACTTGGTTTAGAGCCCAACACCCACTTTCCCCCACTCTCCAGCCTAGGCATGCCATCAGGGAAGACAAGCTAAGGGATTCTTTTAGAACCCAGGCGCTGCTGTCATTTGGAGGAGCCTCCCCACAATCAGAATACCTGAGCACGTCTCCGTGTGTGTGCTGGAGGTGGGGAAACAGATTCCACGCATCTTTATGGGGCACAGGTGTTCCAAGGTTGGGGAAGTAGTTTAAAACCCTCCACTACCCACAGAGATGCACTCACTAATACTTGGCTTTAGAGCCCATCCCCCACCATCGCTTACTGCTAGGCCTAGGAAAACACTTAGGGAAGTCAAGCTAAGGGATTCTATTACAACCCAGGTGCTGCTGTCTGTTGGAGGAACCTCCCCACTCTCAGAACCCCAGAACACTTCTTCCTGTGTGTGCTGGACGTGGGGAAACATAGCACACGCATTTTTCAGGGGTCACAGTAATTCCCAAGTTGTGGGTTGTAGTTTAAACATCTCCACTACCCATGGAGAGGCACACGCTAATACTTAGATTTAGATCCCAAATCCCACTTTCAACCACACACTGGCCTAGGCAAACCATCAGGGAAGACAAGCAAAGGGATTCTATTCAAACCAAGACGCTGATGTCAGTTGGAGGAACTACCCCACCCTCAGGATACTGGAACCCAACCTTGTGTGGTGGGGAGATTTGAAGCCCCACTCCACGCAGATGAATGGGTGCTCAGGTGTTTCCCTTTATGGAGAATTCATCTAAATACTTCCTCAGTCCATCGGGGACACTCGCTACTATTTGGCCTCAAAGCCCAACCCCCAGGTTTCTCTCAGAGTCAGTCCTAGGGAAACACTCAGGGATTACAAGCTAAGGGATTCTATTAGAACCCAGCCGCTTCTGTCACCTGAAATTGCCAGCCCACACTCAGGATAGCAGAAAACTTCTTCATGTGTGTTCTGGTGGTGGGGATACAGAGTCCACGCTTTTTTCAAGGAGCACAGGTATTCCCATGTTGTGGGCTTTTGGTTAATAACCTCCAAATCCCATGGAGAAGCACTCGCTAATACTTGGATTTAGAGCCCAACCCACCCTTTCCCCAGCACTCCGTATCAGGCAACCAAACAGGGTAGACAATTTAAGCGATTTTATAAGAACCAAGGCCCTGCTCTCAGTTGGAGGAGGCTGCCCACTCTCAGGATAACTGTGCAAGTGTTCGTGTGTGTGCTGGAGGTGTGGAAACAGACTCCACGGATCTTTATGGGGGCACAGGTGTTCCCAGGTTAGGGATGTAGTTTAAACACCTCCACAAACCATAGAGAGGTCATCGCAAATACTTGGTTTTGGAGCCCAAACCACACTTTCCCCCGCACTCCGGCCTAGGCTTTCCATCAGGGAAGACAAGCAAAGGGATTCAATTAGAACCCAGGCGCTGCTGTCAGTTGGAGGAACTTCCCTGCACTCAGAATTCCAGAACACATTCTTAGGTGTGGGAGAGATTTGCAGCCCCACTGCACCCAGATGAATGCAGGAAAAGGTGTTCCCTTTAGGGAGAAGTCCTCTAAGTATTTCCTCAATGGATCAGGGGGCACTCACTGCTACGTGGCCTCCAAGCCCAACCCCCAGCTTTCCCTCATGGCCTGGTCTAAGAGAACACTCAGGGAACAGAAGCTAAGGGATACTAATAGAATCCAGGTGCTGCTGTCAGTTTGAGGAACTTCCCCACACTCAGAATACAAGAACAAACCTTCGTGTGTGTGCTGGATGTAGGGAAACAGTCAAAGCATCTTTCAGGGGGCACATTTATTCCATGGTTGTGGGTTGTAGGTTAAAAACCCACATCCCATGGATAGGCTCTCGCTTATACTTGGTTTAGAGCCCAACACCCATATTCCCTCACTCTCCAGCCGAGGCATGCCGTCAGGGAAGACAAGCTAAGGGATTCTTTAGAACCCAGGCGCTGCTGTCATTTGGAGGAGCCTCCCACAATCAGGATACCTGAGCACGTCTCCGTGTGTGTGCTGGAGGTGGGGAAACAGATTCCACGCATCTTTATGGGGCACAGGTGTTCCAAGTTTGGGGAAGTAGTTTAAAACCCTCCAATACCCACAGAGATGCACTCACTAATACTTGGCTTTAGAGCCCATCCCCCAACATCGCTTACTGCTAGGCCTAGGAAAACACTTAGGGAAGTCAAGCTAAGGGATTCTATTACAACCCAGGTGCTGCTGTCTGTTGGAGGAACCTCCCCACTCTCAGAACCCCAGAACACTTCTTCCTGTGTGTGCTGGACGTGGGGAAACATAGCACACGCATTTTTCAGGGGTCACAGTAATTCCCAAGTTGTGGGTTGTAGTTTAAACATCTCCACTACCCATGGAGAGGCACACGCTAATACTTAGTTTTAGATCCCAAATCCCACTTTCAACCACACAATGCCCTAGGCAAACCATCAGGGAAGACAAGCAAAGGGATTCTATTCAAACCAAGACGCTGATGTCAGTTGGAGGAACTACCCCACCCTCAGGATACTGGAACCCAACCTTGTGTGGTGGGGAGATTTGAAGCCCCACTCCACGCAGATGAATGGGTGCTCAGGTGTTTCCCTTTATGGAGAATTCATCTAAATACTTCCTCAGTCCATCGGGGACACTCGCTACTATTTGGCCTCAAAGCCCAACCCCCAGGTTTCTCTCAGAGTCAGCCCTTGGGAAACACTCAGGGATTACAAGCTAAGGGATTCTATTAGAACCCAGCCGCTTCTGTCACCTGAAATTGCCAGCCCACACTCAGGATAGCAGAAAACTTCTTCATGTGTGTTCTGGTGGTGGGGATACAGAGTCCACGCTTTTTTCAAGGAGCACAGGTATTCCCATGTTGTGGGCTTTTGGTTAATAACCTCCAAATCCCATGGAGAAGCACTCGCTAATACTTGGATTTAGAGCCCAACCCACCCTTTCCCCAGCACTCCGTATCAGGCAACCAAACAGGGTAGACAAGTTAAGCGATTTTATAAGAACCAAGGCCCTGCTCTCAGTTGGAGGAGGCTGCCCACTCTCAGGATAACTGTGCAAGTGTTCGTGTGTGTGCTGGAGGTGTGGAAACAGACTCCACGGATCTTTATGGGGGCACAGGTGTTCCCAGGTTAGGGATGTAGTTTAAACACCTCCACAAACCATAGAGAGGTCATCGCAAATACTTGGTTTTGGAGCCCAAACCACACTTTCCCCCGCACTCCCGCCTAGGCTTTCCATCAGGGAAGACAACCAAAGGGATTCAATTAGAACCCAGGCGCTGCTGTCACTTGGAGGAACTTCCCTGCACTCAGAATTCCAGAACACATTCTTAGGTGTGGGAGAGATGTGCAGCCCCACTGCACCCAGATGAATGCAGGAAAAGGTGTTCCCTTTAGGGAGAAGTCCTCTAAGTAATTCCTCAATGAATCAGGGGGCACTCACTGCTACGTGGCCTCCAAGCCCAACCCCCAGCTTTTCCTCATGGCCTGGCCTAAAAGAACACTCAGGGAACAGAAGCTAAGGGATACTAATAGAATCCAGGTGCTGCTGTCAGTTTGAGGAACATCCCCACACTCAGAATACAAGAACACATCTTCGTGTGTGTGCTGGATGTAGGGAAACAGTCAAAGCATCTTTCAGGGGGCACATTTATTCCATGGTTGTGGGTTGTAGGTTAAAAACCCACATCCCATGGCTAGGCTCTTGCTTATACTTGGTTTAGAGCCCAACCCCCACTTTCCCCCACTCTCCAGCCTAGGCATGCCATCAGGGAAGTCAAGCTAAGGGATTGTTTTAGAACCCAGGCGCTGCTGTCATTTTGAGGAGCCTCCCCACAATCAGGATACCTGAGCACGTCTCCGTGTGTGTGATGGAGGTGGGGAAACAGATTCCACGCATATTTATGGGGCACAGGTGTTCCAAGGTTGGGGAAGTAGTTTAAAACCCTCCACTACCCACAGAGATGCACTCACTAATACTTGGCTTTAGAGCCCATCCCCCACCATCGCTTACTGCTAGGCCTAGGAAAACACTTAGGGAAGTCAAGCTAAGGGATTCTATTACAACCCAGGTGCTGCTGTCTGTTGGAGGAACCTCCCCACACTCAGAACCCCAGAACACTTCTTCCTGTGTGTGCTGGACGTGGGGAAACATAGCACACGCATTTTTCAGGGGTCACAGTAATTCCCAAGTTGTGGGTTGTAGTTTAAACATCTCCACTAGCCATGGAGAGGCACACGCTAATACTTAGTTTTAGATCCCAAATCCCACTTTCAACCACACACTGGCCTAGGCAAACCATCAGGGAAGACAAGCAAAGGGATTCTATTCAAACCAAGACGCTGATGTCAGTTGGAGGAACTACCCCACCCTCAGGATACTGGAACCCAACCTTGTGTGGTGGGGAGATTTGAAGCCCCACTCCACGCAGATGAATGGGTGCTCAGGTGTTTCCCTTTATGGAGAATTCATCTAAATACTTCCTCAGTCCATCGGGGACACTCGCTACTATTTGGCCTCAAAGCCCAACCCCCAGGTTTCTCTCAGAGTCAGCCCTTGGGAAACACTCAGGGATTACAAGCTAAGGGATTCTATTAGAACCCAGCCGCTTCTGTCACCTGAAATTGCCAGCCCACACTCAGGATAGCAGAAAACTTCTTCATGTGTGTTCTGGTGGTGGGGATACAGAGTCCACGCTTTTTTCAAGGAGCACAGGTATTCCCATGTTGTGGGCTTTTGGTTAATAACCTCCAAATCCCATGGAGAAGCACTCGCTAATACTTGGATTTAGAGCCCAACCCACCCTTTCCCCAGCACTCCGTATCAGGCAACCAAACAGGGTAGACAAGTTAAGCGATTTTATAAGAACCAAGGCCCTGCTCTCAGTTGGAGGAGGCTGCCCACTCTCAGGATAACTGTGCAAGTGTTCGTGTGTGTGCTGGAGGTGTGGAAACAGACTCCACGGATCTTTATGGGGGCACAGGTGTTCCCAGGTTAGGGATGTAGTTTAAACACCTCCACAAACCATAGAGAGGTCATCGCAAATACTTGGTTTTGGAGCCCAAACCACACTTTCCCCCGCACTCCCGCCTAGGCTTTCCATCAGGGAAGACAAGCAAAGGGATTCAATTAGAACCCAGGCGCTGCTGTCAGTTGGAGGAACTTCCCTGCACTCAGAATTCCAGAACACATTCTTAGGTGTGGGAGAGATGTGCAGCCCCACTGCCCCCAGATGAATGCAGGAAAAGGTGTTCCCTTTAGGGAGAAGTACTCTAAGTACTTCCTCAATGGATCAGGGGGCACTCACTGCTACGTGGCCTCCAAGCCCAACCCCCAGCTTTCCCTCATGTCCTGGCCTAAAGAACACTCAGGGAACAGAAGTTAAGGGATACTAATAGAATCCAGGTGCTGCTGTCAGTTTGAGGAACATCCCCACACTCAGAATACAAGAACACATCTTCGTGTGTGTGCTGGATGTAGGGAAACAGTCAAAGCATCTTTCAGGGGGCACATTTATTCCATGGTTGTGGGTTGTAGGTTAAAAACCCACATCCCATGGATAGGCTCTCGCTTATACTTGGTTTAGAGCCCAACACCCACTTTCCCCCACTCTCCAGCCTAGGCATGCCATCAGGGAAGACAAGCTAAGGGATTCTTTTAGAACCCAGGCGCTGCTGTCATTTGGAGGAGCCTCCCCACAATCAGAATACCTGAGCACGTCTCCGTGTGTGTGCTGGAGGTGGGGAAACAGATTCCACGCATCTTTATGGGGCACAGGTGTTCCAAGGTTGGGGAAGTAGTTTAAAACCCTCCACTACCCACAGAGATGCACTCACTAATACTTGGCTTTAGAGCCCATCCCCCACCATCGCTTACTGCTAGGCCTAGGAAAACACTTAGGGAAGTCAAGCTAAGGGATTCTATTACAACCCAGGTGCTGCTGTCTGTTGGAGGAACCTCCCCACTCTCAGAACCCCAGAACACTTCTTCCTGTGTGTGCTGGACGTGGGGAAACATAGCACACGCATTTTTCAGGGGTCACAGTAATTCCCAAGTTGTGGGTTGTAGTTTAAACATCTCCACTACCCATGGAGAGGCACACGCTAATACTTAGTTTTAGATCCCAAATCCCACTTTCAACCACACACTGGCCTAGGCAAACCATCAGGGAAGACAAGCAAAGGGATTCTATTCAAACCAAGACGCTGATGTCAGTTGGAGGAACTACCCCACCCTCAGGATACTGGAACCCAACCTTGTGTGGTGGGGAGATTTGAAGCCCCACTCCACGCAGATGAATGGGTGCTCAGGTGTTTCCCTTTATGGAGAATTCATCTAAATACTTCCTCAGTCCATCGGGGACACTCGCTACTATTTGGCCTCAAAGCCCAACCCCCAGGTTTCTCTCAGAGTCAGTCCTAGGGAAACACTCAGGGATTACAAGCTAAGGGATTCTATTAGAACCCAGCCGCTTCTGTCACCTGAAATTGCCAGCCCACACTCAGGATAGCAGAAAACTTCTTCATGTGTGTTCTGGTGGTGGGGATACAGAGTCCACGCTTTTTTCAAGGAGCACAGGTATTCCCATGTTGTGGGCTTTTGGTTAATAACCTCCAAATCCCATGGAGAAGCACTCGCTAATACTTGGATTTAGAGCCCAACCCACCCTTTCCCCAGCACTCCATATCAGGCAACCAAACAGGGTAGACAAGTTAAGCGATTTTATAAGAACCAAGGCCCTGCTCTCAGTTGGAGGAGGCTGCCCACTCTCAGGATAACTGTGCAAGTGTTCGTGTGTGTGCTGGAGGTGTGGAAACAGACTCCACGGATCTTTATGGGGGCACAGGTGTTCCCAGGTTAGGGATGTAGTTTAAACACCTCCACAAACCATAGAGAGGTCATCGCAAATACTTGGTTTTGGAGCCCAAACCACACTTTCCCCCGCACTCCGGCCTAGGCTTTCCATCAGGGAAGACAAGCAAAGGGATTCAATTAGAACCCAGGCGCTGCTGTCAGTTGGAGGAACTTCCCTGCACTCAGAATTCCAGAACACATTCTTAGGTGTGGGAGAGATGTGCAGCCCCACTGCACCCAGATGAATGCAGGAAAAGGTGTTCCCTTTAGGGAGAAGTCCTCTAAGTATTTCCTCAATGGATCAGGGGGCACTCACTGCTACGTGGCCTCCAAGCCCAACCCCCAGCTTTCCCTCATGGCCTGGTCTAAGAGAACACTCAGGGAACAGAAGCTAAGGGATACTAATAGAATCCAGGTGCTGCTGTCAGTTTGAGGAACTTCCCCACACTCAGAATACAAGAACAAACCTTCGTGTGTGTGCTGGATGTAGGGAAACAGTCAAAGCATCTTTCAGGGGGCACATTTATTCCATGGTTGTGGGTTGTAGGTTAAAAACCCACATCCCATGGCTAGGCTCTTGCTTATACTTGGTTTAGAGCCCAACCCCCACTTTCCCCCACTCTCCAGCCTAGGCATGCCATCAGGGAAGTCAAGCTAAGGGATTGTTTTAGAACCCAGGCGCTGCTGTCATTTTGAGGAGCCTCCCCACAATCAGGATACCTGAGCACGTCTCCGTGTGTGTGATGGAGGTGGGGAAACAGATTCCACGCATCTTTATGGGGCACAGGTGTTCCAAGGTTGGGGAAGTAGTTTAAAACCCTCCACTACCCACAGAGATGCACTCACTAATACTTGGCTTTAGAGCCCATCCCCCACCATCGCTTACTGCTAGGCCTAGGAAAACACTTAGGGAAGTCAAGCTAAGGGATTCTATTACAACCCAGGTGCTGCTGTCTGTTGGAGGAACCTCCCCACACTCAGAACCCCAGAACACTTCTTCCTGTGTGTGCTGGACGTGGGGAAACATAGCACACGCATTTTTCAGGGGTCACAGTAATTCCCAAGTTGTGGGTTGTAGTTTAAACATCTCCACTAGCCATGGAGAGGCACACGCTAATACTTAGTTTTAGATCCCAAATCCCACTTTCAACCACACACTGGCCTAGGCAAACCATCAGGGAAGACAAGCAAAGGGATTCTATTCAAACCAAGACGCTGATGTCAGTTGGAGGAACTACCCCACCCTCAGGATACTGGAACCCAACCTTGTGTGGTGGGGAGATTTGAAGCCCCACTCCACGCAGATGAATGGGTGCTCAGGTGTTTCCCTTTATGGAGAATTCATCTAAATACTTCCTCAGTCCATCGGGGACACTCGCTACTATTTGGCCTCAAAGCCCAACCCCCAGGTTTCTCTCAGAGTCAGTCCTAGGGAAACACTCAGGGATTACAAGCTAAGGGATTCTATTAGAACCCAGCCGCTTCTGTCACCTGAAATTGCCAGCCCACACTCAGGATAGCAGAAAACTTCTTCATGTGTGTTCTGGTGGTGGGGATACAGAGTCCACGCTTTTTTCAAGGAGCACAGGTATTCCCATGTTGTGGGCTTTTGGTTAATAACCTCCAAATCCCATGGAGAAGCACTCGCTAATACTTGGATTTAGAGCCCAACCCACCCTTTCCCCAGCACTCCGTATCAGGCAACCAAACAGGGTAGACAAGTTAAGCAATTTTATAAGAACCAAGGCCCTGCTCTCAGTTGGAGGAGGCTGCCCACTCTCAGGATAACTGTGCAAGTGTTCGTGTGTGTGCTGGAGGTGTGGAAACAGACTCCACGGATCTTTATGGGGGCACAGGTTTTCCCAGGTTAGGGATGTAGTTTAAACACCTCCACAAACCATAGAGAGGTCATCGCAAATACTTGGTTTTGGAGCTCAAACCACACTTTCCCCCGCACTCCCGCCTAGGCTTTCCATCAGGGAAGACAAGCAAAGGGATTCAATTAGAACCCAGGCGCTGCTGTCAGTTGGAGGAACTTCCCTGCACTCAGAATTCCAGAACACATTCTTAGGTGTGGGAGAGATGTGCAGCCCCACTGCACCCAGATGAATGCAGGAAAAGGTGTTCCCTTTAGGGAGAAGTCCTCTAAGTACTTCCTCAATGAATCAGGGGTCACTCACTGCTACGTGGCCTCCAAGCCCAACCCCCAGCTTTCCCTCATGGCCTGGCCTAAAAGAACACTCAGGGAACAGAAGCTAAGGGATACTAATAGAATCCAGGTGCTGCTGTCATTTTGAGGAACATCCCCACACTCAGAATACAAGAACACATCTTCGTGTGTGTGCTGGATGTAGGGAAACAGTCAAAGCATCTTTCAGGGGGCACATTTATTCCATGGTTGTGGGTTGTAAGTTAAAAACCCACATCCCATGGATAGGCTCTCGCTTATACTTGGTTTAGAGCCCAACCCCCACTTTCCCCCACTCTCCAGCCTAGGCATGCCATCAGGGAAGACAAGCTAAGGGATTCTTTTAGAACCCAGGCGCTGCTGTCATTTGGAGGAGCCTCCCCACAATAAGGATACCTGAGCACGTCTCCGTGTGTGTGCTGGAGGTGGGGAAACAGATTCCACGCATCTTTATGGGGCACAGGTGTTCCAAGGTTGGGGAAGTAGTTTAAAACCCTCCACTACCCACAGAGATGCACTCGCTAATACTTGGCTTTAGAGCCCATCCCCCACCATCGCTTACTGGTAGGCCTAGGAATACACTTAGGGAAGTCAAGCTAAGGGATTCTATTACAACCCAGGTGCTGCTGTCTGTTGGAGGAACCTCCCCACTCTCAGAACCCCAGAACACTCCTTCCTGTGTGTGCTGGACGTGGGGAAACATAGCACACGCATTTTTCAGGGGTCACAGTAATTCCCAAGTTGTGGGTTGTACTTTAAACATCTCCACTAGCCATGGAGAGGCACACGCTAATACTTAGTTTTAGATCCCAAATCCCACTTTCAACCACACACTGGCCTAGGCAAAGCATCAGGGAAGACAAGCAAATGGATTCTATTAAAACCAAGATGCTGATGTCAGTTGGAGGAACTACCCCACCCTCAGGATACTGGAACCCAACCTTGTGTGGTGGGGAGATTTGAAGCCCCACTCCACGCAGATGAATGGGTGCTCAGGTGTTTCCCTTTATGGAGAATTCATCTAAATACTTCCTCAGTCCATCGGGGACACTCGCTACTATTTGGCCTCAAAGCCCAACCCCCAGGTTTCTCTCAGAGTCAGTCCTAGGGAAACACTCAGGGATTACAAGCTAAGGGATTCTATTAGAACCCAGCCGCTTCTGTCACCTGAAATTGCCAGCCCACACTCAGGATAGCAGAAAACTTCTTCATGTGTGTTCTGGTGGTGGGGATACAGAGTCCACGCTTTTTTCAAGGAGCACAGGTATTCCCATGTTGTGGGCTTTTGGTTAATAACCTCCAAATCCCATGGAGAAGCACTCGCTAATACTTGGATTTAGAGCCCAACCCACCCTTTCCCCAGCACTCCGTATCAGGCAACCAAACAGGGTAGACAAGTTAAGCGATTTTATAAGAACCAAGGCCCTGCTCTCAGTTGGAGGAGGCTGCCCACTCTCAGGATAACTGTGCAAGTGTTCGTGTGTGTGCTGGAGGTGTGGAAACAGACTCCACGGATCTTTATGGGGGCACAGGTGTTCCCAGGTTAGGGATGTAGTTTAAACACCTCCACAAACCATAGAGAGGTCATCGCAAATACTTGGTTTTGGAGCCCAAACCACACTTTCCCCCGCACTCCCGCTTAGGCTTTCCATCAGGGAAGACAAGCAAAGGGATTCAATTAGAACCCAGGCGCTGCTGTCACTTGGAGGAACTTCCCTGCACTCAGAATTCCAGAACACATTCTTAGGTGTGGGAGAGATGTGCAGCCCCACTGCACCCAGATGAATGCAGGAAAAGGTGTTTCCTTTAGGGAGAAGTCCTCTAAGTACTTCCTCAATGAATCAGGGGGCACTCACTGCTACGTGGCCTCCAAGCCCAACCCCCAGCTTTCCCTCATGGCCTGGCCTAAAAGAACACTCAGGGAACAGAAGCTAAGGGATACTAATAGAATCCAGGTGCTGCTGTCAGTTTGAGGAACATCCCCACACTCAGAATACAAGAACAAATCTTCGTGTGTGTGCTGGATGTAGGGAAACAGTCAAAGCATCTTTCAGGGGGCACATTTATTCCATGGTTGTGGGTTGTAGGTTGAAAACCCACATCCAATGGATAGGCTCTCGCTTATACTTGGTTTAGAGCCCAACCCCCACTTTCCCCCACTCTCCAGCCTAGGCATGCCATCAGGGAAGACAAGCTAAGGAATTCTTTTAGAACCCAGGCGCTGCTGTCATTTGGAGGAGCCTCTCCACAATCAGGATACCTGAGCACGTCTCCGTGTGTGTGCTGGAGGTGGGGAAACAGATTCCACGCATCTTTATGGGGCACAGGTGTTCCAAGGTTGGGGAAGTAGTTTAAAACCCTCCACTACCCACAGAGATGCACTCGCTAATACTTGGCTTTAGAGCCCATCCCCCACCATCGCTTACTGGTAGGCCTTGGAAAACACTTAGGGAAGTCAAGCTAAGGGATTCTATTACAACCCAGGTGCTGCTGTCTGTTGGAGGAACCTCCCCACTCTCAGAACCCCAGAACACTCCTTCCTGTGTGTGCTGGACGTGGGGAAACATAGCACACGCATTTTTCAGGGGTCACAGTAATTCCCAAGTTGTGGGTTGTACTTTAAACATCTCCACTACCCATGGAGAGGCACACGCTAATACTTAGTTTTAGATCCCAAATCCCACTTTCAACCACACACTGGCCTAGGCAAACCATCAGGGAAGACAAGCAAAGGGATTCTATTCAAACCAAGACGCTGATGTCAGTTGGAGGAACTACCCCACCCTCAGGATACTGGAACCCAACCTTGTGTGGTGGGGAGATTTGAAGCCCCACTCCACGCAGATGAATGGGTGCTCAGGTGTTTCCCTTTATGGAGAATTCATCTAAATACTTCCTCAGTCCATCGGGGACACTCGCTACTATTTGGCCTCAAAGCCCAACCCCCAGGTTTCTCTCAGAGTCAGTCCTAGGGAAACACTCAGGGATTACAAGCTAAGGGATTCTATTAGAACCCAGTCGCTTCTGTCACCTGAAATTGCCAGCCCACACTCAGGATAGCAGAAAACTTCTTCATGTGTGTTCTGGTGGTGGGGATACAGAGTCCACGCTTTTTTCAAGGAGCACAGGTATTCCCATGTTGTGGGCTTTTGGTTAATAACCTCCAAATCCCATGGAGAAGCACTCGCTAATACTTGGATTTAGAGCCCAACCCACCCTTTCCCCAGCACTCCGTATCAGGCAACCAAACAGGGTAGACAAGTTAAGCGATTTTATAAGAACCAAGGCCCTGCTCTCAGTTGGAGGAGGCTGCCCACTCTCAGGATAACTGTGCAAGTGTTCGTGTGTGTGCTGGAGGTGTGGAAACAGACTCCACGGATCTTTATGGGGGCACAGGTGTTCCCAGGTTAGGGATGTAGTTTAAACACCTCCACAAACCATAGAGAGGTCATCGCAAATACTTGCTTTTGGAGCCCAAACCACACTTTCCCCCGCACTCCCGCCTAGGCTTTCCATCAGGGAAGACAAGCAAAGGGATTCAATTAGAACCCAGGCGCTGCTGTCAGTTGGAGGAACTTCCCTGCACTCAGAATTCCAGAACACATTCTTAGGTGTGGGAGAGATGTGCAGCCCCACTGCCCCCAGATGAATGCAGGAAAAGGTGTTCCCTTTAGGGAGAAGTCCTCTAAGTACTTCCTCAATGAATCAGGGGGCACTCACTGCTACGTGGCCTCCAAGCCCAACCCCCAGCTTTCCCTCATGGCCTGGCCTTAAGAACACTCAGGGAACAGTAGTTAAGGGATACTAATAGAATCCAGGTGCTGCTGTCAGTTTGAGGAACATCCCCACACTCAGAATACCAGAACACATCTTCGTGTGTGTGCTGGATGTAGGGAAACAGTCAAAGCATCTTTCAGGGGGCACATTTATTCCATGGTTGTGGGTTGTAGGTTAAAAACCCACATCCCATGGATAGGCTCTCGCTTATACTTGGTTTAGAGCCCAACCCCCACTTTCCCCCACTCTCCAGCCTAGGCATGCCATCAGGGAAGACAAGCTAAGGGATTCTTTTAGAACCCAGGCGCTGCTGTCATTTGGAGGAGCCTCCCCACAATAAGGATACCTGAGCACGTCTCCGTGTGTGTGCTGGAGGTGGGGAAACAGATTCCACGCATCTTTATGGGGCACAGGTGTTCCAAGGTTGGGGAAGTAGTTTAAAACCCTCCACTACCCACAGAGATGCACTCGCTAATACTTGGCTTTAGAGCCCATCCCCCACCATCGCTTACTGCTAGGCCTAGGAA
Organism: Vicugna pacos; assembly: GCF_048564905.1. Classification (NCBI taxonomy): domain Eukaryota; kingdom Metazoa; phylum Chordata; class Mammalia; order Artiodactyla; family Camelidae; genus Vicugna; species Vicugna pacos. The sequence continues at coordinate 2,584,886 of NC_133004.1, read as the reverse complement.
AACACTTAGGGAAGTCAAGCTAAGGGATTCTATTACAACCCAGGTGCTGCTGTCTGTTGGAGGAACCTCCCCACTCTCAGAACCCCAGAACACTCCTTCCTGTGTGTGCTGGACGTGGGGAAAAATAGCACACGCATTTTTCAGGGGTCACAGTAATTCCCAAGTTGTGGGTTGTACTTTAAACATCTCCACTAGCCATGGAGAGGCACACGCTAATACTTAGTTTTAGATCCCAAATCCCACTTTCAACCACACACTGGCCTAGGCAAACCATCAGGGAAGACAAGTAAAGGGATTCTATTCAAACCAAGACGCTGATGTCAGTTGGAGGAACTACCCCACCCTCAGGATCCTGGAACCCAACCTTGTGTGGTGGGGAGATTTGAAGCCCCACTCCACGCAGATGAATGGGTGCTCAGGTGTTTCCCTTTAGGGAGAATTCATCTAAATACTTCCTCAGTCCATCGGGGACACTCGCTACTATTTGGCCTCAAAGCCCAACCCCCAGGTTTCTCTCAGAGTCAGTCCTAGGGAAACACTCAGGGATTACAAGCTAAGGGATTCTATTAGAACCCAGCCGCTTCTGTCACCTGAAATTGCCAGCCCACACTCAGGATAGCAGAAAACTTCTTCATGTGTGTTCTGGTGGTGGGGATACAGAGTCCACGCTTTTTTCAAGGAGCACAGGTATTCCCATGTTGTGGGCTTTTGGTTAATAACCTCCAAATCCCATGGAGAAGCACTCGCTAATACTTGGATTTAGAGCCCAACCCACCCTTTCCCCAGCACTCCGTATCAGGCAACCAAACAGGGTAGACAAGTTAAGCGATTTTATAAGAACCAAGGCCCTGCTCTCAGTTGGAGGAGGCTGCCCACTCTCAGGATAACTGTGCAAGTGTTCGTGTGTGTGCTGGAGGTGTGGAAACAGACTCCACGGATCTTTATGGGGGCACAGGTGTTCCCAGGTTAGGGATGTAGTTTAAACACCTCCACAAACCATAGAGAGGTCATCGCAAATACTTGGTTTTGGAGCCCAAACCACACTTTCCCCCGCACTCCCGCCTAGGCTTTCCATCAGGGAAGACAAGCAAAGGGATTCAATTAGAACCCAGGCGCTGCTGTCAGTTGGAGGAACTTCCCTGCACTCAGAATTCCAGAACACATTCTTAGGTGTGGGAGAGTTGTGCAGCCCCACTGCCCCCAGATGAATGCAGGAAAAGGTGTTCCCTTTAGGGAGAAGTCCTCTAAGTACTTCCTCAATGAATCAGGGGGCACTCACTGCTACGTGGCCTCCAAGCCCAACCCCCAGCTTTCCCTCATGGCCTGGCCTAAAGAACACTCAGGGAACAGAAGTTAAGGGATACTAATAGAATCCAGGTGCTGCTGTCAGTTTGAGGAACATCCCCACACTCAGAATACCAGAACACATCTTCGTGTGTGTGCTGGATGTAAGGAAACAGTCAAAGCATCTTTCAGGGGGCACATTTATTCCATGGTTGTGGGTTGTAGGTTGAAAACCCACATCCCATGGATAGGCTCTCGCTTATACTTGGTTTAGAGCCCAACCCCCACTTTCCCCCACTCTCCAGCCTAGGCATGACATCAGGGAAGGCAAGCTAAGGGATACTTTTAGAACCCAGGAGCTGCTGTCATTTGGAGGAGCCTCCCCACAATCAGGATACCTGAGCACGTCTCCGTGTGTGTGCTGGAGGTGGGGAAACAGATTCCACGCATCTTTATGGGGCACAGGTGTTCCAAGGTTGGGGAAGTAGTTTAAAACCCTCCACTACCCACAGAGATGCACTCGCTAATACTTGGCTTTAGAGCCCATCCCCCACCATCGCTTACTGCTAGGCCTAGGAAAACACTTAGGGAAGTCAAGCTAAGGGATTCTATTACAACCCAGGTGCTGCTGTCTGTTGGAGGAACCTCCCCACACTCAGAACCCCAGAACACTTCTTCCTGTGTGTGCTGGACGTGGGGAAACATAGCACATGCATTTTTCAGGGGTCACAGTAATTCCCAAGTTGTGGGTTGTAGTTTAAACATCTCCACTACCCATGGAGAGGCACACGCTAATACTTAGTTTTAGATCCCAAATCCCACTTTCAACCACACACTGGCCTAGTCAAACCATCAGGGAAGATAAGGAAAGGGATTCTATTAAAACCAAGATTCTGATGTCAGTTGGGGGAACTACCCCACCCTCAGGATACTGGAACCCAACCTTGTGTGGTGGGGAGATTTGAAGCCCCACTCCACGCAGATGAATGGGTGCTCAGGTGTTTCCCTTTATGGAGAATTCATCTAAATACTTCCTCAGTCCATCGGGGACACTCGCTACTATTTGGCCTCAAAGCCCAACCCCCAGGTTTCTCTCAGAGTCAGTCCTAGGGAAACACTCAGGGATTACAAGCTAAGGGATTCTATTAGAACCCAGCCGCTTCTGTCACCTGAAATTGCCAGCCCACACTCAGGATAGCAGAAAACTTCTTCCTGTGTGTTCTGGTGGTGGGGATACAGAGTCCACGCTTTTTTCAAGGAGCACAGGTATTCCCATGTTGTGGGCTTTTGGTTAATAACCTCCAAATCCCATGGAGAAGCACTCGCTAATACTTGGATTTAGAGCCCAACCCACCCTTTCCCCAGCACTCCGTATCAGGCAACCAAACAGGGTAGACAAGTTAAGGGATTTTATAAGAACCAAGGCCCTGCTCTCAGTTGGAGGAGGCTGCCCACTCTCAGGATAACTGTGCAAGTGTTCGTGTGTGTGCTGGAGGTGTGGAAACAGACTCCACGGATCTTTATGGGGGCACAGGTGTTCCCAGGTTAGGGATGTAGTTTAAACACCTCCACAAACCATAGAGAGGTCATCGCAAATACTTGGTTTTGGAGCCCAAACCACACTTTCCCCCGCACTCCCGCCTAGGCTTTCCATCAGGGAAGACAAGCAAAGGGATTCAATTAGAACCCAGGCGCTGCTGTCAGTTGGAGGAACTTCCCTGCACTCAGAATTCCAGAACACATTCTTAGGTGTGGGAGAGATGTGCAGCCCCACTGCACCCAGATGAATGGAGGAAATGTTGTTCCGCTTAGGGAGAAGTCCTCTAAGTACTTCCTCAATGGATCAGGGGGCACTCACTGCTACGTGGCCTCCAAGCCCAACCCCCAGCTTTCCCTCATGGCCTGGTCTAAGAGAACACTCAGTGAACAGAAGCTAAGGGATACTAATCGAATCCAGGTGCTGCTGTCAGTTTGAGGAACTTCCCCACACTCAGAATACAAGAACACATCTTCGTGTGTGTGCTGGATGTAGGGAAACAGTCAAAGCATCTTTCAGGGGGCACATTTATTCCATGGTACTGGGTTGTAGGTTAAAAACCCACATCCCATGGATAGGCTCTCGCTTATACTTGGTTTAGAGCCCAACACCCACATTCCCCCACTCTCCAGACTAGGCATGCCATCAGGGAAGGCAAGCTAAGAGATTCTTTAGAACCCAGGCGCTGCTGTCATTTGGAGGAGCCTCCCCACAATCAGGATACCTGAGCACGTCTCCGTGTGTGTGCTGGAGGTGGAGAAACAGATTCCACGCATCTTTATGGGGCACAGGTGTTCCAAGGTTGGGGAAGTAGTTTAAAACCCTCCACTACCCACAGAGATGCACTCGCTAATACTTGGCTTTAGAGCCCATCCCCCACCATCGCTTACTGCTAGGCCTAGGAAAACACTTAGGGAAGTCAAGCTAAGGGATTCTATTACAACCCAGGTGCTGCTGTCTGTTGGAGGAACCTCCCCACTCTCAGAACCCCAGAACACTTCTTCCTGTGTGTGCTGGACGTGGGGAAACAAAGCACACGCATTTTTCAGGGGTCACAGTAATTCCCAAGTTGTGGGTTGTAGTTTAAACATCTCCACTACCCATGGAGAGGCACACGCTAATACTTAGTTTTAGATCCCAAATCCCACTTTCAACCACACACTGGCCTAGGCAAACCATCAGGGAAGACAAGCAAAGGGATTCTATTCAAACCAAGACGCTGATGTCAGTTGGAGGAACTACCCCACCCTCAGGATACTGGAACCCAACCTTGTGTGGTGGGGAGATTTGAAGCCCCACTCCACGCAGATGAATGGGTGCTCAGGTGTTTCCCTTTATGGAGAATTCATCTAAATACTTCCTCAGTCCATCGGGGACACTCGCTACTATTTGGCCTCAAAGCCCAACCCCCAGGTTTCTCTCAGAGTCAGTCCTAGGGAAACACTCAGGGATTACAAGCTAAGGGATTCTATTAGAACCCAGCCGCTTCTGTCACCTGAAATTGCCAGCCCACACTCAGGATAGCAGAAAACTTCTTCATGTGTGTTCTGGTGGTGGGGATACAGAGTCCACGCTTTTTTCAAGGAGCACAGGTATTCCCATGTTGTGGGCTTTTGGTTAATAACCTCCAAATCCCATGGAGAAGCACTCGCTAATACTTGGATTTAGAGCCCAACCCACCCTTTCCCCAGCACTCCGTATCAGGCAACCAAACAGGGTAGACAAGTTAAGCGATTTTATAAGAACCAAGGCCCTGCTCTCAGTTGGAGGAGGCTGCCCACTCTCAGGATAACTGTGCAAGTGTTCGTGTGTGTGCTGGAGGTGTGGAAACAGACTCCACGGATCTTTATGGGGGCACAGGTGTTCCCAGGTTAGGGATGTAGTTTAAACACCTCCACAAACCATAGAGAGGTCATCGCAAATACTTGGTTTTGGAGCCCAAACCACACTTTCCCCCGCACTCCCGCCTAGGCTTTCCATCAGGGAAGACAAGCAAAGGGATTCAATTAGAACCCAGGCGCTGCTGTCAGTTGGAGGAACTTCCCTGCACTCAGAATTCCAGAACACATTCTTAGGTGTGGGAGAGATGTGCAGCCCCACTGCCCTCAGATGAATGCAGGAAAAGGTGTTCCCTTTAGGGAGAAGTCCTCTAAGTACTTCCTCAATGAATCAGGGGGCACTCACTGCTACGTGGCCTCCAAGCCCAACCCCCAGCTTTCCCTCATGGCCTGGCCTAAAAGAACACTCAGGGAACAGAAGCTAAGGGATACTAATAGAATCCAGGTGCTGCTGTCAGTTTGAGGAACTTCCCCACACTCAGAATACCAGAACACATTTCGTGTGTGTGCTGGATGTAGGGAAACAGACAAAGCATCTTTCAGGGGGCACATTTATTCCATGGTAGTGGGTTGTAGGTTAAAAACCCACATCCCATGGATAGGCTCTCGCTTATATTTGGTTTAGAGCCCAACATCCACATTCCCCCATTCTCCAGCCTAGGCATGCCATCAGGGAAGACAAGCTAAGAGATTCTTTAGAACCCAGGCACTGCTATCATTTGGAGGAGCCTCCCCACAATCAGGATACCTGAGCACGTCTCCGTGTGTGTGCTGGAGGTGGAGAAACAGATTCCACGCATCTTTATGGGGCACAGGTGTTCCAAGGATCGGGAAGTAGTTTAAAACCCTCCACTACCCACAGAGATGCACTCGCTAATACTTGGCTTTAGAGCCCATCCCCCACCATCGCTTACTGCTAGGCCTAGGAAAACACTTAGGGAAGTCAAGCTAAGGGATTCTATTACAACCCAGGTGCTGCTGTCTGTTGGAGGAACCTCCCCACACTCAGAACCCCAGAACACTTCTTCCTGTGTGTGCTGGACGTGGGGAAACATAGCACACGCATTTTTCAGGGGTCACAGTAATTCCCAAGTTGTGGGTTGTAGTTTAAACATCTCCACTACTCATGGAGTGGCACACGCTAATACAAAGTTTTAGAACCCAAATCCCACTTTCAACCACACACTGGCCTAGGCAAACCATCAGGGAAGATAAGGAAAGGGATTCTATTAAAACCAAGATGGTTATATCAGTTGGAGGAACTACCCCACCCTCAGGATACTGGAACCCAACCTTGTGTGTTGGGGAGATTTGAAGCCCCACTCCACGCAGATGAATGGGTGCTCAGGTGTTTCCCTTTATGGAGAATTCATCTAAATACTTCCTCAGTCCATCGGGGACACTCGCTACTATTTGGCCTCAAAGCCCAACCCCCAGGTTTCTCTCAGAGTCAGTCCTAGGGAAACACTCAGGGATTACAAGCTAAGGGATTCTATTAGAACCCAGCCGCTTCTGTCACCTGAAATTGCCAGCCCACACTCAGGATAGCAGAAAACTTCTTGAAGTGTGTTCTGGTGGTGGGGATACAGAGTCCACGCTTTTTTCAAGGAGCACAGGTATTCCCATGTTGTGGGCTTTTGGTTAATAACCTCCAAATCCCATGGAGAAGCACTCGCTAATACTTGGATTTAGAGCCCAACCCACCCTTTCCCCAGCACTCCGTATCAGGCAACCAAACAGGGTAGACAAGTTAAGCGATTTTATAAGAACCAAGGCCCTGCTCTCAGTTGGAGGAGGCTGCCCACTCTCAGGATAACTGTGCAAGTGTTCGTGTGTGTGCTGGAGGTGTGGAAACAGACTCCACGGATCTTTATGGGGGCACAGGTGTTCCCAGGTTAGGGATGTAGTTTAAACACCTCCACAAACCATAGAGAGGTCATCGCAAATACTTGGTTTTGGAGCCCAAACCACACTTTCCCCCGCACTCCCGCCTAGGCTTTCCATCAGGGAAGACAAGCAAAGGGATTCAATTAGAACCCAGGCGCTGCTGTCAGTTGGAGGAACTTCCCTGCACTCAGAATTCCAGAACACATTCTTAGGTGTGGGAGAGATGTGCAGCCCCACTGCCCCCAGATGAATGCAGGAAAAGGTGTTCCCTTTAGGGAGAAGTCCTCTAAGTACTTCCTCAATGGATCAGGGGGCACTCACTGCTACGTGGCCTCCAAGCCCAACCCCCAGCTTTCCCTCATGGCCTGGCCTAAAAGAACACTCAGGGAACAGAAGCTAAGGGATACTAATAGAATCCAGTTGCTGCTGTCAGTTTGAGGAACTTCCCCACACTCAGAATACCAGAACACATCTTCGTGTGTGTGCTGGATGTAGGGAAACAGACAAAGCATTTTTCAGGGGGCACATTAATTCCATGGTTATGGGTTGTAGGTTAAAAACTCACATCCCATGGATAGGCTCTCGCTTATACTTGGTTTAGAGCCCACCCCCACATTCCCCACTCTCCAGCCTAGCCATGCCATCAGGGAAGACAAGCTAAGGGATTCTTTTAGAACCCAGGCGCTGCTGTCATTTGGAGGAGCCTCCCCACAATCAGGATACCTGAGCACGTCTCCGTGTGTGTGCTGGAGGTGGGGAAACAGATTCCACGCATCATTATGGGGCACAGGTGTTCCAAGGTTGGGGAAGTAGTTTAAAACCCTCCACTACCCACAGAGATGCACTCGCTAATACTTGGCTTTAGAGCCCATCCCCCACCATCGCTTACTGCTAGGCCTAGGAAAACACTTAGGGAAGTCAAGCTAAGGGATTCTATTACAACCCAGGTGCTGCTGTCTGTTGGAGGTACCTCCCCACACTCACAACCAAAGAACACTTCTTCCTGTGTGTGCTGGACGTGGGGAAACATAGCACACGCATTTTTCAGGGGTCACAGTAATTCCCAAGTTGTGGGTTGTAGTTTAAACATCTCCACTACCCATGGAGAGGCACACGCTAATACTTAGTTTTAGATCCCAAATCCCACTTTCAACCACACACTGGCCTAGGCAAACCATCAGGGAAGACAAGCAAATGGATTCTATTCAAACCAAGACGCTGATGTCAGTTGGAGGAACTACCCCACCCTCAGGATACTGGAACCCAACCTTGTGTGGTGGGGAGATTTGAAGCCCCACTCCACGCAGATGAATGGGTGCTCAGGTGTTTCCCTTTATGGAGAATTCATCTAAATACTTCCTCAGTCCATCGGGGACACTCGCTACTATTTGGCCTCAAAGCCCAACCCCCAGGTTTCTCTCAGAGTCAGTCCTAGGGAAACACTCAGGGATTACAAGCTAAGGGATTCTATTAGAACCCAGCCGCTTCTGTCACCTGAAATTGCCAGCCCACACTCAGGATAGCAGAAAATTTCTTCATGTGTGTTCTGGTGGTGGGGATACAGAGTCCACGCTTTTTTCAAGGAGCACAGGTATTCCCATGTAGTGGGCTTTTGGTTAATAACCTCCAAATCCCATGGAGAAGCACTCGCTAATACTTGGATTTAGAGCCCAACCCACCCTTTCCCCAGCACTCCGTATCAGGCAACCAAACAGGGTAGACAAGTTAAGCGATTTTATAAGAACCAAGGCCCTGCTCTCAGTTGGAGGAGGCTGCCCACTCTCAGGATAACTGTGCAAGTGTTCGTGTGTGTGCTGGAGGTGTGGAAACAGACTCCACGGATCTTTATGGGGGCACAGGTGTTCCCAGGTTAGGGATGTAGTTTAAACACCTCCACAAACCATAGAGAGGTCATCGCAAATACTTGGTTTTGGAGCCCAAACCACACTTTCCCCCGCACTCCCGCCTAGGCTTTCCATCAGGGAAGACAAGCAAAGGGATTCAATTAGAACCCAGGCGCTGCTGTCAGTTGGAGGAACTTCCCTGCACTCAGAATTCCAGAACACATTCTTAGGTGTGGGAGAGATGTGCACCCCACTGCACCCAGATGAATGCAGGAAAAGGTGTTCCCTTTAGGGAGAAGTCCTCTAAGTACTTCCTCAATGGATCAGGGGGCACTCACTGCTACGTGGCCTCCAAGCCCAACCCCCAGCTTTCCCTCATGGCCTGGCCTAAAAGAACACTCAGGGAACAGAAGCTAAGGGATACTAATAGAATCCAGGTGCTGCTGTCAGTTTGAGGAACTTCCCCACACCCAGAATACCAGAACACATCTTCGTGTGTGTGCTGGATGTAGGGAAAGAGTCAAAGCATCTTTCAGGGGGCACATTTATTCCATGGTTGTGGGTTGTAGGTTAAAAACCCACATCCCATGGATAGGCTCTCGCTTATACTTGGTTTAGAGCCCAACCCCCACTTTCCCCCACTCTCCAGCCTAGGCATGCATTCAGGGAAGACAAGCTAAGGGATTCTTTTAGAACCCAGGCGCTGCTGTAATTTGGAGGAGCCTCCCCACAATCAGGATACCTGAGCACGTCTCCGTGTGTGTGCTGGAGGTGGGGAAACAGATTCCACGCATCTTTATGGGGCACAGGTGTTCCAAGGTTGGGGAAGTAGTTTAAAACCCTCCACTACCCACAGAGATTCACTCGCTAATACTTGGCTTTAGAGCCCATCCCCCACCATCGCTTACTGCTAGGCCTAGGAAAACACTTAGGGAAGTCAAGCTAAGGGATTCTATTACAACCCAGGTGCTGCTGTCTGTTGGAGGAACCTCCCCACACTCAGAACCCCAGAACACTTCTTCCTGTGTGTGCTGGACGTGGGGAAACATAGCACACGCATTTTTCAGGGGTCACAGTAATTCCCAAGTTGTGGGTTGTAGTTTAAACATCTCCACTACCCATGGAGAGGCACACGCTAATACTTAGTTTTAGATCCCAAATCCCACTTTCAACCACACAATGGCCTAGGCAAACCATCAGGGAAGACAAGCAACTGGATTCTATTAAAACCAAGATGCTGATGTCAGTTGGAGGAACTACCCCACCCTCAGGGTACTGGAACCCAACCTTGTGTGGTGGGGAGATTTGAAGCCCCACTCCACGCAGATGAATGGGTGCTCAGGTGTTTCCCTTTATGGAGAATTCATCTAAATACTTCCTCAGTCCATCGGGGACACTCGCTACTATTTGGCCTCAAAGCCCAACCCCCAGGTTTCTCTCAGAGTCAGTCCTAGGGAAACACTCAGGGATTACAAGCTAAGGGATTCTATTAGAACCCAGCCGCTTCTGTCACCTGAAATTGCCAGCCCACACTCAGGATAGCAGAAAACTTCTTCATGTGTGTTCTGGTGGTGGGGATACAGAGTCCACGCTTTTTTCAAGGAGCACAGGTATTCCCATGTTGTGGGCTTTTGGTTAATAACCTCCAAATCCCATGGAGAAGCACTCGCTAATACTTGGATTTAGAGCCCAACCCACCCTTTCCCCAGCACTCCGTATCAGGCAACCAAACAGGGTAGACAAGTTAAGCGATTTTATAAGAACCAAGGCCCTGCTCTCAGTTGGAGGAGGCTGCCCACTCTCAGGATAACTGTGCAAGTGTTCGTGTGTGTGCTGGAGGTGTGGAAACAGACTCCACGGATCTTTATGGGGGCACAGGTGTTCCCAGGTTAGGGATGTAGTTTAAACACCTCCACAAACCATAGAGAGGTCATCGCAAATACTTGGTTTTGGAGCCCAAACCACACTTTCCCCCGCACTCCCGCCTAGGCTTTCCATCAGGGAAGACAAGCAAAGGGATTCAATTAGAACCCAGGCGCTGCTGTCAGTTGGAGGAACTTCCCTGCACTCAGAATTCCAGAACACATTCTTAGGAGTGGGAGAGTTGTGCAGCCCCACTGCACCCAGATGAATGCAGGAAAAGGTGTTCCCTTTAGGGAGAAGTCCTCTAAGTACTTCCTCAATGGATCAGGGGGCACTCACTGCTACGTGGCCTCCAAGCCCAACCCCCAGCTTTCCCTCATGGCCTGGTCTAAGAGAACACTCATGGAACAGAAGCTAAGGGATACTAATAGAATCCAGGTGCTGCTGTCAGTTTGAGGAACTTCCCCACACTCAGAATACAAGAACACATCTTCGTGTGTGTGCTGGATGTAGGGAAACAGTCAAAGCATCTTTCAGGGGGCACATTTATTCCATGGTTGTGGGTTGTAGGTTAAAAACCCACATCCCATGGATAGGCTCTCGCTTATACTTGGTTTAGAGCCCAACCCCCACTTTCCCCCTCTCTCCAGCCTAGCCATGCCATCAGGGAAGACAAGCTAAGGGATTCTTTTAGAATCCAGGCGCTGCTGTCATTTGGAGGAGCCTCCCCACAATCAGGATACCTGAGCACGTCTCCGTGTGTGTGCTGGAGGTGTGGAAACAGATTCCACGCATCTTTATGGGGCACAGGTGTTCCAAGGTTGGGGAAGTAGTTTAAAACCCTCCACTACCCACAGAGATGCACTCGCTAATACTTGGCTTTAGAGCCCATCCCCCACCATCGCTTACTGCTAGGCCTAGGAAAACACTTAGGGAAGTCAAGCTAAGGGATTCTATTACAACCCAGGTGCTGCTGTATGTTGGAGGAACCTCCCCACACTCACAACCCCAGAACACTTCTTCCTGTGTGTGCTGGATGTGGGGAAACATAGCACACGCATTTTTCAGGGGTCACAGTAATTCCCAAGTTGTGGGTTGTAGTTTAAACATCTCCACTACCCATGGAGAGGCACACGCTAATACTTAGTTTTAGATCCCAAATCCCACTTTCAACCACACAATGGCCTAGGCAAACCATCAGGGAAGACAAGCAAAGGGATTCTATTCAAACCAAGATGCTGATGTCAGTTGGAGGAACTACCCCACCCTCAGGATACTGGAACCCAACCTTGTGTGGTGGGGAGATTTGAAGCCCCACTCCACGCAGATGAATGGGTGCTCAGGTGTTTCCCTTTATGGAGAATTCATCTAAATACTTCCTCAGTCCATCGGGGACACTCGCTACTATTTGGCCTCAAAGCCCAACCCCCAGGTTTCTCTCAGAGTCAGTCCTAGGGAAACACTCAGGGATTACAAGCTAAGGGATTCTATTAGAACCCAGCCGCTTCTGTCACCTGAAATTGCCAGCCCACACTCAGGATAGCAGAAAACTTCTTCATGTGTGTTCTGGTGGTGGGGATACAGAGTCCACGCTTTTTTCAAGGAGCACAGGTATTCCCATGTTGTGGGCTTTTGGTTAATAACCTCCAAATCCCATGGAGAAGCACTCGCTAATACTTGGATTTAGAGCCCAACCCACCCTTTCCCCAGCACTCCGTATCAGGCAACCAAACAGGGTAGACAAGTTAAGCGATTTTATAAGAACCAAGGCCCTGCTCTCAGTTGGAGGAGGCTGCCCACTCTCAGGATAACTGTGCAAGTGTTCGTGTGTGTGCTGGAGGTGTGGAAACAGACTCCACGGATCTTTATGGGGGCACAGGTGTTCCCAGGTTAGGGATGTAGTTTAAACACCTCCACAAACCATAGAGAGGTCATCGCAAATACTTGCTTTTGGAGCCCAAACCACACTTTCCCCCGCACTCCCGCCTAGGCTTTCCATCAGGGAAGACAAGCAAAGGGATTCAATTAGAACCCAGGCGCTGCTGTCAGTTGGAGGAACTTCCCTGCACTCAGAATTCCAGAACACATTCTTAGGTGTGGGAGAGTTGTGCAGCCCCACTGCACCCAGATGAATGCAGGAAAAGGTGTTCCCTTTAGGGAGAAGTCCTCTAAGTACTTCCTCAATGGATCAGGGGGCACTCACTGCTACGTGGCCTCCAAGCCCAACCCCCAGCTTTCCCTCATGGCCTGGTCTAAGAGAACACTCATGGAACAGAAGCTAAGGGATACTAATAGAATCCAGGTGCTGCTGTCAGTTTGAGGAACTTCCCCACACTCAGAATACAAGAACACATCTTCGTGTGTGTGCTGGATGTAGGGAAAAAGTCAAAGCATCTTTCAGGGGGCACATTTATTCCATGGTTGTGGGTTGTAGGTTAAAAACCCACATCCCATGGATAGGCTCTCGCTTATACTTGGTTTAGAGCCCAACCCCCACTTTCCCCCTCTCTCCAGCCTAGCCATGCCATCAGGGAAGACAAGCTAAGGGATTCTTTTAGAACCCAGGCGCTGCTGTCATTTGGAGGAGCCTCCCCACAATCAGGATACCTGAGCACGTCTCCGTGTGTGTGCTGGAGGTGGGGAAACAGATTCCACGCATCTTTATGGGGCACAGGTGTTCCAAGGTTGGGGAAGTAGTTTAAAACCCTCCACTACCCACAGAGATGCACTCGCTAATACTTGACTTTAGAGCCCATCCCCCACCATCGCTTACTGCTAGGCCTAGGAAAACACTTAGGGAAGTCAAGCTAAGGGATTCTATTACAACCCAGGTGCTGCTGTCTGTTGGAGGAACCTCCCCACACTCAGAACCCCAGAACACTTCTTCCTGTGTGTGCTGGACGTGGGGAAACATAGCACACGCATTTTTCAGGGGTCACAGTAATTCCCAAGTTGTGGGTTGTAGTTTAAACATCTCCACTACCCATGGAGAGGCACACGCTAATACTTAGTTTTAGATCCCAAATCCCACTTTCAACCACACAATGCCCTAGGCAAACCATCAGGGAAGACAAGCAAAGGGATTCTATTCAAACCAAGACGCTGATGTCAGTTGGAGGAACTACCCCACCCTCAGGATACTGGAACCCAACCTTGTGTGGTGGGGAGATTTGAAGCCCCACTCCACGAAGATGAATGGGTGCTCAGGTGTTTCCCTTTATGGAGAATTCATCTAAATACTTCCTCAGTCCATCGGGGACACTCGCTACTATTTGGCCTCAAAGCCCAACCCCCAGGTTTCTCTCAGAGTCAGTCCTAGGGAAACACTCAGGGATTACAAGCTAAGGGATTCTATTAGAACCCAGCCGCTTCTGTCACCTGAAATTGCCAGCCCACACTCAGGATAGCAGAAAACTTCTTCATGTGTGTTCTGGTGGTGGATATACAGAGTCCACGCTTTTTTCAAGGAGCACAGGTATTCCCATGTTGTGGGCTTTTGGTTAATAACCTCCAAATCCCATGGGGAAGCACTCGCTAATACTTGGATTTAGAGCCCAACCCACCCTTTCCCCAGCACTCCGTATCAGGCAACCAAACAGGGTAGACAAGTTAAGCGATTTTATAAGAACCAAGGCCCTGCTCTCAGTTGGAGGAGGCTGCCCACTCTCAGGATAACTGTGCAAGTGTTCGTGTGTGTGCTGGAGGTGTGGAAACAGACTCCACGGATCTTTATGGGGGCACAGGTGTTCCCAGGTTAGGGATGTAGTTTAAACACCTCCACAAACCATAGAGAGGTCATCGCAAATACTTGCTTTTGGAGCCCAAACCACACTTTCCCCCGCACTCCCGCCTAGGCTTTCCATCAGGGAAGACAAGCAAAGGGATTCAATTAGAACCCAGGCGCTGCTGTCAGTTGGAGGAACGTCCCTGCACTCAGAATTCCAGAACACATTCTTAGGTGTGGGAGAGATGTGCAGCCCCACTGCACCCAGATGAATGCAGGAAAAGGTGTTCCCTTTAGGGAGAAGTCCTCTAAGTACTTCCTCAATGGATCAGGGGGCACTCACTGCTACGTGGCCTCCAAGCCCAACCCCCAGCTTTCCCTCATGGCCTGGCCTAAAAGAACACTCAGGGAACAGAAGCTAAGGGATACTAATAGAATCCAGGTGCTGCTGTCAGTTTGAGGAACTTCCCCACACTCAGAATACCAGAACACATCTTCGTGTGTGTGCTGGATGTAGGGAAACAGTCAAAGCATCTTTCAGGGGGCACATTTATTCCATGGTTGTGGGTTGTAGGTTAAAAACCCACATCCCATGGATAGGCTCTCGCTTATACTTGGTTTAGAGCCCAACCCCCACTTTCCCCCACTCTCCAGCCTAGGCATGCCATCAGGGAAGACAAGCTAAGGGATTCTTTTAGAACGCAGGCGCTGCTGTCATTTGGAGGAGCCTCCCCACAATCAGGATACCTGAGCACGTCTCCGTGTGTGTGCTGGAGGTGGGGAAACAGATTCCACGCATCTTTATGGGGCACAGGTGTTCCAAGGTTGGGGAAGTAGTTTAAAACCCTCCACTACCCACAGAGATGCACTCGCTAATACTTGGCTTTAGAGCCCATCCCCCACCATCGCTTACTGCTAGGCCTAGGAAAACACTTAGGGAAGTCAAGCGAAGGGATTCTATTACAACCCAGGTGCTGCTGTCTGTTGGAGGAACCTCCCCACACTCAGAACCCCAGAACACTTCTTCCTGTGTGTGCTGGACGTGGGGAAACATAGCACACGCATTTTTCAGGGGTCACAGTAATTCCCAAGTTGTGGGTTGTAGTTTAAACATCTCCACTACCCATGGAGAGGCACACGCTAATACTAAGTTTTAGATCCCAAATCCCACTTTCAACCACACACTGGCCTAGGCAAACCATCAGGGAAGACAAGCAAAGGGATTCTATTCAAACCAAGACGCTGATGTCAGTTGGAGGAACTACCCCACCCTCAGGATACTGGAACCCAACCTTGTGTGGTGGGGAGATTTGAAGCCCCACTCCACGCAGATGAATGGGTGCTCAGGTGTTTCCCTTTATGGAGAATTCATCTAAATACTTCCTCAGTCCATCGGGGACACTCGCTACTATTTGGCCTCAAAGCCCAACCCCCAGGTTTCTCTCAGAGTCAGTCCTAGGGAAACACTCAGGGATTACAAGCTAAGGGATTCTATTAGAACCCAGCCGCTTCTGTCACCTGAAATTGCCAGCCCACACTCAGGATAGCAGAAAACTTCTTCATGTGTGTTCTGGTGGTGGGGATACAGAGTCCACGCTTTTTTCAAGGAGCACAGGTATTCCCATGTTGTGGGCTTTTGGTTAATAACCTCCAAATCCCATGGAGAAGCACTCGCTAATACTTGGATTTAGAGCCCAACCCACCCTTTCCCCAGCACTCCGTATCAGGCAACCAAACAGGGTAGACAAGTTAAGGGATTTTATAAGAACCAAGGCCCTGCTCTCAGTTGGAGGAGGCTGCCCACTCTCAGGATAACTGTGCAAGTGTTCGTGTGTGTGCTGGAGGTGTGGAAACAGACTCCACGGATCTTTATGGGGGCACAGGTGTTCCCAGGTTAGGGATGTAGTTTAAACACCTCCACAAACCATAGAGAGGTCATCGCCAATACTTGGTTTTGGAGCCCAAACCACACTTTCCCCCGCACTCCCGCCTAGGCTTTCCATCAGGGAAGACAAGCAAAGGGATTCAATTAGAACCCAGGCGCTGCTGTCATTTGGAGGAACTTCCCTGCACTCAGAATTTCAGAACACATTCTTAGGTGTGGGAGAGATGTGCAGCCCCACTGCCCCCAGATGAATGCAGGAAAAGGTGTTCCCTTTAGGGAGAAGTCCTCTAAGTACTTCCTCAATGAATCAGGGGGCACTCACTGCTACGTGGCCTCCAAGCCCAACCCCCAGCTTTCCCTCATGGCCTGGCCTAAAAGAACACTCAGGGAACAGAAGCTAAGGGATACTAATAGAATCCAGGTGCTGCTGTCAGTTTGAGGAACATCCCCACACTCAGAATACAAGAACACATCTTCGTGTGTGTGCTGGATGTAGGGAAACAGTCAAAGCATCTTTCAGGGGCACATTTATTCCATGGTTGTGGGTTGTAGGTTAAAAACCCACATCCCATGGATAGGCTCTCGCTTATACTTGGTTTAGAGCCCAACCCCCACTTTCCCCCACTCTCCAGCCTAGGCATGCCATCAGGGAAGACAAGCTAAGGGATTCTTTTAGAACGCAGGCGCTGCTGTCATTTGGAGGAGCCTCCCCACAATCAGGATACCTGAGCACGTCTCCGTGTGTGTGCTGGAGGTGGGGAAACAGATTCCACGCATCTTTATGGGGCACAGGTGTTCCAAGGTTGGGGAAGTAGTTTAAAACCCTCCACTACCCACAGAGATGCACTCGCTAATACTTGGCTTTAGAGCCCATCCCCCACCATCGCTTACTGCTAGGCCTAGGAAAACACTTAGGGAAGTCAAGCTAAGGGATTCTATTACAACCCAGGTGCTGCTGTCTGTTGGAGGAACCTCCCCACTCTCAGAACCCCAGAACACTTCTTCCTGTGTGTGCTGGACGTGGGGAAACATAGCACACGCATTTTTCAGGGGTCACAGTAATTCCCAAGTTGTGGGTTGTAGTTTAAACATCTCCACTACCCATGGAGAGGCACACGCTAATACTTAGTTTTAGATCCCAAATCCCACTTTCAACCACACACTGGCCTAGGCAAACCATCAGGGAAGACAAGCAAAGGGATTCTATTCAAACCAAGACGCTGATGTCAGTTGGAGGAACTACCCCACCCTCAGGATACTGGAACCCAACCTTGTGTGGTGGGGAGATTTGAAGCCCCACTCCACGCAGATGAATGGGTGCTCAGGTGTTTCCCTTTATGGAGAATTCATCTAAATACTTCCTCAGTCCATCGGGGACACTCGCTACTATTTGGCCTCAAAGCCCAACCCCCAGGTTTCTCTCAGAGTCAGTCCTAGGGAAACACTCAGGGATTACAAGCTAAGGGATTCTATTAGAACCCAGCCGCTTCTGTCACCTGAAATTGCCAGCCCACACTCAGGATAGCAGAAAACTTCTTCATGTGTGTTCTGGTGGTGGGGATACAGAGTCCACGCTTTTTTCAAGGAGCACAGGTATTCCCATGTTGTGGGCTTTTGGTTAATAACCTCCAAATCCCATGGAGAAGCACTCGCTAATACTTGGATTTAGAGCCCAACCCACCCTTTCCCCAGCACTCCGTATCAGGCAACCAAACAGGGTAGACAAGTTAAGCGATTTTATAAGAACCAAGGCCCTGCTCTCAGTTGGAGGAGGCTGCCCACTCTCAGGATAACTGTGCAAGTGTTCGTGTGTGTGCTGGAGGTGTGGAAACAGACTCCACGGATCTTTATGGGGGCACAGGTGTTCCCAGGTTAGGGATGTAGTTTAAACACCTCCACAAACCATAGAGAGGTCATCGCAAATACTTGGTTTTGGAGCCCAAACCACACTTTCCCCCGCACTCCCGCCTAGGCTTTCCATCAGGGAAGACAAGCAAAGGGATTCAATTAGAACCCAGGCGCTGCTGTCAGTTGGAGGAACTTCCCTGCACTCAGAATTCCAGAACACATTCTTAGGAGTGGGAGAGTTGTGCAGCCCCACTGCACCCAGATGAATGCAGGAAAAGGTGTTCCCTTTAGGGAGAAGTCCTCTAAGTACTTCCTCAATGGATCAGGGGGCACTCACTGCTACGTGGCCTCCAAGCCCAACCCCCAGCTTTCCCTCATGGCCTGGTCTAAGAGAACACTCATGGAACAGAAGCTAAGGGATACTAATAGAATCCAGGTGCTGCTGTCAGTTTGAGGAACTTCCCCACACTCAGAATACAAGAACACATCTTCGTGTGTGTGCTGGATGTAGGGAAACAGTCAAAGCATCTTTCAGGGGGCACATTTATTCCATGGTTGTGGGTTGTAGGTTAAAAACCCACATCCCATGGATAGGCTCTCGCTTATACTTGGTTTAGAGCCCAACCCCCACTTTCCCCCTCTCTCCAGCCTAGCCATGCCATCAGGGAAGACAAGCTAAGGGATTCTTTTAGAATCCAGGCGCTGCTGTCATTTGGAGGAGCCTCCCCACAATCAGGATACCTGAGCACGTCTCCGTGTGTGTGCTGGAGGTGTGGAAACAGATTCCACGCATCTTTATGGGGCACAGGTGTTCCAAGGTTGGGGAAGTAGTTTAAAACCCTCCACTACCCACAGAGATGCACTCGCTAATACTTGGCTTTAGAGCCCATCCCCCACCATCGCTTACTGCTAGGCCTAGGAAAACACTTAGGGAAGTCAAGCTAAGGGATTCTATTACAACCCAGGTGCTGCTGTATGTTGGAGGAACCTCCCCACACTCACAACCCCAGAACACTTCTTCCTGTGTGTGCTGGATGTGGGGAAACATAGCACACGCATTTTTCAGGGGTCACAGTAATTCCCAAGTTGTGGGTTGTAGTTTAAACATCTCCACTACCCATGGAGAGGCACACGCTAATACTTAGTTTTAGATCCCAAATCCCACTTTCAACCACACAATGGCCTAGGCAAACCATCAGGGAAGACAAGCAAAGGGATTCTATTCAAACCAAGATGCTGATGTCAGTTGGAGGAACTACCCCACCCTCAGGATACTGGAACCCAACCTTGTGTGGTGGGGAGATTTGAAGCCCCACTCCACGCAGATGAATGGGTGCTCAGGTGTTTCCCTTTATGGAGAATTCATCTAAATACTTCCTCAGTCCATCGGGGACACTCGCTACTATTTGGCCTCAAAGCCCAACCCCCAGGTTTCTCTCAGAGTCAGTCCTAGGGAAACACTCAGGGATTACAAGCTAAGGGATTCTATTAGAACCCAGCCGCTTCTGTCACCTGAAATTGCCAGCCCACACTCAGGATAGCAGAAAACTTCTTCATGTGTGTTCTGGTGGTGGGGATACAGAGTCCACGCTTTTTTCAAGGAGCACAGGTATTCCCATGTTGTGGGCTTTTGGTTAATAACCTCCAAATCCCATGGAGAAGCACTCGCTAATACTTGGATTTAGAGCCCAACCCACCCTTTCCCCAGCACTCCGTATCAGGCAACCAAACAGGGTAGACAAGTTAAGCGATTTTATAAGAACCAAGGCCCTGCTCTCAGTTGGAGGAGGCTGCCCACTCTCAGGATAACTGTGCAAGTGTTCGTGTGTGTGCTGGAGGTGTGGAAACAGACTCCACGGATCTTTATGGGGGCACAGGTGTTCCCAGGTTAGGGATGTAGTTTAAACACCTCCACAAACCATAGAGAGGTCATCGCAAATACTTGCTTTTGGAGCCCAAACCACACTTTCCCCCGCACTCCCGCCTAGGCTTTCCATCAGGGAAGACAAGCAAAGGGATTCAATTAGAACCCAGGCGCTGCTGTCAGTTGGAGGAACTTCCCTGCACTCAGAATTCCAGAACACATTCTTAGGTGTGGGAGAGTTGTGCAGCCCCACTGCACCCAGATGAATGCAGGAAAAGGTGTTCCCTTTAGGGAGAAGTCCTCTAAGTACTTCCTCAATGGATCAGGGGGCACTCACTGCTACGTGGCCTCCAAGCCCAACCCCCAGCTTTCCCTCATGGCCTGGTCTAAGAGAACACTCATGGAACAGAAGCTAAGGGATACTAATAGAATCCAGGTGCTGCTGTCAGTTTGAGGAACTTCCCCACACTCAGAATACAAGAACACATCTTCGTGTGTGTGCTGGATGTAGGGAAAAAGTCAAAGCATCTTTCAGGGGGCACATTTATTCCATGGTTGTGGGTTGTAGGTTAAAAACCCACATCCCATGGATAGGCTCTCGCTTATACTTGGTTTAGAGCCCAACCCCCACTTTCCCCCTCTCTCCAGCCTAGCCATGCCATCAGGGAAGACAAGCTAAGGGATTCTTTTAGAACCCAGGCGCTGCTGTCATTTGGAGGAGCCTCCCCACAATCAGGATACCTGAGCACGTCTCCGTGTGTGTGCTGGAGGTGGGGAAACAGATTCCACGCATCTTTATGGGGCACAGGTGTTCCAAGGTTGGGGAAGTAGTTTAAAACCCTCCACTACCCACAGAGATGCACTCGCTAATACTTGACTTTAGAGCCCATCCCCCACCATCGCTTACTGCTAGGCCTAGGAAAACACTTAGGGAAGTCAAGCTAAGGGATTCTATTACAACCCAGGTGCTGCTGTCTGTTGGAGGAACCTCCCCACACTCAGAACCCCAGAACACTTCTTCCTGTGTGTGCTGGACGTGGGGAAACATAGCACACGCATTTTTCAGGGGTCACAGTAATTCCCAAGTTGTGGGTTGTAGTTTAAACATCTCCACTACCCATGGAGAGGCACACGCTAATACTTAGTTTTAGATCCCAAATCCCACTTTCAACCACACACTGGCCTAGGCAAACCATCAGGGAAGACAAGCAAAGGGATTCTATTCAAACCAAGACGCTGATGTCAGTTGGAGGAACTACCCCACCCTCAGGATACTGGAACCCAACCTTGTGTGGTGGGGAGATTTGAAGCCCCACTCCACGAAGATGAATGGGTGCTCAGGTGTTTCCCTTTATGGAGAATTCATCTAAATACTTCCTCAGTCCATCGGGGACACTCGCTACTATTTGGCCTCAAAGCCCAACCCCCAGGTTTCTCTCAGAGTCAGTCCTAGGGAAACACTCAGGGATTACAAGCTAAGGGATTCTATTAGAACCCAGCCGCTTCTGTCACCTGAAATTGCCAGCCCACACTCAGGATAGCAGAAAACTTCTTCATGTGTGTTCTGGTGGTGGATATACAGAGTCCACGCTTTTTTCAAGGAGCACAGGTATTCCCATGTTGTGGGCTTTTGGTTAATAACCTCCAAATCCCATGGGGAAGCACTCGCTAATACTTGGATTTAGAGCCCAACCCACCCTTTCCCCAGCACTCCGTATCAGGCAACCAAACAGGGTAGACAAGTTAAGCGATTTTATAAGAACCAAGGCCCTGCTCTCAGTTGGAGGAGGCTGCCCACTCTCAGGATAACTGTGCAAGTGTTCGTGTGTGTGCTGGAGGTGTGGAAACAGACTCCACGGATCTTTATGGGGGCACAGGTGTTCCCAGGTTAGGGATGTAGTTTAAACACCTCCACAAACCATAGAGAGGTCATCGCAAATACTTGCTTTTGGAGCCCAAACCACACTTTCCCCCGCACTCCCGCCTAGGCTTTCCATCAGGGAAGACAAGCAAAGGGATTCAATTAGAACCCAGGCGCTGCTGTCAGTTGGAGGAACGTCCCTGCACTCAGAATTCCAGAACACATTCTTAGGTGTGGGAGAGATGTGCAGCCCCACTGCACCCAGATGAATGCAGGAAAAGGTGTTCCCTTTAGGGAGAAGTCCTCTAAGTACTTCCTCAATGGATCAGGGGGCACTCACTGCTACGTGGCCTCCAAGCCCAACCCCCAGCTTTCCCTCATGGCCTGGCCTAAAAGAACACTCAGGGAACAGAAGCTAAGGGATACTAATAGAATCCAGGTGCTGCTGTCAGTTTGAGGAACTTCCCCACACTCAGAATACCAGAACACATCTTCGTGTGTGTGCTGGATGTAGGGAAACAGTCAAAGCATCTTTCAGGGGGCACATTTATTCCATGGTTGTGGGTTGTAGGTTAAAAACCCACATCCCATGGATAGGCTCTCGCTTATACTTGGTTTAGAGCCCAACCCCCACTTTCCCCCACTCTCCAGCCTAGGCATGCCATCAGGGAAGACAAGCTAAGGGATTCTTTTAGAACGCAGGCGCTGCTGTCATTTGGAGGAGCCTCCCCACAATCAGGATACCTGAGCACGTCTCCGTGTGTGTGCTGGAGGTGGGGAAACAGATTCCACGCATCTTTATGGGGCACAGGTGTTCCAAGGTTGGGGAAGTAGTTTAAAACCCTCCACTACCCACAGAGATGCACTCGCTAATACTTGGCTTTAGAGCCCATCCCCCACCATCGCTTACTGCTAGGCCTAGGAAAACACTTAGGGAAGTCAAGCGAAGGGATTCTATTACAACCCAGGTGCTGCTGTCTGTTGGAGGAACCTCCCCACACTCAGAACCCCAGAACACTTCTTCCTGTGTGTGCTGGACGTGGGGAAACATAGCACACGCATTTTTCAGGGGTCACAGTAATTCCCAAGTTGTGGGTTGTAGTTTAAACATCTCCACTACCCATGGAGAGGCACACGCTAATACTAAGTTTTAGATCCCAAATCCCACTTTCAACCACACACTGGCCTAGGCAAACCATCAGGGAAGACAAGCAAAGGGATTCTATTCAAACCAAGACGCTGATGTCAGTTGGAGGAACTACCCCACCCTCAGGATACTGGAACCCAACCTTGTGTGGTGGGGAGATTTGAAGCCCCACTCCACGCAGATGAATGGGTGCTCAGGTGTTTCCCTTTATGGAGAATTCATCTAAATACTTCCTCAGTCCATCGGGGACACTCGCTACTATTTGGCCTCAAAGCCCAACCCCCAGGTTTCTCTCAGAGTCAGTCCTAGGGAAACACTCAGGGATTACAAGCTAAGGGATTCTATTAGAACCCAGCCGCTTCTGTCACCTGAAATTGCCAGCCCACACTCAGGATAGCAGAAAACTTCTTCATGTGTGTTCTGGTGGTGGGGATACAGAGTCCACGCTTTTTTCAAGGAGCACAGGTATTCCCATGTTGTGGGCTTTTGGTTAATAACCTCCAAATCCCATGGAGAAGCACTCGCTAATACTTGGATTTAGAGCCCAACCCACCCTTTCCCCAGCACTCCGTATCAGGCAACCAAACAGGGTAGACAAGTTAAGGGATTTTATAAGAACCAAGGCCCTGCTCTCAGTTGGAGGAGGCTGCCCACTCTCAGGATAACTGTGCAAGTGTTCGTGTGTGTGCTGGAGGTGTGGAAACAGACTCCACGGATCTTTATGGGGGCACAGGTGTTCCCAGGTTAGGGATGTAGTTTAAACACCTCCACAAACCATAGAGAGGTCATCGCCAATACTTGGTTTTGGAGCCCAAACCACACTTTCCCCCGCACTCCCGCCTAGGCTTTCCATCAGGGAAGACAAGCAAAGGGATTCAATTAGAACCCAGGCGCTGCTGTCATTTGGAGGAACTTCCCTGCACTCAGAATTTCAGAACACATTCTTAGGTGTGGGAGAGATGTGCAGCCCCACTGCCCCCAGATGAATGCAGGAAAAGGTGTTCCCTTTAGGGAGAAGTCCTCTAAGTACTTCCTCAATGAATCAGGGGGCACTCACTGCTACGTGGCCTCCAAGCCCAACCCCCAGCTTTCCCTCATGGCCTGGCCTAAAAGAACACTCAGGGAACAGAAGCTAAGGGATACTAATAGAATCCAGGTGCTGCTGTCAGTTTGAGGAACATCCCCACACTCAGAATACAAGAACACATCTTCGTGTGTGTGCTGGATGTAGGGAAACAGTCAAAGCATCTTTCAGGGGCACATTTATTCCATGGTTGTGGGTTGTAGGTTAAAAACCCACATCCCATGGATAGGCTCTCGCTTATACTTGGTTTAGAGCCCAACCCCCACTTTCCCCCACTCTCCAGCCTAGGCATGCCATCAGGGAAGACAAGCTAAGGGATTCTTTTAGAACGCAGGCGCTGCTGTCATTTGGAGGAGCCTCCCCACAATCAGGATACCTGAGCACGTCTCCGTGTGTGTGCTGGAGGTGGGGAAACAGATTCCACGCATCTTTATGGGGCACAGGTGTTCCAAGGTTGGGGAAGTAGTTTAAAACCCTCCACTACCCACAGAGATGCACTCGCTAATACTTGGCTTTAGAGCCCATCCCCCACCATCGCTTACTGCTAGGCCTAGGAAAACACTTAGGGAAGTCAAGCTAAGGGATTCTATTACAACCCAGGTGCTGCTGTCTGTTGGAGGAACCTCCCCACTCTCAGAACCCCAGAACACTTCTTCCTGTGTGTGCTGGACGTGGGGAAACATAGCACACGCATTTTTCAGGGGTCACAGTAATTCCCAAGTTGTGGGTTGTAGTTTAAACATCTCCACTACCCATGGAGAGGCACACGCTAATACTTAGTTTTAGATCCCAAATCCCACTTTCAACCACACACTGGCCTAGGCAAACCATCAGGGAAGACAAGCAAAGGGATTCTATTCAAACCAAGACGCTGATGTCAGTTGGAGGAACTACCCCACCCTCAGGATACTGGAACCCAACCTTGTGTGGTGGGGAGATTTGAAGCCCCACTCCACGCAGATGAATGGGTGCTCAGGTGTTTCCCTTTATGGAGAATTCATCTAAATACTTCCTCAGTCCATCGGGGACACTCGCTACTATTTGGCCTCAAAGCCCAACCCCCAGGTTTCTCTCAGAGTCAGTCCTAGGGAAACACTCAGGGATTACAAGCTAAGGGATTCTATTAGAACCCAGCCGCTTCTGTCACCTGAAATTGCCAGCCCACACTCAGGATAGCAGAAAACTTCTTCATGTGTGTTCTGGTGGTGGGGATACAGAGTCCACGCTTTTTTCAAGGAGCACAGGTATTCCCATGTTGTGGGCTTTTGGTTAATAACCTCCAAATCCCATGGAGAAGCACTCGCTAATACTTGGATTTAGAGCCCAACCCACCCTTTCCCCAGCACTCCGTATCAGGCAACCAAACAGGGTAGACAAGTTAAGCGATTTTATAAGAACCAAGGCCCTGCTCTCAGTTGGAGGAGGCTGCCCACTCTCAGGATAACTGTGCAAGTGTTCGTGTGTGTGCTGGAGGTGTGGAAACAGACTCCACGGATCTTTATGGGGGCACAGGTGTTCCCAGGTTAGGGATGTAGTTTAAACACCTCCACAAACCATAGAGAGGTCATCGCAAATACTTGGTTTTGGAGCCCAAACCACACTTTCCCCCGCACTCCCGCCTAGGCTTTCCATCAGGGAAGACAAGCAAAGGGATTCAATTAGAACCCAGGCGCTGCTGTCAGTTGGAGGAACTTCCCTGCACTCAGAATTCCAGAACACATTCTTAGGTGTGGGAGAGATGTGCAGCCCCACTGCCCCCAGATGAATGCAGGAAAAGGTGTTCCCTTTAGGGAGAAGTCCTCTAAGTACTTCCTCAATGAATCAGGGGGCACTCACTGCTACGTGGCCTCCAAGCCCAACCCCCAGCTTTCCCTCATGGCCTGGCCTAAAAGAACACTCAGGGAACAGAAGCTAAGGGATACTAATAGAATCCAGGTGCTGCTGTCAGTTTGAGGAACTTCCCCACACTCAGAATACCAGAACACATCTTCGTGTGTGTGCTGGATGTAGGGAAACAGACAAAGCATCTTTCAGGGGGCACATTTATTCCATGGTAGTGGGTTGTAGGTTAAAAACCCACATCCCATGGATAGGCTCTCGCTTATATTTGGTTTAGAGCCCAACATCCACATTCCCCCATTCTCCAGCCTAGGCATGCCATCAGGGAAGACAAGCTAAGAGATTCTTTAGAACCCAGGCACTGCTATCATTTGGAGGAGCCTCCCCACAATCAGGATACCTGAGCACGTCTCCGTGTGTGTGCTGGAGGTGGAGAAACAGATTCCACGCATCTTTATGGGGCACAGGTGTTCCAAGGATCGGGAAGTAGTTTAAAACCCTCCACTACCCACAGAGATGCACTCGCTAATACTTGGCTTTAGAGCCCATCCCCCACCATCGCTTACTGCTAGGCCTAGGAAAACACTTAGGGAAGTCAAGCTAAGGGATTCTATTACAACCCAGGTGCTGCTGTCTGTTGGAGGAACCTCCCCACACTCAGAACCCCAGAACACTTCTTCCTGTGTGTGCTGGACGTGGGGAAACATAGCACACGCATTTTTCAGGGGTCACAGTAATTCCCAAGTTGTGGGTTGTAGTTTAAACATCTCCACTACTCATGGAGTGGCACACGCTAATACAAAGTTTTAGAACCCAAATCCCACTTTCAACCACACACTGGCCTAGGCAAACCATCAGGGAAGATAAGGAAAGGGATTCTATTAAAACCAAGATGGTTATATAAGTTGGAGGAACTACCCCACCCTCAGGATACTGGAACCCAACCTTGTGTGGTGGGGAGATTTGAAGCCCCACTCCACGCAGATGAATGGGTGCTCAGGTGTTTCCCTTTATGGAGAATTCATCTAAATACTTCCTCAGTCCATCGGGGACACTCGCTACTATTTGGCCTCAAAGCCCAACCCCCAGGTTTCTCTCAGAGTCAGTCCTAGGGAAACACTCAGGGATTACAAGCTAAGGGATTCTATTAGAACCCAGCCGCTTCTGTCACCTGAAATTGCCAGCCCACACTCAGGATAGCAGAAAACTTCTTGAAGTGTGTTCTGGTGGTGGGGATACAGAGTCCACGCTTTTTTCAAGGAGCACAGGTATTCCCATGTTGTGGGCTTTTGGTTAATAACCTCCAAATCCCATGGAGAAGCACTCGCTAATACTTGGATTTAGAGCCCAACCCACCCTTTCCCCAGCACTCCGTATCAGGCAACCAAACAGGGTAGACAAGTTAAGCGATTTTATAAGAACCAAGGCCCTGCTCTCAGTTGGAGGAGGCTGCCCACTCTCAGGATAACTGTGCAAGTGTTCGTGTGTGTGCTGGAGGTGTGGAAACAGACTCCACGGATCTTTATGGGGGCACAGGTGTTCCCAGGTTAGGGATGTAGTTTAAACACCTCCACAAACCATAGAGAGGTCATCGCAAATACTTGGTTTTGGAGCCCAAACCACACTTTCCCCCGCACTCCCGCCTAGGCTTTCCATCAGGGAAGGCAAGCAAAGGGATTCAATTAGAACCCAGGCGCTGCTGTCAGTTGGAGGAACTTCCCTGCACTCAGAATTCCAGAACACATTCTTAGGTGTGGGAGAGATGTGCAGCCCCACTGCCCCCAGATGAATGCATTAAAAGGTGTTCCCTTTAGGGAGAAGTCCTCTAAGTACTTCCTCAATGAATCAGGGGGCACTCACTGCTACGTGGCCTCCAAGCCCAACCCCCAGCTTTCCCTCATGGCCTGGCCTAAAAGAACACTCAGGGAACAGAAGCTAAGGGATACTAATAGAATCCAGTTGCTGCTGTCAGTTTGAGGAACTTCCCCACACTCAGAATACCAGAACACATCTTCGTGTGTGTGCTGGATGTAGGGAAACAGACAAAGCATCTTTCAGGGGGCACATTAATTCCATGGTTATGGGTTGTAGGTTAAAAACTCACATCCCATGGATAGGCTCTCGCTTATACTTGGTTTAGAGCCCACCCCCACATTCCCCACTCTCCAGCCTAGCCATGCCATCAGGGAAGACAAGCTAAGGGATTCTTTTAGAACCCAGGCGCTGCTGTCATTTGGAGGAGCCTCCCCACAATCAGGATACCTGAGCACGTCTCCGTGTGTGTGCTGGAGGTGGGGAAACAGATTCCACGCATCATTATGGGGCACAGGTGTTCCAAGGTTGGGGAAGTAGTTTAAAACCCTCCACTACCCACAGAGATGCACTCGCTAATACTTGGCTTTAGAGCCCATCCCCCACCATCGCTTACTGCTAGGCCTAGGAAAACACTTAGGGAAGTCAAGCTAAGGGATTCTATTACAACCCAGGTGCTGCTGTCTGTTGGAGGTACCTCCCCACACTCACAACCAAAGAACACTTCTTCCTGTGTGTGCTGGACGTGGGGAAACATAGCACACGCATTTTTCAGGGGTCACAGTAATTCCCAAGTTGTGGGTTGTAGTTTAAACATCTCCACTACCCATGGAGAGGCACACGCTAATACTTAGTTTTAGATCCCAAATCCCACTTTCAACCACACACTGGCCTAGGCAAACCATCAGGGAAGACAAGCAAAGGGATTCTATTCAAACCAAGACGCTGATGTCAGTTGGAGGAACTACCCCACCCTCAGGATACTGGAACCCAACCTTGTGTGGTGGGGAGATTTGAAGCCCCACTCCACGCAGATGAATGGGTGCTCAGGTGTTTCCCTTTATGGAGAATTCATCTAAATACTTCCTCAGTCCATCGGGGACACTCGCTACTATTTGGCCTCAAAGCCCAACCCCCAGGTTTCTCTCAGAGTCAGTCCTAGGGAAACACTCAGGGATTACAAGCTAAGGGATTCTATTAGAACCCAGCCGCTTCTGTCACCTGAAATTGCCAGCCCACACTCAGGATAGCAGAAAATTTCTTCATGTGTGTTCTGGTGGTGGGGATACAGAGTCCACGCTTTTTTCAAGGAGCACAGGTATTCCCATGTAGTGGGCTTTTGGTTAATAACCTCCAAATCCCATGGAGAAGCACTCGCTAATACTTGGATTTAGAGCCCAACCCACCCTTTCCCCAGCACTCCGTATCAGGCAACCAAACAGGGTAGACAAGTTAAGCGATTTTATAAGAACCAAGGCCCTGCTCTCAGTTGGAGGAGGCTGCCCACTCTCAGGATAACTGTGCAAGTGTTCGTGTGTGTGCTGGAGGTGTGGAAACAGACTCCACGGATCTTTATGGGGGCACAGGTGTTCCCAGGTTAGGGATGTAGTTTAAACACCTCCACAAACCATAGAGAGGTCATCGCAAATACTTGGTTTTGGAGCCCAAACCACACTTTCCCCCGCACTCCCGCCTAGGCTTTCCATCAGGGAAGACAAGCAAAGGGATTCAATTAGAACCCAGGCGCTGCTGTCAGTTGGAGGAACTTCCCTGCACTCAGAATTCCAGAACACATTCTTAGGTGTGGGAGAGATGTGCACCCCACTGCACCCAGATGAATGCAGGAAAAGGTGTTCCCTTTAGGGAGAAGTCCTCTAAGTACTTCCTCAATGGATCAGGGGGCACTCACTGCTACGTGGCCTCCAAGCCCAACCCCCAGCTTTCCCTCATGGCCTGGCCTAAAAGAACACTCAGGGAACAGAAGCTAAGGGATACTAATAGAATCCAGGTGCTGCTGTCAGTTTGAGGAACTTCCCCACACCCAGAATACCAGAACACATCTTCGTGTGTGTGCTGGATGTAGGGAAAGAGTCAAAGCATCTTTCAGGGGGCACATTTATTCCATGGTTGTGGGTTGTAGGTTAAAAACCCACATCCCATGGATAGGCTCTCGCTTATACTTGGTTTAGAGCCCAACCCCCACTTTCCCCCACTCTCCAGCCTAGGCATGCATTCAGGGAAGACAAGCTAAGGGATTCTTTTAGAACCCAGGCGCTGCTGTAATTTGGAGGAGCCTCCCCACAATCAGGATACCTGAGCACGTCTCCGTGTGTGTGCTGGAGGTGGGGAAACAGATTCCACGCATCTTTATGGGGCACAGGTGTTCCAAGGTTGGGGAAGTAGTTTAAAACCCTCCACTACCCACAGAGATGCACTCGCTAATACTTGGCTTTAGAGCCCATCCCCCACCATCGCTTACTGCTAGGCCTAGGAAAACACTTAGGGAAGTCAAGCTAAGGGATTCTATTACAACCCAGGTGCTGCTGTCTGTTGGAGGAACCTCCCCACACTCAGAACCCCAGAACACTTCTTCCTGTGTGTGCTGGACGTGGGGAAACATAGCACACGCATTTTTCAGGGGTCACAGTAATTCCCAAGTTGTGGGTTGTAGTTTAAACATCTCCACTACCCATGGAGAGGCACACGCTAATACTTAGTTTTAGATCCCAAATCCCACTTTCAACCACACAATGGCCTAGGCAAACCATCAGGGAAGACAAGCAACTGGATTCTATTAAAACCAAGATGCTGATGTCAGTTGGAGGAACTACCCCACCCTCAGGGTACTGGAACCCAACCTTGTGTGGTGGGGAGATTTGAAGCCCCACTCCACGCAGATGAATGGGTGCTCAGGTGTTTCCCTTTATGGAGAATTCATCTAAATACTTCCTCAGTCCATCGGGGACACTCGCTACTATTTGGCCTCAAAGCCCAACCCCCAGGTTTCTCTCAGAGTCAGTCCTAGGGAAACACTCAGGGATTACAAGCTAAGGGATTCTATTAGAACCCAGCCGCTTCTGTCACCTGAAATTGCCAGCCCACACTCAGGATAGCAGAAAACTTCTTCATGTGTGTTCTGGTGGTGGGGATACAGAGTCCACGCTTTTTTCAAGGAGCACAGGTATTCCCATGTTGTGGGCTTTTGGTTAATAACCTCCAAATCCCATGGAGAAGCACTCGCTAATACTTGGATTTAGAGCCCAACCCACCCTTTCCCCAGCACTCCGTATCAGGCAACCAAACAGGGTAGACAAGTTAAGCGATTTTATAAGAACCAAGGCCCTGCTCTCAGTTGGAGGAGGCTGCCCACTCTCAGGATAACTGTGCAAGTGTTCGTGTGTGTGCTGGAGGTGTGGAAACAGACTCCACGGATCTTTATGGGGGCACAGGTGTTCCCAGGTTAGGGATGTAGTTTAAACACCTCCACAAACCATAGAGAGGTCATCGCAAATACTTGGTTTTGGAGCCCAAACCACACTTTCCCCCGCACTCCCGCCTAGGCTTTCCATCAGGGAAGACAAGCAAAGGGATTCAATTAGAACCCAGGCGCTGCTGTCAGTTGGAGGAACTTCCCTGCACTCAGAATTCCAGAACACATTCTTAGGAGTGGGAGAGTTGTGCAGCCCCACTGCACCCAGATGAATGCAGGAAAAGGTGTTCCCTTTAGGGAGAAGTCGTCTAAGTACTTCCTCAATGGATCAGGGGGCACTCACTGCTACGTGGCCTCCAAGCCCAACCCCCAGCTTTCCCTCATGGCCTGGTCTAAGAGAACACTCATGGAACAGAAGCTAAGGGATACTAATAGAATCCAGGTGCTGCTGTCAGTTTGAGGAACTTCCCCACACTCAGAATACAAGAACACATCTTCGTGTGTGTGCTGGATGTAGGGAAACAGTCAAAGCATCTTTCAGGGGGCACATTTATTCCATGGTTGTGGGTTGTAGGTTAAAAACCCACATCCCATGGATAGGCTCTCGCTTATACTTGGTTTAGAGCCCAACCCCCACTTTCCCCCTCTCTCCAGCCTAGCCATGCCATCAGGGAAGACAAGCTAAGGGATTCTTTTAGAATCCAGGCGCTGCTGTCATTTGGAGGAGCCTCCCCACAATCAGGATACCTGAGCACGTCTCCGTGTGTGTGCTGGAGGTGTGGAAACAGATTCCACGCATCTTTATGGGGCACAGGTGTTCCAAGGTTGGGGAAGTAGTTTAAAACCCTCCACTACCCACAGAGATGCACTCGCTAATACTTGGCTTTAGAGCCCATCCCCCACCATCGCTTACTGCTAGGCCTAGGAAAACACTTAGGGAAGTCAAGCTAAGGGATTCTATTACAACCCAGGTGCTGCTGTATGTTGGAGGAACCTCCCCACACTCACAACCCCAGAACACTTCTTCCTGTGTGTGCTGGATGTGGGGAAACATAGCACACGCATTTTTCAGGGGTCACAGTAATTCCCAAGTTGTGGGTTGTAGTTTAAACATCTCCACTACCCATGGAGAGGCACACGCTAATACTTAGTTTTAGATCCCAAATCCCACTTTCAACCACACAATGGCCTAGGCAAACCATCAGGGAAGACAAGCAAAGGGATTCTATTCAAACCAAGATGCTGATGTCAGTTGGAGGAACTACCCCACCCTCAGGATACTGGAACCCAACCTTGTGTGGTGGGGAGATTTGAAGCCCCACTCCACGCAGATGAATGGGTGCTCAGGTGTTTCCCTTTATGGAGAATTCATCTAAATACTTCCTCAGTCCATCGGGGACACTCGCTACTATTTGGCCTCAAAGCCCAACCCCCAGGTTTCTCTCAGAGTCAGTCCTAGGGAAACACTCAGGGATTACAAGCTAAGGGATTCTATTAGAACCCAGCCGCTTCTGTCACCTGAAATTGCCAGCCCACACTCAGGATAGCAGAAAACTTCTTCATGTGTGTTCTGGTGGTGGGGATACAGAGTCCACGCTTTTTTCAAGGAGCACAGGTATTCCCATGTTGTGGGCTTTTGGTTAATAACCTCCAAATCCCATGGAGAAGCACTCGCTAATACTTGGATTTAGAGCCCAACCCACCCTTTCCCCAGCACTCCGTATCAGGCAACCAAACAGGGTAGACAAGTTAAGCGATTTTATAAGAACCAAGGCCCTGCTCTCAGTTGGAGGAGGCTGCCCACTCTCAGGATAACTGTGCAAGTGTTCGTGTGTGTGCTGGAGGTGTGGAAACAGACTCCACGGATCTTTATGGGGGCACAGGTGTTCCCAGGTTAGGGATGTAGTTTAAACACCTCCACAAACCATAGAGAGGTCATCGCAAATACTTGCTTTTGGAGCCCAAACCACACTTTCCCCCGCACTCCCGCCTAGGCTTTCCATCAGGGAAGACAAGCAAAGGGATTCAATTAGAACCCAGGCGCTGCTGTCAGTTGGAGGAACTTCCCTGCACTCAGAATTCCAGAACACATTCTTAGGTGTGGGAGAGTTGTGCAGCCCCACTGCACCCAGATGAATGCAGGAAAAGGTGTTCCCTTTAGGGAGAAGCCCTCTAAGTACTTCCTCAATGGATCAGGGGGCACTCACTGCTACGTGGCCTCCAAGCCCAACCCCCAGCTTTCCCTCATGGCCTGGTCTAAGAGAACACTCATGGAACAGAAGCTAAGGGATACTAATAGAATCCAGGTGCTGCTGTCAGTTTGAGGAACTTCCCCACACTCAGAATACAAGAACACATCTTCGTGTGTGTGCTGGATGTAGGGAAACAGTCAAAGCATCTTTCAGGGGGCACATTTATTCCATGGTTGTGGGTTGTAGGTTAAAAACCCACATCCCATGGATAGGCTCTCGCTTATACTTGGTTTAGAGCCCAACCCCCACTTTCCCCCTCTCTCCAGCCTAGCCATGCCATCAGGGAAGACAAGCTAAGGGATTCTTTTAGAACCCAGGCGCTGCTGTCATTTGGAGGAGCCTCCCCACAATCAGGATACCTGAGCACGTCTCCGTGTGTGTGCTGGAGGTGGGGAAACAGATTCCACGCATCTTTATGGGGCACAGGTGTTCCAAGGTTGGGGAAGTAGTTTAAAACCCTCCACTACCCACAGAGATGCACTCGCTAATACTTGACTTTAGAGCCCATCCCCCACCATCGCTTACTGCTAGGCCTAGGAAAACACTTAGGGAAGTCAAGCTAAGGGATTCTATTACAACCCAGGTGCTGCTGTCTGTTGGAGGAACCTCCCCACACTCAGAACCCCAGAACACTTCTTCCTGTGTGTGCTGGACGTGGGGAAACATAGCACACGCATTTTTCAGGGGTCACAGTAATTCCCAAGTTGTGGGTTGTAGTTTAAACATCTCCACTACCCATGGAGAGGCACACGCTAATACTTAGTTTTAGATCCCAAATCCCACTTTCAACCACACAATGCCCTAGGCAAACCATCAGGGAAGACAAGCAAAGGGATTCTATTCAAACCAAGACGCTGATGTCAGTTGGAGGAACTACCCCACCCTCAGGATACTGGAACCCAACCTTGTGTGGTGGGGAGATTTGAAGCCCCACTCCACGCAGATGAATGGGTGCTCAGGTGTTTCCCTTTATGGAGAATTCATCTAAATACTTCCTCAGTCCATCGGGGACACTCGCTACTATTTGGCCTCAAAGCCCAACCCCCAGGTTTCTCTCAGAGTCAGTCCTAGGGAAACACTCAGGGATTACAAGCTAAGGGATTCTATTAGAACCCAGCCGCTTCTGTCACCTGAAATTGCCAGCCCACACTCAGGATAGCAGAAAACTTCTTCATGTGTGTTCTGGTGGTGGATATACAGAGTCCACGCTTTTTTCAAGGAGCACAGGTATTCCCATGTTGTGGGCTTTTGGTTAATAACCTCCAAATCCCATGGGGAAGCACTCGCTAATACTTGGATTTAGAGCCCAACCCACCCTTTCCCCAGCACTCCGTATCAGGCAACCAAACAGGGTAGACAAGTTAAGCGATTTTATAAGAACCAAGGCCCTGCTCTCAGTTGGAGGAGGCTGCCCACTCTCAGGATAACTGTGCAAGTGTTCGTGTGTGTGCTGGAGGTGTGGAAACAGACTCCACGGATCTTTATGGGGGCACAGGTGTTCCCAGGTTAGGGATGTAGTTTAAACACCTCCACAAACCATAGAGAGGTCATCGCAAATACTTGCTTTTGGAGCCCAAACCACACTTTCCCCCGCACTCCCGCCTAGGCTTTCCATCAGGGAAGACAAGCAAAGGGATTCAATTAGAACCCAGGCGCTGCTGTCAGTTGGAGGAACGTCCCTGCACTCAGAATTCCAGAACACATTCTTAGGTGTGGGAGAGATGTGCAGCCCCACTGCACCCAGATGAATGCAGGAAAAGGTGTTCCCTTTAGGGAGAAGTCCTCTAAGTACTTCCTCAATGGATCAGGGGGCACTCACTGCTACGTGGCCTCCAAGCCCAACCCCCAGCTTTCCCTCATGGCCTGGCCTAAAAGAACACTCAGGGAACAGAAGCTAAGGGATACTAATAGAATCCAGGTGCTGCTGTCAGTTTGAGGAACTTCCCCACACTCAGAATACCAGAACACATCTTCGTGTGTGTGCTGGATGTAGGGAAACAGTCAAAGCATCTTTCAGGGGGCACATTTATTCCATGGTTGTGGGTTGTAGGTTAAAAACCCACATCCCATGGATAGGCTCTCGCTTATACTTGGTTTAGAGCCCAACCCCCACTTTCCCCCACTCTCCAGCCTAGGCATGCCATCAGGGAAGACAAGCTAAGGGATTCTTTTAGAACGCAGGCGCTGCTGTCATTTGGAGGAGCCTCCCCACAATCAGGATACCTGAGCACGTCTCCGTGTGTGTGCTGGAGGTGGGGAAACAGATTCCACGCATCTTTATGGGGCACAGGTGTTCCAAGGTTGGGGAAGTAGTTTAAAACCCTCCACTACCCACAGAGATGCACTCGCTAATACTTGGCTTTAGAGCCCATCCCCCACCATCGCTTACTGCTAGGCCTAGGAAAACACTTAGGGAAGTCAAGCGAAGGGATTCTATTACAACCCAGGTGCTGCTGTCTGTTGGAGGAACCTCCCCACACTCAGAACCCCAGAACACTTCTTCCTGTGTGTGCTGGACGTGGGGAAACATAGCACACGCATTTTTCAGGGGTCACAGTAATTCCCAAGTTGTGGGTTGTAGTTTAAACATCTCCACTACCCATGGAGAGGCACACGCTAATACTAAGTTTTAGATCCCAAATCCCACTTTCAACCACACACTGGCCTAGGCAAACCATCAGGGAAGACAAGCAAAGGGATTCTATTCAAACCAAGACGCTGATGTCAGTTGGAGGAACTACCCCACCCTCAGGATACTGGAACCCAACCTTGTGTGGTGGGGAGATTTGAAGCCCCACTCCACGCAGATGAATGGGTGCTCAGGTGTTTCCCTTTATGGAGAATTCATCTAAATACTTCCTCAGTCCATCGGGGACACTCGCTACTATTTGGCCTCAAAGCCCAACCCCCAGGTTTCTCTCAGAGTCAGTCCTAGGGAAACACTCAGGGATTACAAGCTAAGGGATTCTATTAGAACCCAGCCGCTTCTGTCACCTGAAATTGCCAGCCCACACTCAGGATAGCAGAAAACTTCTTCATGTGTGTTCTGGTGGTGGGGATACAGAGTCCACGCTTTTTTCAAGGAGCACAGGTATTCCCATGTTGTGGGCTTTTGGTTAATAACCTCCAAATCCCATGGAGAAGCACTCGCTAATACTTGGATTTAGAGCCCAACCCACCCTTTCCCCAGCACTCCGTATCAGGCAACCAAACAGGGTAGACAAGTTAAGCGATTTTATAAGAACCAAGGCCCTGCTCTCAGTTGGAGGAGGCTGCCCACTCTCAGGATAACTGTGCAAGTGTTCGTGTGTGTGCTGGAGGTGTGGAAACAGACTCCACGGATCTTTATGGGGGCACAGGTGTTCCCAGGTTAGGGATGTAGTTTAAACACCTCCACAAACCATAGAGAGGTCATCGCCAATACTTGGTTTTGGAGCCCAAACCACACTTTCCCCCGCACTCCCGCCTAGGCTTTCCATCAGGGAAGACAAGCAAAGGGATTCAATTAGAACCCAGGCGCTGCTGTCATTTGGAGGAACTTCCCTGCACTCAGAATTTCAGAACACATTCTTAGGTGTGGGAGAGATGTGCAGCCCCACTGCCCCCAGATGAATGCAGGAAAAGGTGTTCCCTTTAGGGAGAAGTCCTCTAAGTACTTCCTCAATGAATCAGGGGGCACTCACTGCTACGTGGCCTCCAAGCCCAACCCCCAGCTTTCCCTCATGGCCTGGCCTAAAAGAACACTCAGGGAACAGAAGCTAAGGGATACTAATAGAATCCAGGTGCTGCTGTCAGTTTGAGGAACATCCCCACACTCAGAATACAAGAACACATCTTCGTGTGTGTGCTGGATGTAGGGAAACAGTCAAAGCATCTTTCAGGGGCACATTTATTCCATGGTTGTGGGTTGTAGGTTAAAAACCCACATCCCATGTATAGGCTCTCGCTTATACTTGGTTTAGAGCCCAACCCCCACTTTCCCCCACTCTCCAGCCTAGGCATGCCATCAGGGAAGACAAGCTAAGGGATTCTTTTAGATCGCAGGCGCTGCTGTCATTTGGAGGAGCCTCCCCACAATCAGGATACCTGAGCACGTCTCCGTGTGTGTGCTGGAGGTGGGGAAACAGATTCCACGCATCTTTATGGGGCACAGGTGTTCCAAGGTTGGGGAAGTAGTTTAAAACCCTCCACTACCCACAGAGATGCACTCGCTAATACTTGGCTTTAGAGCCCATCCCCCACCATCGCTTACTGCTAGGCCTAGGAAAACACTTAGGGAAGTCAAGCTAAGGGATTCTATTACAACCCAGGTGCTGCTGTCTGTTGGAGGAACCTCCCCACTCTCAGAACCCCAGAACACTTCTTCCTGTGTGTGCTGGACGTGGGGAAACATAGCACACGCATTTTTCAGGGGTCACAGTAATTCCCAAGTTGTGGGTTGTAGTTTAAACATCTCCACTACCCATGGAGAGGCACACGCTAATACTTAGTTTTAGATCCCAAATCCCACTTTCAACCACACACTGGCCTAGGCAAACCATCAGGGAAGACAAGCAAAGGGATTCTATTCAAACCAAGACGCTGATGTCAGTTGGAGGAACTACCCCACCCTCAGGATACTGGAACCCAACCTTGTGTGGTGGGGAGATTTGAAGCCCCACTCCACGCAGATGAATGGGTGCTCAGGTGTTTCCCTTTATGGAGAATTCATCTAAATACTTCCTCAGTCCATCGGGGACACTCGCTACTATTTGGCCTCAAAGCCCAACCCCCAGGTTTCTCTCAGAGTCAGTCCTAGGGAAACACTCAGGGATTACAAGCTAAGGGATTCTATTAGAACCCAGCCGCTTCTGTCACCTGAAATTGCCAGCCCACACTCAGGATAGCAGAAAACTTCTTCATGTGTGTTCTGGTGGTGGGGATACAGAGTCCACGCTTTTTTCAAGGAGCACAGGTATTCCCATGTTGTGGGCTTTTGGTTAATAACCTCCAAATCCCATGGAGAAGCACTCGCTAATACTTGGATTTAGAGCCCAACCCACCCTTTCCCCAGCACTCCGTATCAGGCAACCAAACAGGGTAGACAAGTTAAGCGATTTTATAAGAACCAAGGCCCTGCTCTCAGTTGGAGGAGGCTGCCCACTCTCAGGATAACTGTGCAAGTGTTCGTGTGTGTGCTGGAGGTGTGGAAACAGACTCCACGGATCTTTATGGGGGCACAGGTGTTCCCAGGTTAGGGATGTAGTTTAAACACCTCCACAAACCATAGAGAGGTCATCGCAAATACTTGGTTTTGGAGCCCAAACCACACTTTCCCCCGCACTCCCGCCTAGGCTTTCCATCAGGGAAGACAAGCAAAGGGATTCAATTAGAACCCAGGCGCTGCTGTCAGTTGGAGGAACTTCCCTGCACTCAGAATTCCAGAACACATTCTTAGGTGTGGGAGAGATGTGCAGCCCCACTGCACCCAGATGAATGCAGGAAAAGGTGTTCCCTTTAGGGAGAAGTCCTCTAAGTACTTCCTCAATGAATCAGGGGGCACTCACTGCTACGTGGCCTCCAAGCCCAACCCCCAGCTTTCCCTCATGGCCTGGCCTAAAAGAACACTCAGGGAACAGAAGCTAAGGGATACTAATAGAATCCAGGTGCTGCTGTCAGTTTGAGGAACATCCCCACACTCAGAATACAAGAACACATCTTCGTGTGTGTGCTGGATGTAGGGAAACAGTCAAAGCATCTTTCAGGGGGCACATTTATTCCATGGTTGTGGGTTGTAGGTTAAAAACCCACATCCCATGGATAGGCTCTCGCTTATACTTGGTTTAGAGCCCAACCCCCACTTTCCCCCACTCTCCAGCCTAGGCATGCCATCAGGGAAGACAAGCTAAGGGATTCTTTTAGAACCCAGGCGCTGCTGTCATTTGGAGGAGCCTCCCCACAATCAGGATACCTGAGCACGTCTCCGTGTGTGTGCTGGAGGTGGGGAAACAGATTCCACGCATCTTTATGGGGCACAGGTGTTCCAAGGTTGGGGAAGTAGTTTAAAACCCTCCACTACCCACAGAGATGCACTCGCTAATACTTGGCTTTAGAGCCCATCCCCCACCATCGCTTACTGCTAGGCCTAGGAAAACACTTAGGGAAGTCAAGCTAAGGGATTCTATTACAACCCAGGTGCTGCTGTCTGTTGGAGGAACCTCCCCACTCTCAGAACCCCAGAACACTTCTTCCTGTGTGTGCTGGACGTGGGGAAACATAGCACACGCATTTTTCAGGGGTCACAGTAATTCCCAAGTTGTGGGTTGTAGTTTAAACATCTCCACTACCCATGGAGAGGCACACGCTAATACTAAGTTTTAGATCCCAAATCCCACTTTCAACCACACACTGGCCTAGGCAAACCATCAGGGAAGACAAGCAAAGGGATTCTATTCAAACCAAGACGCTGATGTCAGTTGGAGGAACTACCCCACCCTCAGGATACTGGAACCCAACCTTGTGTGGTGGGGAGATTTGAAGCCCCACTCCACGCAGATGAATGGGTGCTCAGGTGTTTCCCTTTATGGAGAATTCATCTAAATACTTCCTCAGTCCATCGGGGACACTCGCTACTATTTGGCCTCAAAGCCCAACCCCCAGGTTTCTCTCAGAGTCAGTCCTAGGGAAACACTCAGGGATTACAAGCTAAGGGATTCTATTAGAACCCAGCCGCTTCTGTCACCTGAAATTGCCAGCCCACACTCAGGATAGCAGAAAACTTCTTCATGTGTGTTCTGGTGGTGGGGATACAGAGTCCACGCTTTTTTCAAGGAGCACAGGTATTCCCATGTTGTGGGCTTTTGGTTAATAACCTCCAAATCCCATGGAGAAGCACTCGCTAATACTTGGATTTAGAGCCCAACCCACCCTTTCCCCAGCACTCCGTATCAGGCAACCAAACAGGGTAGACAAGTTAAGCGATTTTATAAGAACCAAGGCCCTGCTCTCAGTTGGAGGAGGCTGCCCACTCTCAGGATAACTGTGCAAGTGTTCGTGTGTGTGCTGGAGGTGTGGAAACAGACTCCACGGATCTTTATGGGGGCACAGGTGTTCCCAGGTTAGGGATGTAGTTTAAACACCTCCACAAACCATAGAGAGGTCATCGCCAATACTTGGTTTTGGAGCCCAAACCACACTTTCCCCCGCACTCCCGCCTAGGCTTTCCATCAGGGAAGACAAGCAAAGGGATTCAATTAGAACCCAGGCGCTGCTGTCATTTGGAGGAACTTCCCTGCACTCAGAATTTCAGAACACATTCTTAGGTGTGGGAGAGATGTGCAGCCCCACTGCACCCAGATGAATGCAGGAAAAGGTGTTCCCTTTAGGGAGAAGTCCTCTAAGTACTTCCTCAATGAATCAGGGGGCACTCACTGCTACGTGGCCTCCAAGCCCAACCCCCAGCTTTCCCTCATGGCCTGGCCTAAAAGAACACTCAGGGAACAGAAGCTAAGGGATACTAATAGAATCCAGGTGCTGCTGTCAGTTTGAGGAACATCCCCACACTCAGAATACAAGAACACATCTTCGTGTGTGTGCTGGATGTAGGGAAACAGTCAAAGCATCTTTCAGGGGGCACATTTATTCCATGGTTGTGGGTTGTAGGTTAAAAACCCACATCCCATGGATAGGCTCTCGCTTATACTTGGTTTAGAGCCCAACCCCCACTTTCCCCCACTCTCCAGCCTAGGCATGCCATCAGGGAAGACAAGCTAAGGGATTCTTTTAGAACCCAGGCGCTGCTGTCATTTGGAGGAGCCTCCCCACAATCAGGATACCTGAGCACGTCTCCGTGTGTGTGCTGGAGGTGGGGAAACAGATTCCACGCATCTTTATGGGGCACAGGTGTTCCAAGGTTGGGGAAGTAGTTTAAAACCCTCCACTACCCACAGAGATGCACTCGCTAATACTTGGCTTTAGAGCCCATCCCCCACCATCGCTTACTGCTAGGCCTAGGAAAACACTTAGGGAAGTCAAGCGAAGGGATTCTATTACAACCCAGGTGCTGCTGTCTGTTGGAGGAACCTCCCCACTCTCAGAACCCCAGAACACTTCTTCCTGTGTGTGCTGGACGTGGGGAAACATAGCACACGCATTTTTCAGGGGTCACAGTAATTCCCAAGTTGTGGGTTGTAGTTTAAACATCTCCACTACCCATGGAGAGGCACACGCTAATACTTAGTTTTAGATCCCAAATCCCACTTTCAACCACACACTGGCCTAGGCAAACCATCAGGGAAGACAAGCAAAGGGATTCTATTCAAACCAAGACGCTGATGTCAGTTGGAGGAACTACCCCACCCTCAGGATACTGGAACCCAACCTTGTGTGGTGGGGAGATTTGAAGCCCCACTCCACGCAGATGAATGGGTGCTCAGGTGTTTCCCTTTATGGAGAATTCATCTAAATACTTCCTCAGTCCATCGGGGACACTCGCTACTATTTGGCCTCAAAGCCCAACCCCCAGGTTTCTCTCAGAGTCAGTCCTAGGGAAACACTCAGGGATTACAAGCTAAGGGATTCTATTAGAACCCAGCCGCTTCTGTCACCTGAAATTGCCAGCCCACACTCAGGATAGCAGAAAACTTCTTCATGTGTGTTCTGGTGGTGGGGATACAGAGTCCACGCTTTTTTCAAGGAGCACAGGTATTCCCATGTTGTGGGCTTTTGGTTAATAACCTCCAAATCCCATGGAGAAGCACTCGCTAATACTTGGATTTAGAGCCCAACCCACCCTTTCCCCAGCACTCCGTATCAGGCAACCAAACAGGGTAGACAAGTTAAGCGATTTTATAAGAACCAAGGCCCTGCTCTCAGTTGGAGGAGGCTGCCCACTCTCAGGATAACTGTGCAAGTGTTCGTGTGTGTGCTGGAGGTGTGGAAACAGACTCCACGGATCTTTATGGGGGCACAGGTGTTCCCAGGTTAGGGATGTAGTTTAAACACCTCCACAAACCATAGAGAGGTCATCGCAAATACTTGGTTTTGGAGCCCAAACCACACTTTCCCCCGCACTCCCGCCTAGGCTTTCCATCAGGGAAGACAAGCAAAGGGATTCAATTAGAACCCAGGCGCTGCTGTCAGTTGGAGGAACTTCCCTGCACTCAGAATTCCAGAACACATTCTTAGGTGTGGGAGAGATGTGCAGCCCCACTGCACCCAGATGAATGCAGGAAAAGGTGTTCCCTTTAGGGAGAAGTCCTCTAAGTTCTTCCTCAATGAATCAGGGGGCACTCACTGCTACGTGGCCTCCAAGCCCAACCCCCAGCTTTCCCTCATGGCCTGGCCTAAAAGAACACTCAGGGAACAGAAGCTAAGGGATACTAATAGAATCCAGGTGCTGCTGTCAGTTTGAGGAACATCCCCACACTCAGAATACAAGAACACATCTTCGTGTGTGTGCTGGATGTAGGGAAACAGTCAAAGCATCTTTCAGGGGGCACATTTATTCCATGGTTGTGGGTTGTAGGTTAAAAACCCACATCCCATGGATAGGCTCTCGCTTATACTTGGTTTAGAGCCCAACCCCCACTTTCCCCCACTCTCCAGCCTAGGCATGCCATCAGGGAAGACAAGCTAAGGGATTCTTTTAGAACCCAGGCGCTGCTGTCATTTGGAGGAGCCTCCCCACAATCAGGATACCTGAGCACGTCTCCGTGTGTGTGCTGGAGGTGGGGAAACAGATTCCACGCATCTTTATGGGGCACAGGTGTTCCAAGGTTGGGGAAGTAGTTTAAAACCCTCCACTACCCACAGAGATGCACTCGCTAATACTTGGCTTTAGAGCCCATCCCCCACCATCGCTTACTGCTAGGCCTAGGAAAACACTTAGGGAAGTCAAGCTAAGGGATTCTATTACAACCCAGGTGCTGCTGTCTGTTGGAGGAACCTCCCCACTCTCAGAACCCCAGAACACTTCTTCCTGTGTGTGCTGGACGTGGGGAAACATAGCACACGCATTTTTCAGGGGTCACAGTAATTCCCAAGTTGTGGGTTGTAGTTTAAACATCTCCACTACCCATGGAGAGGCACACGCTAATACTTAGTTTTAGATCCCAAATCCCACTTTCAACCACACACTGGCCTAGGCAAACCATCAGGGAAGACAAGCAAAGGGATTCTATTCAAACCAAGACGCTGATGTCAGTTGGAGGAACTACCCCACCC
Source organism: Vicugna pacos (assembly GCF_048564905.1). NCBI lineage: Eukaryota > Metazoa > Chordata > Mammalia > Artiodactyla > Camelidae > Vicugna > Vicugna pacos. The sequence continues at coordinate 2,541,684 of NC_133004.1, read as the reverse complement.
TCAGGATACTGGAACCCAACCTTGTGTGGTGGGGAGATTTGAAGCCCCACTCCACGCAGATGAATGGGTGCTCAGGTGTTTCCCTTTATGGAGAATTCATCTAAATACTTCCTCAGTCCATCGGGGACACTCGCTACTATTTGGCCTCAAAGCCCAACCCCCAGGTTTCTCTCAGAGTCAGTCCTAGGGAAACACTCAGGGATTACAAGCTAAGGGATTCTATTAGAACCCAGCCGCTTCTGTCACCTGAAATTGCCAGCCCACACTCAGGATAGCAGAAAACTTCTTCATGTGTGTTCTGGTGGTGGGGATACAGAGTCCACGCTTTTTTCAAGGAGCACAGGTATTCCCATGTTGTGGGCTTTTGGTTAATAACCTCCAAATCCCATGGAGAAGCACTCGCTAATACTTGGATTTAGAGCCCAACCCACCCTTTCCCCAGCACTCCGTATCAGGCAACCAAACAGGGTAGACAAGTTAAGCGATTTTATAAGAACCAAGGCCCTGCTCTCAGTTGGAGGAGGCTGCCCACTCTCAGGATAACTGTGCAAGTGTTCGTGTGTGTGCTGGAGGTGTGGAAACAGACTCCACGGATCTTTATGGGGGCACAGGTGTTCCCAGGTTAGGGATGTAGTTTAAACACCTCCACAAACCATAGAGAGGTCATCGCAAATACTTGGTTTTGGAGCCCAAACCACACTTTCCCCCGCACTCCCGCCTAGGCTTTCCATCAGGGAAGACAAGCAAAGGGATTCAATTAGAACCCAGGTGCTGCTGTCAGTTGGAGGAACTTCCCTGCACTCAGAATTCCAGAACACATTCTTAGGTGTGGGAGAGATGTGCAGCCCCACTGCACCCAGATGAATGCAGGAAAAGGTGTTCCCTTTAGGGAGAAGTCCTCTAAGTACTTCCTCAATGAATCAGGGGGCACTCACTGCTACGTGGCCTCCAAGCCCAACCCCCAGCTTTCCCTCATGGCCTGGCCTAAAAGAACACTCAGGGAACAGAAGCTAAGGGATACTAATAGAATCCAGGTGCTGCTGTCAGTTTGAGGAACATCCCCACACTCAGAATACAAGAACACATCTTCGTGTGTGTGCTGGATGTAGGGAAACAGTCAAAGCATCTTTCAGGGGCACATTTATTCCATGGTTGTGGGTTGTAGGTTAAAAACCCACATCCCATGGATAGGCTCTCGCTTATACTTGGTTTAGAGCCCAACCCCCACTTTCCCCCACTCTCCAGCCTAGGCATGCCATCAGGGAAGACAAGCTAAGGGATTCTTTTAGAACGCAGGCGCTGCTGTCATTTGGAGGAGCCTCCCCACAATCAGGATACCTGAGCACGTCTCCGTGTGTGTGCTGGAGGTGGGGAAACAGATTCCACGCATCTTTATGGGGCACAGGTGTTCCAAGGTTGGGGAAGTAGTTTAAAACCCTCCACTACCCACAGAGATGCACTCGCTAATACTTGGCTTTAGAGCCCATCCCCCACCATCGCTTACTGCTAGGCCTAGGAAAACACTTAGGGAAGTCAAGCTAAGGGATTCTATTACAACCCAGGTGCTGCTGTCTGTTGGAGGAACCTCCCCACTCTCAGAACCCCAGAACACTTCTTCCTGTGTGTGCTGGACGTGGGGAAACATAGCACACGCATTTTTCAGGGGTCACAGTAATTCCCAAGTTGTGGGTTGTAGTTTAAACATCTCCACTACCCATGGAGAGGCACACGCTAATACTTAGTTTTAGATCCCAAATCCCACTTTCAACCACACACTGGCCTAGGCAAACCATCAGGGAAGACAAGCAAAGGGATTCTATTCAAACCAAGACGCTGATGTCAGTTGGAGGAACTACCCCACCCTCAGGATACTGGAACCCAACCTTGTGTGGTGGGGAGATTTGAAGCCCCACTCCACGCAGATGAATGGGTGCTCAGGTGTTTCCCTTTATGGAGAATTCATCTAAATACTTCCTCAGTCCATCGGGGACACTCGCTACTATTTGGCCTCAAAGCCCAACCCCCAGGTTTCTCTCAGAGTCAGTCCTAGGGAAACACTCAGGGATTACAAGCTAAGGGATTCTATTAGAACCCAGCCGCTTCTGTCACCTGAAATTGCCAGCCCACACTCAGGATAGCAGAAAACTTCTTCATGTGTGTTCTGGTGGTGGGGATACAGAGTCCACGCTTTTTTCAAGGAGCACAGGTATTCCCATGTTGTGGGCTTTTGGTTAATAACCTCCAAATCCCATGGAGAAGCACTCGCTAATACTTGGATTTAGAGCCCAACCCACCCTTTCCCCAGCACTCCGTATCAGGCAACCAAACAGGGTAGACAAGTTAAGCGATTTTATAAGAACCAAGGCCCTGCTCTCAGTTGGAGGAGGCTGCCCACTCTCAGGATAACTGTGCAAGTGTTCGTGTGTGTGCTGGAGGTGTGGAAACAGACTCCACGGATCTTTATGGGGGCACAGGTGTTCCCAGGTTAGGGATGTAGTTTAAACACCTCCACAAACCATAGAGAGGTCATCGCAAATACTTGGTTTTGGAGCCCAAACCACACTTTCCCCCGCACTCCCGCCTAGGCTTTCCATCAGGGAAGACAAGCAAAGGGATTCAATTAGAACCCAGGCGCTGCTGTCAGTTGGAGGAACTTCCCTGCACTCAGAATTCCAGAACACATTCTTAGGTGTGGGAGAGATGTGCAGCCCCACTGCCCCCAGATGAATGCAGGAAAAGGTGTTCCCTTTAGGGAGAAGTCCTCTAAGTACTTCCTCAATGAATCAGGGGGCACTCACTGCTACGTGGCCTCCAAGCCCAACCCCCAGCTTTCCCTCATGGCCTGGCCTAAAAGAACACTCAGGGAACAGAAGCTAAGGGATACTAATAGAATCCAGGTGCTGCTGTCAGTTTGAGGAACATCCCCACACTCAGAATACAAGAACACATCTTCGTGTGTGTGCTGGATGTAGGGAAACAGTCAAAGCATCTTTCAGGGGGCACATTTATTCCATGGTTGTGGGTTGTAGGTTAAAAACCCACATCCCATGGATAGGCTCTCGCTTATACTTGGTTTAGAGCCCAACCCCCACTTTCCCCCACTCTCCAGCCAAGGCATGCCATCAGGGAAGACAAGCTAAGGGATTCTTTTAGAATGCAGGCGCTGCTGTCATTTGGAGGAGCCTCCCCACAATCAGGATACCTGAGCACGTCTCCGTGTGTGTGCTGGAGGTGGGGAAACAGATTCCACGCATCTTTATGGGGCACAGGTGTTCCAAGGTTGGGGAAGTAGTTTAAAACCCTCCACTACCCACAGAGATGCACTCGCTAATACTTGGCTTTAGAGCCCATCCCCCACCATCGCTTACTGCTAGGCCTAGGAAAACACTTAGGGAAGTCAAGCTAAGGGATTCTATTACAACCCAGGTGCTGCTGTCTGTTGGAGGAACCTCCCCACTCTCAGAACCCCAGAACACTTCTTCCTGTGTGTGCTGGACGTGGGGAAACATAGCACACGCATTTTTCAGGGGTCACAGTAATTCCCAAGTTGTGGGTTGTAGTTTAAACATCTCCACTACCCATGGAGAGGCACACGCTAATACTTAGTTTTAGATCCCAAATCCCACTTTCAACCACACACTGGCCTAGGCAAACCATCAGGGAAGACAAGCAAAGGGATTCTATTCAAACCAAGACGCTGATGTCAGTTGGAGGAACTACCCCACCCTCAGGATACTGGAACCCAACCTTGTGTGGTGGGGAGATTTGAAGCCCCACTCCACGCAGATGAATGGGTGCTCAGGTGTTTCCCTTTATGGAGAATTCATCTAAATACTTCCTCAGTCCATCGGGGACACTCGCTACTATTTGGCCTCAAAGCCCAACCCCCAGGTTTCTCTCAGAGTCAGTCCTAGGGAAACACTCAGGGATTACAAGCTAAGGGATTCTATTAGAACCCAGCCGCTTCTGTCACCTGAAATTGCCAGCCCACACTCAGGATAGCAGAAAACTTCTTCATGTGTGTTCTGGTGGTGGGGATACAGAGTCCACGCTTTTTTCAAGGAGCACAGGTATTCCCATGTTGTGGGCTTTTGGTTAATAACCTCCAAATCCCATGGAGAAGCACTCGCTAATACTTGGATTTAGAGCCCAACCCACCCTTTCCCCAGCACTCCGTATCAGGCAACCAAACAGGGTAGACAATTTAAGCGATTTTATAAGAACCAAGGCCCTGCTCTCAGTTGGAGGAGGCTGCCCACTCTCAGGATAACTGTGCAAGTGTTCGTGTGTGTGCTGGAGGTGTGGAAACAGACTCCACGGATCTTTATGGGGGCACAGGTGTTCCCAGGTTAGGGATGTAGTTTAAACACCTCCACAAACCATAGAGAGGTCATCGCAAATACTTGGTTTTGGAGCCCAAACCACACTTTCCCCCGCACTCCCGCCTAGGCTTTCCATCAGGGAAGACAAGCAAAGGGATTCAATTAGAACCCAGGCGCTGCTGTCAGTTGGAGGAACTTCCCTGCACTCAGAATTCCAGAACACATTCTTAGGTGTGGGAGAGATGTGCAGCCCCACTGCCCCCAGATGAATGCAGGAAAAGGTGTTCCCTTTAGGGAGAAGTCCTCTAAGTACTTCCTCAATGAATCAGGGGGCACTCACTGCTACGTGGCCTCCAAGCCCAACCCCCAGCTTTCCCTCATGGCCTGGCCTAAAAGAACACTCAGGGAACAGAAGCTAAGGGATACTAATAGAATCCAGGTGCTGCTGTCAGTTTGAGGAACATCCCCACACTCAGAATACAAGAACACATCTTCGTGTGTGTGCTGGATGTAGGGAAACAGTCAAAGCATCTTTCAGGGGGCACATTTATTCCATGGTTGTGGGTTGTAGGTTAAAAACCCACATCCCATGGATAGGCTCTCGCTTATACTTGGTTTAGAGCCCAACCCCCACTTTCCCCCACTCTCCAGCCTAGGCATGCCATCAGGGAAGACAAGCTAAGGGATTCTTTTAGAACCCAGGCGCTGCTGTCATTTGGAGGAGCCTCCCCACAATCAGGATACCTGAGCACGTCTCCGTGTGTGTGCTGGAGGTGGGGAAACAGATTCCACGCATCTTTATGGGGCACAGGTGTTCCAAGGTTGGGGAAGTAGTTTAAAACCCTCCACTACCCACAGAGATGCACTCGCTAATACTTGGCTTTAGAGCCCATCCCCCACCATCGCTTACTGCTAGGCCTAGGAAAACACTTAGGGAAGTCAAGCTAAGGGATTCTATTACAACCCAGGTGCTGCTGTCTGTTGGAGGAACCTCCCCACTCTCAGAACCCCAGAACACTTCTTCCTGTGTGTGCTGGACGTGGGGAAACATAGCACACGCATTTTTCAGGGGTCACAGTAATTCCCAAGTTGTGGGTTGTAGTTTAAACATCTCCACTACCCATGGAGAGGCACACGCTAATACTTAGTTTTAGATCCCAAATCCCACTTTCAACCACACACTGGCCTAGGCAAACCATCAGGGAAGACAAGCAAAGGGATTCTATTCAAACCAAGACGCTGATGTCAGTTGGAGGAACTACCCCACCCTCAGGATACTGGAACCCAACCTTGTGTGGTGGGGAGATTTGAAGCCCCACTCCACGCAGATGAATGGGTGCTCAGGTGTTTCCCTTTATGGAGAATTCATCTAAATACTTCCTCAGTCCATCGGGGACACTCGCTACTATTTGGCCTCAAAGCCCAACCCCCAGGTTTCTCTCAGAGTCAGTCCTAGGGAAACACTCAGGGATTACAAGCTAAGGGATTCTATTAGAACCCAGCCGCTTCTGTCACCTGAAATTGCCAGCCCACACTCAGGATAGCAGAAAACTTCTTCATGTGTGTTCTGGTGGTGGGGATACAGAGTCCACGCTTTTTTCAAGGAGCACAGGTATTCCCATGTTGTGGGCTTTTGGTTAATAACCTCCAAATCCCATGGAGAAGCACTCGCTAATACTTGGATTTAGAGCCCAACCCACCCTTTCCCCAGCACTCCGTATCAGGCAACCAAACAGGGTAGACAAGTTAAGCGATTTTATAAGAACCAAGTCCCTGCTCTCAGTTGGAGGAGGCTGCCCACTCTCAGGATAACTGTGCAAGTGTTCGTGTGTGTGCTGGAGGTGTGGAAACAGACTCCACGGATCTTTATGGGGGCACAGGTGTTCCCAGGTTAGGGATGTAGTTTAAACACCTCCACAAACCATAGAGAGGTCATCGCAAATACTTGGTTTTGGAGCCCAAACCACACTTTCCCCCGCACTCCCGCCTAGGCTTTCCATCAGGGAAGACAAGCAAAGGGATTCAATTAGAACCCAGGCACTGCTGTCATTTGGAGGAACTTCCCTGCACTCAGAATTCCAGAACACATTCTTAGGTGTGGGAGAGATGTGCAGCCCCACTGCACCCAGATGAATGCAGGAAAAGGTGTTCCCTTTAGGGAGAAGTCCTCTAAGTACTTCCTCAATGAATCAGGGGGCACTCACTGCTACGTGGCCTCCAAGCCCAACCCCCAGCTTTCCCTCATGGCCTGGCCTAAAAGAACACTCAGGGAACAGAAGCTAAGGGATACTAATAGAATCCAGGTGCTGCTGTCAGTTTGAGGAACATCCCCACACTCAGAATACAAGAACACATCTTCGTGTGTGTGCTGGATGTAGGGAAACAGTCAAAGCATCTTTCAGGGGGCACATTTATTCCATGGTTGTGGGTTGTAGGTTAAAAACCCACATCCCATGGATAGGCTCTCGCTTATACTTGGTTTAGAGCCCAACCCCCACTTTCCCCCACTCTCCAGCCTAGGCATGCCATCAGGGAAGACAAGCTAAGGGATTCTTTTAGAACGCAGGCGCTGCTGTCATTTGGAGGAGCCTCCCCACAATCAGGATACCTGAGCACGTCTCCGTGTGTGTGCTGGAGGTGGGGAAACAGATTCCACGCATCTTTATGGGGCACAGGTGTTCCAAGGTTGGGGAAGTAGTTTAAAACCCTCCACTACCCACAGAGATGCACTCGCTAATACTTGGCTTTAGAGCCCATCCCCCACCATCGCTTACTGCTAGGCCTAGGAAAACACTTAGGGAAGTCAAGCTAAGGGATTCTATTACAACCCAGGTGCTGCTGTCTGTTGGAGGAACCTCCCCACTCTCAGAACCCCAGAACACTTCTTCCTGTGTGTGCTGGACGTGGGGAAACATAGCACACGCATTTTTCAGGGGTCACAGTAATTCCCAAGTTGTGGGTTGTAGTTTAAACATCTCCACTACCCATGGAGAGGCACACGCTAATACTTAGTTTTAGATCCCAAATCCCACTTTCAACCACACACTGGCCTAGGCAAACCATCAGGGAAGACAAGCAAAGGGATTCTATTCAAACCAAGACGCTGATGTCAGTTGGAGGAACTACCCCACCCTCAGGATACTGGAACCCAACCTTGTGTGGTGGGGAGATTTGAAGCCCCATTCCACGCAGATGAATGGGTGCTCAGGTGTTTCCCTTTATGGAGAATTCATCTAAATACTTCCTCAGTCCATCGGGGACACTCGCTACTATTTGGCCTCAAAGCCCAACCCCCAGGTTTCTCTCAGAGTCAGTCCTAGGGAAACACTCAGGGATTACAAGCTAAGGGATTCTATTAGAACCCAGCCGCTTCTGTCACCTGAAATTGCCAGCCCACACTAAGGATAGCAGAAAACTTCTTCATGTGTGTTCTGGTGGTGGGGATACAGAGTCCACGCTTTTTTCAAGGAGCACAGGTATTCCCATGTTGTGGGCTTTTGGTTAATAACCTCCAAATCCCATGGAGAAGCACTCGCTAATACTTGGATTTAGAGCCCAACCCACCCTTTCCCCAGCACTCCATATAAGGCAACCAAACAGGGTAGACAAGTTAAGCGATTTTATAAGAACCAAGGCCCTGCTCTCAGTTGGAGGAGGCTGCCCACTCTCAGGATAACTGTGCAAGTGTTCGTGTGTGTGCTGGAGGTGTGGAAACAGACTCCACGGATCTTTATGGGGGCACAGGTGTTCCCAGGTTAGGGATGTAGTTTAAACACCTCCACAAACCATAGAGAGGTCATCGCAAATACTTGGTTTTGGAGCCCAAACCACACTTTCCCCTGCACTCCCGCCTAGGCTTTCCATCAGGGAAGACAAGCAAAGGGATTCAATTAGAACCCAGGCGCTGCTGTCAGTTGGAGGAACTTCCCTGCACTCAGAATTCCAGAACACATTCTTAGGTGTGGGAGAGATGTGCAGCCCCACTGCACCCAGATGAATGCAGGAAAAGGTGTTCCCTTTAGGGAGAAGTCCTCTAAGTACTTCCTCAATGAATCAGGGGGCACTCACTGCTACGTGGCCTCCAAGCCCAACCCCCAGCTTTCCCTCATGGCCTGGCCTAAAAGAACACTCAGGGAACAGAAGCTAAGGGATACTAATAGAATCCAGGTGCTGCTGTCAGTTTGAGGAACATCCCCACACTCAGAATACAAGAACACATCTTCGTGTGTGTGCTGGATGTAGGGAAACAGTCAAAGCATCTTTCAGGGGGCACATTTATTCCATGGTTGTGGGTTGTAGGTTAAAAACCCACATCCCATGGATAGGCTCTCGCTTATACTTGGTTTAGAGCCCAACCCCCACTTTCCCCCACTCTCCAGCCTAGGCATGCCATCAGGGAAGACAAGCTAAGGGATTCTTTTAGAACGCAGGCGCTGCTGTCATTTGGAGGAGCCTCCCCACAATCAGGATACCTGAGCACGTCTCCGTGTGTGTGCTGGAGGTGGGGAAACAGATTCCACGCATCTTTATGGGGCACAGGTGTTCCAAGGTTGGGGAAGTAGTTTAAAACCCTCCACTACCCACAGAGATGCACTCGCTAATACTTGGCTTTAGAGCCCATCCCCCACCATCGCTTACTGCTAGGCCTAGGAAAACACTTAGGGAAGTCAAGCTAAGGGATTCTATTACAACCCAGGTGCTGCTGTCTGTTGGAGGAACCTCCCCACTCTCAGAACCCCAGAACACTTCTTCCTGTGTGTGCTGGACGTGGGGAAACATAGCACACGCATTTTTCAGGGGTCACAGTAATTCCCAAGTTGTGGGTTGTAGTTTAAACATCTCCACTACCCATGGAGAGGCACACGCTAATACTTAGTTTTAGATCCCAAATCCCACTTTCAACCACACACTGGCCTAGGCAAACCATCAGGGAAGACAAGCAAAGGGATTCTATTCAAACCAAGACGCTGATGTCAGTTGGAGGAACTACCCCACCCTCAGGATACTGGAACCCAACCTTGTGTGGTGGGGAGATTTGAAGCCCCATTCCACGCAGATGAATGGGTGCTCAGGTGTTTCCCTTTATGGAGAATTCATCTAAATACTTCCTCAGTCCATCGGGGACACTCGCTACTATTTGGCCTCAAAGCCCAACCCCCAGGTTTCTCTCAGAGTCAGTCCTAGGGAAACACTCAGGGATTACAAGCTAAGGGATTCTATTAGAACCCAGCCGCTTCTGTCACCTGAAATTGCCAGCCCACACTCAGGATAGCAGAAAACTTCTTCATGTGTGTTCTGGTGGTGGGGATACAGAGTCCACGCTTTTTTCAAGGAGCACAGGTATTCCCATGTTGTGGGCTTTTGGTTAATAACCTCCAAATCCCATGGAGAAGCACTCGCTAATACTTGGATTTAGAGCCCAACCCACCCTTTCCCCAGCACTCCGTATCAGGCAACCAAACAGGGTAGACAAGTTAAGCGATTTTATAAGAACCAAGGCCCTGCTCTCAGTTGGAGGAGGCTGCCCACTCTCAGGATAACTGTGCAAGTGTTCGTGTGTGTGCTGGAGGTGTGGAAACAGACTCCACGGATCTTTATGGGGGCACAGGTGTTCCCAGGTTAGGGATGTAGTTTAAACACCTCCACAAACCATAGAGAGGTCATCGCAAATACTTGGTTTTGGAGCCCAAACCACACTTTCCCCCGCACTCCCGCCTAGGCTTTCCATCAGGGAAGACAAGCAAAGGGATTCAATTAGAACCCAGGCGCTGCTGTCAGTTGGAGGAACTTCCCTGCACTCAGAATTCCAGAACACATTCTTAGGTGTGGGAGAGATGTGCAGCCCCACTGCACCCAGATGAATGCAGGAAAAGGTGTTCCCTTTAGGGAGAAGTCCTCTAAGTACTTCCTCAATGAATCAGGGGGCACTCACTGCTACGTGGCCTCCAAGCCCAACCCCCAGCTTTCCCTCATGGCCTGGCCTAAAAGAACACTCAGGGAACAGAAGCTAAGGGATACTAATAGAATCCAGGTGCTGCTGTCAGTTTGAGGAACATCCCCACACTCAGAATACAAGAACACATCTTCGTGTGTGTGCTGGATGTAGGGAAACAGTCAAAGCATCTTTCAGGGGGCACATTTATTCCATGGTTGTGGGTTGTAGGTTAAAAACCCACATCCCATGGATAGGCTCTCGCTTATACTTGGTTTAGAGCCCAACCCCCACTTTCCCCCACTCTCCAGCCTAGGCATGCCATCAGGGAAGACAAGCTAAGGGATTCTTTTAGAACCCAGGCGCTGCTGTCATTTGGAGGAGCCTCCCCACAATCAGGATACCTGAGCACGTCTCCGTGTGTGTGCTGGAGGTGGGGAAACAGATTCCACGCATCTTTATGGGGCACAGGTGTTCCAAGGTTGGGGAAGTAGTTTAAAACCCTCCACTACCCACAGAGATGCACTCGCTAATACTTGGCTTTAGAGCCCATCCCCCACCATCGCTTACTGCTAGGCCTAGGAAAACACTTAGGGAAGTCAAGCTAAGGGATTCTATTACAACCCAGGTGCTGCTGTCTGTTGGAGGAACCTCCCCACTCTCAGAACCCCAGAACACTTCTTCCTGTGTGTGCTGGACGTGGGGAAACATAGCACACGCATTTTTCAGGGGTCACAGTAATTCCCAAGTTGTGGGTTGTAGTTTAAACATCTCCACTACCCATGGAGAGGCACACGCTAATACTTAGTTTTAGATCCCAAATCCCACTTTCAACCACACACTGGCCTAGGCAAACCATCAGGGAAGACAAGCAAAGGGATTCTATTCAAACCAAGACGCTGATGTCAGTTGGAGGAACTACCCCACCCTCAGGATACTGGAACCCAACCTTGTGTGGTGGGGAGATTTGAAGCCCCACTCCACGCAGATGAATGGGTGCTCAGGTGTTTCCCTTTATGGAGAATTCATCTAAATACTTCCTCAGTCCATCGGGGACACTCGCTACTATTTGGCCTCAAAGCCCAACCCCCAGGTTTCTCTCAGAGTCAGTCCTAGGGAAACACTCAGGGATTACAAGCTAAGGGATTCTATTAGAACCCAGCCGCTTCTGTCACCTGAAATTGCCAGCCCACACTCAGGATAGCAGAAAACTTCTTCATGTGTGTTCTGGTGGTGGGGATACAGAGTCCACGCTTTTTTCAAGGAGCACAGGTATTCCCATGTTGTGGGCTTTTGGTTAATAACCTCCAAATCCCATGGAGAAGCACTCGCTAATACTTGGATTTAGAGCCCAACCCACCCTTTCCCCAGCACTCCGTATCAGGCAACCAAACAGGGTAGACAAGTTAAGCGATTTTATAAGAACCAAGGCCCTGCTCTCAGTTGGAGGAGGCTGCCCACTCTCAGGATAACTGTGCAAGTGTTCGTGTGTGTGCTGGAGGTGTGGAAACAGACTCCACGGATCTTTATGGGGGCACAGGTGTTCCCAGGTTAGGGATGTAGTTTAAACACCTCCACAAACCATAGAGAGGTCATCGCAAATACTTGGTTTTGGAGCCCAAACCACACTTTCCCCCGCACTCCCGCCTAGGCTTTCCATCAGGGAAGACAAGCAAAGGGATTCAATTAGAACCCAGGCGCTGCTGTCAGTTGGAGGAACTTCCCTGCACTCAGAATTCCAGAACACATTCTTAGGTGTGGGAGAGATGTGCAGCCCCACTGCACCCAGATGAATGCAGGAAAAGGTGTTCCCTTTAGGGAGAAGTCCTCTAAGTACTTCCTCAATGAATCAGGGGGCACTCACTGCTACGTGGCCTCCAAGCCCAACCCCCAGCTTTCCCTCATGGCCTGGCCTAAAAGAACACTCAGGGAACAGAAGCTAAGGGATACTAATAGAATCCAGGTGCTGCTGTCAGTTTGAGGAACATCCCCACACTCAGAATACAAGAACACATCTTCGTGTGTGTGCTGGATGTAGGGAAACAGTCAAAGCATCTTTCAGGGGGCACATTTATTCCATGGTTGTGGGTTGTAGGTTAAAAACCCACATCCCATGGATAGGCTCTCGCTTATACTTGGTTTAGAGCCCAACCCCCACTTTCCCCCACTCTCCAGCCTAGGCATGCCATCAGGGAAGACAAGCTAAGGGATTCTTTTAGAACGCAGGCGCTGCTGTCATTTGGAGGAGCCTCCCCACAATCAGGATACCTGAGCACGTCTCCGTGTGTGTGCTGGAGGTGGGGAAACAGATTCCACGCATCTTTATGGGGCACAGGTGTTCCAAGGTTGGGGAAGTAGTTTAAAACCCTCCACTACCCACAGAGATGCACTCGCTAATACTTGGCTTTAGAGCCCATCCCCCACCATCGCTTACTGCTAGGCCTAGGAAAACACTTAGGGAAGTCAAGCTAAGGGATTCTATTACAACCCAGGTGCTGCTGTCTGTTGGAGGAACCTCCCCACTCTCAGAACCCCAGAACACTTCTTCCTGTGTGTGCTGGACGTGGGGAAACATAGCACACGCATTTTTCAGGGGTCACAGTAATTCCCAAGTTGTGGGTTGTAGTTTAAACATCTCCACTACCCATGGAGAGGCACACGCTAATACTTAGTTTTAGATCCCAAATCCCACTTTCAACCACACACTGGCCTAGGCAAACCATCAGGGAAGACAAGCAAAGGGATTCTATTCAAACCAAGACGCTGATGTCAGTTGGAGGAACTACCCCACCCTCAGGATACTGGAACCCAACCTTGTGTGGTGGGGAGATTTGAAGCCCCACTCCACGCAGATGAATGGGTGCTCAGGTGTTTCCCTTTATGGAGAATTCATCTAAATACTTCCTCAGTCCATCGGGGACACTCGCTACTATTTGGCCTCAAAGCCCAACCCCCAGGTTTCTCTCAGAGTCAGTCCTAGGGAAACACTCAGGGATTACAAGCTAAGGGATTCTATTAGAACCCAGCCGCTTCTGTCACCTGAAATTGCCAGCCCACACTCAGGATAGCAGAAAACTTCTTCATGTGTGTTCTGGTGGTGGGGATACAGAGTCCACGCTTTTTTCAAGGAGCACAGGTATTCCCATGTTGTGGGCTTTTGGTTAATAACCTCCAAATCCCATGGAGAAGCACTCGCTAATACTTGGATTTAGAGCCCAACCCACCCTTTCCCCAGCACTCCGTATCAGGCAACCAAACAGGGTAGACAAGTTAAGCGATTTTATAAGAACCAAGGCCCTGCTCTCAGTTGGAGGAGGCTGCCCACTCTCAGGATAACTGTGCAAGTGTTCGTGTGTGTGCTGGAGGTGTGGAAACAGACTCCACGGATCTTTATGGGGGCACAGGTGTTCCCAGGTTAGGGATGTAGTTTAAACACCTCCACAAACCATAGAGAGGTCATCGCAAATACTTGGTTTTGGAGCCCAAACCACACTTTCCCCCGCACTCCCGCCTAGGCTTTCCATCAGGGAAGACAAGCAAAGGGATTCAATTAGAACCCAGGCGCTGCTGTCAGTTGGAGGAACTTCCCTGCACTCAGAATTCCAGAACACATTCTTAGGTGTGGGAGAGATGTGCAGCCCCACTGCACCCAGATGAATGCAGGAAAAGGTGTTCCCTTTAGGGAGAAGTCCTCTAAGTACTTCCTCAATGAATCAGGGGGCACTCACTGCTACGTGGCCTCCAAGCCCAACCCCCAGCTTTCCCTCATGGCCTGGCCTAAAAGAACACTCAGGGAACAGAAGCTAAGGGATACTAATAGAATCCAGGTGCTGCTGTCAGTTTGAGGAACATCCCCACACTCAGAATACAAGAACACATCTTCGTGTGTGTGCTGGATGTAGGGAAACAGTCAAAGCATCTTTCAGGGGGCACATTTATTCCATGGTTGTGGGTTGTAGGTTAAAAACCCACATCCCATGGATAGGCTCTCGCTTATACTTGGTTTAGAGCCCAACCCCCACTTTCCCCCACTCTCCAGCCTAGGCATGCCATCAGGGAAGACAAGCTAAGGGATTCTTTTAGAACGCAGGCGCTGCTGTCATTTGGAGGAGCCTCCCCACAATCAGGATACCTGAGCACGTCTCCGTGTGTGTGCTGGAGGTGGGGAAACAGATTCCACGCATCTTTATGGGGCACAGGTGTTCCAAGGTTGGGGAAGTAGTTTAAAACCCTCCACTACCCACAGAGATGCACTCGCTAATACTTGGCTTTAGAGCCCATCCCCCACCATCGCTTACTGCTAGGCCTAGGAAAACACTTAGGGAAGTCAAGCTAAGGGATTCTATTACAACCCAGGTGCTGCTGTCTGTTGGAGGAACCTCCCCACTCTCAGAACCCCAGAACACTTCTTCCTGTGTGTGCTGGACGTGGGGAAACATAGCACACGCATTTTTCAGGGGTCACAGTAATTCCCAAGTTGTGGGTTGTAGTTTAAACATCTCCACTACCCATGGAGAGGCACACGCTAATACTTAGTTTTAGATCCCAAATCCCACTTTCAACCACACACTGGCCTAGGCAAACCATCAGGGAAGACAAGCAAAGGGATTCTATTCAAACCAAGACGCTGATGTCAGTTGGAGGAACTACCCCACCCTCAGGATACTGGAACCCAACCTTGTGTGGTGGGGAGATTTGAAGCCCCACTCCACGCAGATGAATGGGTGCTCAGGTGTTTCCCTTTATGGAGAATTCATCTAAATACTTCCTCAGTCCATCGGGGACACTCGCTACTATTTGGCCTCAAAGCCCAACCCCCAGGTTTCTCTCAGAGTCAGTCCTAGGGAAACACTCAGGGATTACAAGCTAAGGGATTCTATTAGAACCCAGCCGCTTCTGTCACCTGAAATTGCCAGCCCACACTCAGGATAGCAGAAAACTTCTTCATGTGTGTTCTGGTGGTGGGGATACAGAGTCCACGCTTTTTTCAAGGAGCACAGGTATTCCCATGTTGTGGGCTTTTGGTTAATAACCTCCAAATCCCATGGAGAAGCACTCGCTAATACTTGGATTTAGAGCCCAACCCACCCTTTCCCCAGCACTCCGTATCAGGCAACCAAACAGGGTAGACAAGTTAAGCGATTTTATAAGAACCAAGGCCCTGCTCTCAGTTGGAGGAGGCTGCCCACTCTCAGGATAACTGTGCAAGTGTTCGTGTGTGTGCTGGAGGTGTGGAAACAGACTCCACGGATCTTTATGGGGGCACAGGTGTTCCCAGGTTAGGGATGTAGTTTAAACACCTCCACAAACCATAGAGAGGTCATCGCAAATACTTGGTTTTGGAGCCCAAACCACACTTTCCCCCGCACTCCCGCCTAGGCTTTCCATCAGGGAAGACAAGCAAAGGGATTCAATTAGAACCCAGGCGCTGCTGTCAGTTGGAGGAACTTCCCTGCACTCAGAATTCCAGAACACATTCTTAGGTGTGGGAGAGATGTGCAGCCCCACTGCACCCAGATGAATGCAGGAAAAGGTGTTCCCTTTAGGGAGAAGTCCTCTAAGTACTTCCTCAATGAATCAGGGGGCACTCACTGCTACGTGGCCTCCAAGCCCAACCCCCAGCTTTCCCTCATGGCCTGGCCTAAAAGAACACTCAGGGAACAGAAGCTAAGGGATACTAATAGAATCCAGTTGCTGCTGTCAGTTTGAGGAACATCCCCACACTCAGAATACAAGAACACATCTTCGTGTGTGTGCTGGATGTAGGGAAACAGTCAAAGCATCTTTCAGGGGGCACATTTATTCCATGGTTGTGGGTTGTAGGTTAAAAACCCACATCCCATGGATAGGCTCTCGCTTATACTTGGTTTAGAGCCCAACCCCCACTTTCCCCCACTCTCCAGCCTAGGCATGCCATCAGGGAAGACAAGCTAAGGGATTCTTTTAGAACGCAGGCGCTGCTGTCATTTGGAGGAGCCTCCCCACAATCAGGATACCTGAGCACGTCTCCGTGTGTGTGCTGGAGGTGGGGAAACAGATTCCACGCATCTTTATGGGGCACAGGTGTTCCAAGGTTGGGGAAGTAGTTTAAAACCCTCCACTACCCACAGAGATGCACTCGCTAATACTTGGCTTTAGAGCCCATCCCCCACCATCGCTTACTGCTAGGCCTAGGAAAACACTTAGGGAAGTCAAGCTAAGGGATTCTATTACAACCCAGGTGCTGCTGTCTGTTGGAGGAACCTCCCCACTCTCAGAACCCCAGAACACTTCTTCCTGTGTGTGCTGGACGTGGGGAAACATAGCACACGCATTTTTCAGGGGTCACAGTAATTCCCAAGTTGTGGGTTGTAGTTTAAACATCTCCACTACCCATGGAGAGGCACACGCTAATACTTAGTTTTAGATCCCAAATCCCACTTTCAACCACACACTGGCCTAGGCAAACCATCAGGGAAGACAAGCAAAGGGATTCTATTCAAACCAAGACGCTGATGTCAGTTGGAGGAACTACCCCACCCTCAGGATACTGGAACCCAACCTTGTGTGGTGGGGAGATTTGAAGCCCCACTCCACGCAGATGAATGGGTGCTCAGGTGTTTCCCTTTATGGAGAATTCATCTAAATACTTCCTCAGTCCATCGGGGACACTCGCTACTATTTGGCCTCAAAGCCCAACCCCCAGGTTTCTCTCAGAGTCAGTCCTAGGGAAACACTCAGGGATTACAAGCTAAGGGATTCTATTAGAACCCAGCCGCTTCTGTCACCTGAAATTGCCAGCCCACACTCAGGATAGCAGAAAACTTCTTCATGTGTGTTCTGGTGGTGGGGATACAGAGTCCACGCTTTTTTCAAGGAGCACAGGTATTCCCATGTTGTGGGCTTTTGGTTAATAACCTCCAAATCCCATGGAGAAGCACTCGCTAATACTTGGATTTAGAGCCCAACCCACCCTTTCCCCAGCACTCCATATAAGGCAACCAAACAGGGTAGACAAGTTAAGCGATTTTATAAGAACCAAGGCCCTGCTCTCAGTTGGAGGAGGCTGCCCACTCTCAGGATAACTGTGCAAGTGTTCGTGTGTGTGCTGGAGGTGTGGAAACAGACTCCACGGATCTTTATGGGGGCACAGGTGTTCCCAGGTTAGGGATGTAGTTTAAACACCTCCACAAACCATAGAGAGGTCATCGCAAATACTTGGTTTTGGAGCCCAAACCACACTTTCCCCTGCACTCCCGCCTAGGCTTTCCATCAGGGAAGACAAGCAAAGGGATTCAATTAGAACCCAGGCGCTGCTGTCAGTTGGAGGAACTTCCCTGCACTCAGAATTCCAGAACACATTCTTAGGTGTGGGAGAGATGTGCAGCCCCACTGCACCCAGATGAATGCAGGAAAAGGTGTTCCCTTTAGGGAGAAGTCCTCTAAGTACTTCCTCAATGAATCAGGGGGCACTCACTGCTACGTGGCCTCCAAGCCCAACCCCCAGCTTTCCCTCATGGCCTGGCCTAAAAGAACACTCAGGGAACAGAAGCTAAGGGATACTAATAGAATCCAGGTGCTGCTGTCAGTTTGAGGAACATCCCCACACTCAGAATACAAGAACACATCTTCGTGTGTGTGCTGGATGTAGGGAAACAGTCAAAGCATCTTTCAGGGGGCACATTTATTCCATGGTTGTGGGTTGTAGGTTAAAAACCCACATCCCATGGATAGGCTCTCGCTTATACTTGGTTTAGAGCCCAACCCCCACTTTCCCCCACTCTCCAGCCTAGGCATGCCATCAGGGAAGACAAGCTAAGGGATTCTTTTAGAACCCAGGCGCTGCTGTCATTTGGAGGAGCCTCCCCACAATCAGGATACCTGAGCACGTCTCCGTGTGTGTGCTGGAGGTGGGGAAACAGATTCCACGCATCTTTATGGGGCACAGGTGTTCCAAGGTTGGGGAAGTAGTTTAAAACCCTCCACTACCCACAGAGATGCACTCGCTAATACTTGGCTTTAGAGCCCATCCCCCACCATCGCTTACTGCTAGGCCTAGGAAAACACTTAGGGAAGTCAAGCTAAGGGATTCTATTACAACCCAGGTGCTGCTGTCTGTTGGAGGAACCTCCCCACTCTCAGAACCCCAGAACACTTATTCCTGTGTGTGCTGGACGTGGGGAAACATAGCACACGCATTTTTCAGGGGTCACAGTAATTCCCAAGTTGTGGGTTGTAGTTTAAACATCTCCACTACCCATGGAGAGGCACACGCTAATACTTAGTTTTAGATCCCAAATCCCACTTTCAACCACACACTGGCCTAGGCAAACCATCAGGGAAGACAAGCAAAGGGATTCTATTCAAACCAAGACGCTGATGTCAGTTGGAGGAACTACCCCACCCTCAGGATACTGGAACCCAACCTTGTGTGGTGGGGAGATTTGAAGCCCCACTCCACGCAGATGAATGGGTGCTCAGGTGTTTCCCTTTATGGAGAATTCATCTAAATACTTCCTCAGTCCATCGGGGACACTCGCTACTATTTGGCCTCAAAGCCCAACCCCCAGGTTTCTCTCAGAGTCAGTCCTAGGGAAACACTCAGGGATTACAAGCTAAGGGATTCTATTAGAACCCAGCCGCTTCTGTCACCTGAAATTGCCAGCCCACACTCAGGATAGCAGAAAACTTCTTCATGTGTGTTCTGGTGGTGGGGATACAGAGTCCACGCTTTTTTCAAGGAGCACAGGTATTCCCATGTTGTGGGCTTTTGGTTAATAACCTCCAAATCCCATGGAGAAGCACTCGCTAATACTTGGATTTAGAGCCCAACCCACCCTTTCCCCAGCACTCCGTATCAGGCAACCAAACAGGGTAGACAAGTTAAGCGATTTTATAAGAACCAAGGCCCTGCTCTCAGTTGGAGGAGGCTGCCCACTCTCAGGATAACTGTGCAAGTGTTCGTGCTTGTGCTGGAGGTGTGGAAACAGACTCCACGGATCTTTATGGGGGCACAGGTGTTCCCAGGTTAGGGATGTAGTTTAAACACCTCCACAAACCATAGAGAGGTCATCGCAAATACTTGGTTTTGGAGCCCAAACCACACTTTCCCCCGCACTCCCGCCTAGGCTTTCCATCAGGGAAGACAAGCAAAGGGATTCAATTAGAACCCAGGCGCTGCTGTCAGTTGGAGGAACTTCCCTGCACTCAGAATTCCAGAACACATTCTTAGGTGTGGGAGAGATGTGCAGCCCCACTGCACCCAGATGAATGCAGGAAAAGGTGTTCCCTTTAGGGAGAAGTCCTCTAAGTACTTCCTCAATGAATCAGGGGGCACTCACTGCTACGTGGCCTCCAAGCCCAACCCCCAGCTTTCCCTCATGGCCTGGCCTAAAAGAACACTCAGGGAACAGAAGCTAAGGGATACTAATAGAATCCAGGTGCTGCTGTCAGTTTGAGGAACATCCCCACACTCAGAATACAAGAACACATCTTCGTGTGTGTGCTGGATGTAGGGAAACAGTCAAAGCATCTTTCAGGGGGCACATTTATTCCATGGTTGTGGGTTGTAGGTTAAAAACCCACATCCCATGGATAGGCTCTCGCTTATACTTGGTTTAGAGCCCAACCCCCACTTTCCCCCACTCTCCAGCCTAGGCATGCCATCAGGGAAGACAAGCTAAGGGATTCTTTTAGAACGCAGGCGCTGCTGTCATTTGGAGGAGCCTCCCCACAATCAGGATACCTGAGCACGTCTCCGTGTGTGTGCTGGAGGTGGGGAAACAGATTCCACGCATCTTTATGGGGCACAGGTGTTCCAAGGTTGGGGAAGTAGTTTAAAACCCTCCACTACCCACAGAGATGCACTCGCTAATACTTGGCTTTAGAGCCCATCCCCCACCATCGCTTACTGCTAGGCCTAGGAAAACACTTAGGGAAGTCAAGCTAAGGGATTCTATTACAACCCAGGTGCTGCTGTCTGTTGGAGGAACCTCCCCACTCTCAGAACCCCAGAACACTTCTTCCTGTGTGTGCTGGACGTGGGGAAACATAGCACACGCATTTTTCAGGGGTCACAGTAATTCCCAAGTTGTGGGTTGTAGTTTAAACATCTCCACTACCCATGGAGAGGCACACGCTAATACTTAGTTTTAGATCCCAAATCCCACTTTCAACCACACACTGGCCTAGGCAAACCATCAGGGAAGACAAGCAAAGGGATTCTATTCAAACCAAGACGCTGATGTCAGTTGGAGGAACTACCCCACCCTCAGGATACTGGAACCCAACCTTGTGTGGTGGGGAGATTTGAAGCCCCACTCCACGCAGATGAATGGGTGCTCAGGTGTTTCCCTTTATGGAGAATTCATCTAAATACTTCCTCAGTCCATCGGGGACACTCGCTACTATTTGGCCTCAAAGCCCAACCCCCAGGTTTCTCTCAGAGTCAGTCCTAGGGAAACACTCAGGGATTACAAGCTAAGGGATTCTATTAGAACCCAGCCGCTTCTGTCACCTGAAATTGCCAGCCCACACTCAGGATAGCAGAAAACTTCTTCATGTGTGTTCTGGTGGTGGGGATACAGAGTCCACGCTTTTTTCAAGGAGCACAGGTATTCCCATGTTGTGGGCTTTTGGTTAATAACCTCCAAATCCCATGGAGAAGCACTCGCTAATACTTGGATTTAGAGCCCAACCCACCCTTTCCCCAGCACTCCGTATCAGGCAACCAAACAGGGTAGACAAGTTAAGCGATTTTATAAGAACCAAGGCCCTGCTCTCAGTTGGAGGAGGCTGCCCACTCTCAGGATAACTGTGCAAGTGTTCGTGTGTGTGCTGGAGGTGTGGAAACAGACTCCACGGATCTTTATGGGGGCACAGGTGTTCCCAGGTTAGGGATGTAGTTTAAACACCTCCACAAACCATAGAGAGGTCATCGCAAATACTTGGTTTTGGAGCCCAAACCACACTTTCCCCTGCACTCCCGCCTAGGCTTTCCATCAGGGAAGACAAGCAAAGGGATTCAATTAGAACCCAGGCGCTGCTGTCAGTTGGAGGAACTTCCCTGCACTCAGAATTCCAGAACACATTCTTAGGTGTGGGAGAGATGTGCAGCCCCACTGCACCCAGATGAATGCAGGAAAAGGTGTTCCCTTTAGGGAGAAGTCCTCTAAGTACTTCCTCAATGAATCAGGGGGCACTCACTGCTACGTGGCCTCCAAGCCCAACCCCCAGCTTTCCCTCATGGCCTGGCCTAAAAGAACACTCAGGGAACAGAAGCTAAGGGATACTAATAGAATCCAGGTGCTGCTGTCAGTTTGAGGAACATCCCCACACTCAGAATACAAGAACACATCTTCGTGTGTGTGCTGGATGTAGGGAAACAGTCAAAGCATCTTTCAGGGGGCACATTTATTCCATGGTTGTGGGTTGTAGGTTAAAAACCCACATCCCATGGATAGGCTCTCGCTTATACTTGGTTTAGAGCCCAACCCCCACTTTCCCCCACTCTCCAGCCTAGGCATGCCATCAGGGAAGACAAGCTAAGGGATTCTTTTAGAACCCAGGCGCTGCTGTCATTTGGAGGAGCCTCCCCACAATCAGGATACCTGAGCACGTCTCCGTGTGTGTGCTGGAGGTGGGGAAACAGATTCCACGCATCTTTATGGGGCACAGGTGTTCCAAGGTTGGGGAAGTAGTTTAAAACCCTCCACTACCCACAGAGATGCACTCGCTAATACTTGGCTTTAGAGCCCATCCCCCACCATCGCTTACTGCTAGGCCTAGGAAAACACTTAGGGAAGTCAAGCTAAGGGATTCTATTACAACCCAGGTGCTGCTGTCTGTTGGAGGAACCTCCCCACTCTCAGAACCCCAGAACACTTCTTCCTGTGTGTGCTGGACGTGGGGAAACATAGCACACGCATTTTTCAGGGGTCACAGTAATTCCCAAGTTGTGGGTTGTAGTTTAAACATCTCCACTACCCATGGAGAGGCACACGCTAATACTTAGTTTTAGATCCCAAATCCCACTTTCAACCACACACTGGCCTAGGCAAACCATCAGGGAAGACAAGCAAAGGGATTCTATTCAAACCAAGACGCTGATGTCAGTTGGAGGAACTACCCCACCCTCAGGATACTGGAACCCAACCTTGTGTGGTGGGGAGATTTGAAGCCCCACTCCACGCAGATGAATGGGTGCTCAGGTGTTTCCCTTTATGGAGAATTCATCTAAATACTTCCTCAGTCCATCGGGGACACTCGCTACTATTTGGCCTCAAAGCCCAACCCCCAGGTTTCTCTCAGAGTCAGTCCTAGGGAAACACTCAGGGATTACAAGCTAAGGGATTCTATTAGAACCCAGCCGCTTCTGTCACCTGAAATTGCCAGCCCACACTCAGGATAGCAGAAAACTTCTTCATGTGTGTTCTGGTGGTGGGGATACAGAGTCCACGCTTTTTTCAAGGAGCACAGGTATTCCCATGTTGTGGGCTTTTGGTTAATAACCTCCAAATCCCATGGAGAAGCACTCGCTAATACTTGGATTTAGAGCCCAACCCACCCTTTCCCCAGCACTCCGTATCAGGCAACCAAACAGGGTAGACAAGTTAAGCGATTTTATAAGAACCAAGGCCCTGCTCTCAGTTGGAGGAGGCTGCCCACTCTCAGGATAACTGTGCAAGTGTTCGTGTGTGTGCTGGAGGTGTGGAAACAGACTCCACGGATCTTTATGGGGGCACAGGTGTTCCCAGGTTAGGGATGTAGTTTAAACACCTCCACAAACCATAGAGAGGTCATCGCAAATACTTGGTTTTGGAGCCCAAACCACACTTTCCCCCGCACTCCCGCCTAGGCTTTCCATCAGGGAAGACAAGCAAAGGGATTCAATTAGAACCCAGGCGCTGCTGTCAGTTGGAGGAACTTCCCTGCACTCAGAATTCCAGAACACATTCTTAGGTGTGGGAGAGATGTGCAGCCCCACTGCACCCAGATGAATGCAGGAAAAGGTGTTCCCTTTAGGGAGAAGTCCTCTAAGTACTTCCTCAATGAATCAGGGGGCACTCACTGCTATGTGGCCTCCAAGCCCAACCCCCAGCTTTCCCTCATGGCCTGGCCTAAAAGAACACTCAGGGAACAGAAGCTAAGGGATACTAATAGAATCCAGGTGCTGCTGTCAGTTTGAGGAACATCCCCACACTCAGAATACAAGAACACATCTTCGTGTGTGTGCTGGATGTAGGGAAACAGTCAAAGCATCTTTCAGGGGGCACATTTATTCCATGGTTGTGGGTTGTAGGTTAAAAACCCACATCCCATGGATAGGCTCTCGCTTATACTTGGTTTAGAGCCCAACCCCCACTTTCCCCCACTCTCCAGCCTAGGCATGCCATCAGGGAAGACAAGCTAAGGGATTCTTTTAGAACGCAGGCGCTGCTGTCATTTGGAGGAGCCTCCCCACAATCAGGATACCTGAGCACGTCTCCGTGTGTGTGCTGGAGGTGGGGAAACAGATTCCACGCATCTTTATGGGGCACAGGTGTTCCAAGGTTGGGGAAGTAGTTTAAAACCCTCCACTACCCACAGAGATGCACTCGCTAATACTTGGCTTTAGAGCCCATCCCCCACCATCGCTTACTGCTAGGCCTAGGAAAACACTTAGGGAAGTCAAGCTAAGGGATTCTATTACAACCCAGGTGCTGCTGTCTGTTGGAGGAACCTCCCCACTCTCAGAACCCCAGAACACTTCTTCCTGTGTGTGCTGGACGTGGGGAAACATAGCACACGCATTTTTCAGGGGTCACAGTAATTCCCAAGTTGTGGGTTGTAGTTTAAACATCTCCACTACCCATGGAGAGGCACACGCTAATACTTAGTTTTAGATCCCAAATCCCACTTTCAACCACACACTGGCCTAGGCAAACCATCAGGGAAGACAAGCAAAGGGATTCTATTCAAACCAAGACGCTGATGTCAGTTGGAGGAACTACCCCACCCTCAGGATACTGGAACCCAACCTTGTGTGGTGGGGAGATTTGAAGCCCCACTCCACGCAGATGAATGGGTGCTCAGGTGTTTCCCTTTATGGAGAATTCATCTAAATACTTCCTCAGTCCATCGGGGACACTCGCTACTATTTGGCCTCAAAGCCCAACCCCCAGGTTTCTCTCAGAGTCAGTCCTAGGGAAACACTCAGGGATTACAAGCTAAGGGATTCTATTAGAACCCAGCCGCTTCTGTCACCTGAAATTGCCAGCCCACACTCAGGATAGCAGAAAACTTCTTCATGTGTGTTCTGGTGGTGGGGATACAGAGTCCACGCTTTTTTCAAGGAGCACAGGTATTCCCATGTTGTGGGCTTTTGGTTAATAACCTCCAAATCCCATGGAGAAGCACTCGCTAATACTTGGATTTAGAGCCCAACCCACCCTTTCCCCAGCACTCCGTATCAGGCAACCAAACAGGGTAGACAAGTTAAGCGATTTTATAAGAACCAAGGCCCTGCTCTCAGTTGGAGGAGGCTGCCCACTCTCAGGATAACTGTGCAAGTGTTCGTGTGTGTGCTGGAGGTGTGGAAACAGACTCCACGGATCTTTATGGGGGCACAGGTGTTCCCAGGTTAGGGATGTAGTTTAAACACCTCCACAAACCATAGAGAGGTCATCACAAATACTTGGTTTTGGAGCCCAAACCACACTTTCCCCCGCACTCCCGCCTAGGCTTTCCATCAGGGAAGACAAGCAAAGGGATTCAATTAGAACCCAGGCACTGCTGTCATTTGGAGGAACTTCCCTGCACTCAGAATTCCAGAACACATTCTTAGGTGTGGGAGAGATGTGCAGCCCCACTGCACCCAGATGAATGCAGGAAAAGGTGTTCCCTTTAGGGAGAAGTCCTCTAAGTACTTCCTCAATGAATCAGGGGGCACTCACTGCTACGTGGCCTCCAAGCCCAACCCCCAGCTTTCCCTCATGGCCTGGCCTAAAAGAACACTCAGGGAACAGAAGCTAAGGGATACTAATAGAATCCAGGTGCTGCTGTCAGTTTGAGGAACATCCCCACACTCAGAATACAAGAACACATCTTCGTGTGTGTGCTGGATGTAGGGAAACAGTCAAAGCATCTTTCAGGGGGCACATTTATTCCATGGTTGTGGGTTGTAGGTTAAAAACCCACATCCCATGGATAGGCTCTCGCTTATACTTGGTTTAGAGCCCAACCCCCACTTTCCCCCACTCTCCAGCCTAGGCATGCCATCAGGGAAGACAAGCTAAGGGATTCTTTTAGAACGCAGGCGCTGCTGTCATTTGGAGGAGCCTCCCCACAATCAGGATACCTGAGCACGTCTCCGTGTGTGTGCTGGAGGTGGGGAAACAGATTCCACGCATCTTTATGGGGCACAGGTGTTCCAAGGTTGGGGAAGTAGTTTAAAACCCTCCACTACCCACAGAGATGCACTCGCTAATACTTGGCTTTAGAGCCCATCCCCCACCATCGCTTACTGCTAGGCCTAGGAAAACACTTAGGGAAGTCAAGCTAAGGGATTCTATTACAACCCAGGTGCTGCTGTCTGTTGGAGGAACCTCCCCACTCTCAGAACCCCAGAACACTTCTTCCTGTGTGTGCTGGACGTGGGGAAACATAGCACACGCATTTTTCAGGGGTCACAGTAATTCCCAAGTTGTGGGTTGTAGTTTAAACATCTCCACTACCCATGGAGAGGCACACGCTAATACTTAGTTTTAGATCCCAAATCCCACTTTCAACCACACACTGGCCTAGGCAAACCATCAGGGAAGACAAGCAAAGGGATTCTATTCAAACCAAGACGCTGATGTCAGTTGGAGGAACTACCCCACCCTCAGGATACTGGAACCCAACCTTGTGTGGTGGGGAGATTTGAAGCCCCACTCCACGCAGATGAATGGGTGCTCAGGTGTTTCCCTTTATGGAGAATTCATCTAAATACTTCCTCAGTCCATCGGGGACACTCGCTACTATTTGGCCTCAAAGCCCAACCCCCAGGTTTCTCTCAGAGTCAGTCCTAGGGAAACACTCAGGGATTACAAGCTAAGGGATTCTATTAGAACCCAGCCGCTTCTGTCACCTGAAATTGCCAGCCCACACTCAGGATAGCAGAAAACTTCTTCATGTGTGTTCTGGTGGTGGGGATACAGAGTCCACGCTTTTTTCAAGGAGCACAGGTATTCCCATGTTGTGGGCTTTTGGTTAATAACCTCCAAATCCCATGGAGAAGCACTCGCTAATACTTGGATTTAGAGCCCAACCCACCCTTTCCCCAGCACTCCGTATCAGGCAACCAAACAGGGTAGACAAGTTAAGCGATTTTATAAGAACCAAGGCCCTGCTCTCAGTTGGAGGAGGCTGCCCACTCTCAGGATAACTGTGCAAGTGTTCGTGCTTGTGCTGGAGGTGTGGAAACAGACTCCACGGATCTTTATGGGGGCACAGGTGTTCCCAGGTTAGGGATGTAGTTTAAACACCTCCACAAACCATAGAGAGGTCATCGCAAATACTTGGTTTTGGAGCCCAAACCACACTTTCCCCCGCACTCCCGCCTAGGCTTTCCATCAGGGAAGACAAGCAAAGGGATTCAATTAGAACCCAGGCGCTGCTGTCAGTTGGAGGAACTTCCCTGCACTCAGAATTCCAGAACACATTCTTAGGTGTGGGAGAGATGTGCAGCCCCACTGCACCCAGATGAATGCAGGAAAAGGTGTTCCCTTTAGGGAGAAGTCCTCTAAGTACTTCCTCAATGAATCAGGGGGCACTCACTGCTACGTGGCCTCCAAGCCCAACCCCCAGCTTTCCCTCATGGCCTGGCCTAAAAGAACACTCAGGGAACAGAAGCTAAGGGATACTAATAGAATCCAGGTGCTGCTGTCAGTTTGAGGAACATCCCCACACTCAGAATACAAGAACACATCTTCGTGTGTGTGCTGGATGTAGGGAAACAGTCAAAGCATCTTTCAGGGGGCACATTTATTCCATGGTTGTGGGTTGTAGGTTAAAAACCCACATCCCATGGATAGGCTCTCGCTTATACTTGGTTTAGAGCCCAACCCCCACTTTCCCCCACTCTCCAGCCTAGGCATGCCATCAGGGAAGACAAGCTAAGGGATTCTTTTAGAACGCAGGCGCTGCTGTCATTTGGAGGAGCCTCCCCACAATCAGGATACCTGAGCACGTCTCCGTGTGTGTGCTGGAGGTGGGGAAACAGATTCCACGCATCTTTATGGGGCACAGGTGTTCCAAGGTTGGGGAAGTAGTTTAAAACCCTCCACTACCCACAGAGATGCACTCGCTAATACTTGGCTTTAGAGCCCATCCCCCACCATCGCTTACTGCTAGGCCTAGGAAAACACTTAGGGAAGTCAAGCTAAGGGATTCTATTACAACCCAGGTGCTGCTGTCTGTTGGAGGAACCTCCCCACTCTCAGAACCCCAGAACACTTCTTCCTGTGTGTGCTGGACGTGGGGAAACATAGCACACGCATTTTTCAGGGGTCACAGTAATTCCCAAGTTGTGGGTTGTAGTTTAAACATCTCCACTACCCATGGAGAGGCACACGCTAATACTTAGTTTTAGATCCCAAATCCCACTTTCAACCACACACTGGCCTAGGCAAACCATCAGGGAAGACAAGCAAAGGGATTCTATTCAAACCAAGACGCTGATGTCAGTTGGAGGAACTACCCCACCCTCAGGATACTGGAACCCAACCTTGTGTGGTGGGGAGATTTGAAGCCCCACTCCACGCAGATGAATGGGTGCTCAGGTGTTTCCCTTTATGGAGAATTCATCTAAATACTTCCTCAGTCCATCGGGGACACTCGCTACTATTTGGCCTCAAAGCCCAACCCCCAGGTTTCTCTCAGAGTCAGTCCTAGGGAAACACTCAGGGATTACAAGCTAAGGGATTCTATTAGAACCCAGCCGCTTCTGTCACCTGAAATTGCCAGCCCACACTCAGGATAGCAGAAAACTTCTTCATGTGTGTTCTGGTGGTGGGGATACAGAGTCCACGCTTTTTTCAAGGAGCACAGGTATTCCCATGTTGTGGGCTTTTGGTTAATAACCTCCAAATCCCATGGAGAAGCACTCGCTAATACTTGGATTTAGAGCCCAACCCACCCTTTCCCCAGCACTCCGTATCAGGCAACCAAACAGGGTAGACAAGTTAAGCGATTTTATAAGAACCAAGTCCCTGCTCTCAGTTGGAGGAGGCTGCCCACTCTCAGGATAACTGTGCAAGTGTTCGTGTGTGTGCTGGAGGTGTGGAAACAGACTCCACGGATCTTTATGGGGGCACAGGTGTTCCCAGGTTAGGGATGTAGTTTAAACACCTCCACAAACCATAGAGAGGTCATCGCAAATACTTGGTTTTGGAGCCCAAACCACACTTTCCCCCGCACTCCCGCCTAGGCTTTCCATCAGGGAAGACAAGCAAAGGGATTCAATTAGAACCCAGGCACTGCTGTCATTTGGAGGAACTTCCCTGCACTCAGAATTCCAGAACACATTCTTAGGTGTGGGAGAGATGTGCAGCCCCACTGCACCCAGATGAATGCAGGAAAAGGTGTTCCCTTTAGGGAGAAGTCCTCTAAGTACTTCCTCAATGAATCAGGGGGCACTCACTGCTACGTGGCCTCCAAGCCCAACCCCCAGCTTTCCCTCATGGCCTGGCCTAAAAGAACACTCAGGGAACAGAAGCTAAGGGATACTAATAGAATCCAGGTGCTGCTGTCAGTTTGAGGAACATCCCCACACTCAGAATACAAGAACACATCTTCGTGTGTGTGCTGGATGTAGGGAAACAGTCAAAGCATCTTTCAGGGGGCACATTTATTCCATGGTTGTGGGTTGTAGGTTAAAAACCCACATCCCATGGATAGGCTCTCGCTTATACTTGGTTTAGAGCCCAACCCCCACTTTCCCCCACTCTCCAGCCTAGGCATGCCATCAGGGAAGACAAGCTAAGGGATTCTTTTAGAACGCAGGCGCTGCTGTCATTTGGAGGAGCCTCCCCACAATCAGGATACCTGAGCACGTCTCCGTGTGTGTGCTGGAGGTGGGGAAACAGATTCCACGCATCTTTATGGGGCACAGGTGTTCCAAGGTTGGGGAAGTAGTTTAAAACCCTCCACTACCCACAGAGATGCACTCGCTAATACTTGGCTTTAGAGCCCATCCCCCACCATCGCTTACTGCTAGGCCTAGGAAAACACTTAGGGAAGTCAAGCTAAGGGATTCTATTACAACCCAGGTGCTGCTGTCTGTTGGAGGAACCTCCCCACTCTCAGAACCCCAGAACACTTCTTCCTGTGTGTGCTGGACGTGGGGAAACATAGCACACGCATTTTTCAGGGGTCACAGTAATTCCCAAGTTGTGGGTTGTAGTTTAAACATCTCCACTACCCATGGAGAGGCACACGCTAATACTTAGTTTTAGATCCCAAATCCCACTTTCAACCACACACTGGCCTAGGCAAACCATCAGGGAAGACAAGCAAAGGGATTCTATTCAAACCAAGACGCTGATGTCAGTTGGAGGAACTACCCCACCCTCAGGATACTGGAACCCAACCTTGTGTGGTGGGGAGATTTGAAGCCCCATTCCACGCAGATGAATGGGTGCTCAGGTGTTTCCCTTTATGGAGAATTCATCTAAATACTTCCTCAGTCCATCGGGGACACTCGCTACTATTTGGCCTCAAAGCCCAACCCCCAGGTTTCTCTCAGAGTCAGTCCTAGGGAAACACTCAGGGATTACAAGCTAAGGGATTCTATTAGAACCCAGCCGCTTCTGTCACCTGAAATTGCCAGCCCACACTCAGGATAGCAGAAAACTTCTTCATGTGTGTTCTGGTGGTGGGGATACAGAGTCCACGCTTTTTTCAAGGAGCACAGGTATTCCCATGTTGTGGGCTTTTGGTTAATAACCTCCAAATCCCATGGAGAAGCACTCGCTAATACTTGGATTTAGAGCCCAACCCACCCTTTCCCCAGCACTCCATATAAGGCAACCAAACAGGGTAGACAAGTTAAGCGATTTTATAAGAACCAAGGCCCTGCTCTCAGTTGGAGGAGGCTGCCCACTCTCAGGATAACTGTGCAAGTGTTCGTGTGTGTGCTGGAGGTGTGGAAACAGACTCCACGGATCTTTATGGGGGCACAGGTGTTCCCAGGTTAGGGATGTAGTTTAAACACCTCCACAAACCATAGAGAGGTCATCGCAAATACTTGGTTTTGGAGCCCAAACCACACTTTCCCCCGCACTCCCGCCTAGGCTTTCCATCACGGAAGACAAGCAAAGGGATTCAATTAGAACCCAGGCGCTGCTGTCAGTTGGAGGAACTTCCCTGCACTCAGAATTCCAGAACACATTCTTAGGTGTGGGAGAGATGTGCAGCCCCACTGCCCCCAGATGAATGCAGGAAAAGGTGTTCCCTTTAGGGAGAAGTCCTCTAAGTACTTCCTCAATGAATCAGGGGGCACTCACTGCTACGTGGCCTCCAAGCCCAACCCCCAGCTTTCCCTCATGGCCTGGCCTAAAAGAACACTCAGGGAACAGAAGCTAAGGGATACTAATAGAATCCAGGTGCTGCTGTCAGTTTGAGGAACATCCCCACACTCAGAATACAAGAACACATCTTCGTGTGTGTGCTGGATGTAGGGAAACAGTCAAAGCATCTTTCAGGGGGCACATTTATTCCATGGTTGTGGGTTGTAGGTTAAAAACCCACATCCCATGGATAGGCTCTCGCTTATACTTGGTTTAGAGCCCAACCCCCACTTTCCCCCACTCTCCAGCCTAGGCATGCCATCAGGGAAGACAAGCTAAGGGATTCTTTTAGAACCCAGGCGCTGCTGTCATTTGGAGGAGCCTCCCCACAATCAGGATACCTGAGCACGTCTCCGTGTGTGTGCTGGAGGTGGGGAAACAGATTCCACGCATCTTTATGGGGCACAGGTGTTCCAAGGTTGGGGAAGTAGTTTAAAACCCTCCACTACCCACAGAGATGCACTCGCTAATACTTGGCTTTAGAGCCCATCCCCCACCATCGCTTACTGCTAGGCCTAGGAAAACACTTAGGGAAGTCAAGCTAAGGGATTCTATTACAACCCAGGTGCTGCTGTCTGTTGGAGGAACCTCCCCACTCTCAGAACCCCAGAACACTTATTCCTGTGTGTGCTGGACGTGGGGAAACATAGCACACGCATTTTTCAGGGGTCACAGTAATTCCCAAGTTGTGGGTTGTAGTTTAAACATCTCCACTACCCATGGAGAGGCACACGCTAATACTTAGTTTTAGATCCCAAATCCCACTTTCAACCACACACTGGCCTAGGCAAACCATCAGGGAAGACAAGCAAAGGGATTCTATTCAAACCAAGACGCTGATGTCAGTTGGAGGAACTACCCCACCCTCAGGATACTGGAACCCAACCTTGTGTGGTGGGGAGATTTGAAGCCCCACTCCACGCAGATGAATGGGTGCTCAGGTGTTTCCCTTTATGGAGAATTCATCTAAATACTTCCTCAGTCCATCGGGGACACTCGCTACTATTTGGCCTCAAAGCCCAACCCCCAGGTTTCTCTCAGAGTCAGTCCTAGGGAAACACTCAGGGATTACAAGCTAAGGGATTCTATTAGAACCCAGCCGCTTCTGTCACCTGAAATTGCCAGCCCACACTCAGGATAGCAGAAAACTTCTTCATGTGTGTTCTGGTGGTGGGGATACAGAGTCCACGCTTTTTTCAAGGAGCACAGGTATTCCCATGTTGTGGGCTTTTGGTTAATAACCTCCAAATCCCATGGAGAAGCACTCGCTAATACTTGGATTTAGAGCCCAACCCACCCTTTCCCCAGCACTCCGTATCAGGCAACCAAACAGGGTAGACAAGTTAAGCGATTTTATAAGAACCAAGGCCCTGCTCTCAGTTGGAGGAGGCTGCCCACTCTCAGGATAACTGTGCAAGTGTTCGTGCTTGTGCTGGAGGTGTGGAAACAGACTCCACGGATCTTTATGGGGGCACAGGTGTTCCCAGGTTAGGGATGTAGTTTAAACACCTCCACAAACCATAGAGAGGTCATCGCAAATACTTGGTTTTGGAGCCCAAACCACACTTTCCCCCGCACTCCCGCCTAGGCTTTCCATCAGGGAAGACAAGCAAAGGGATTCAATTAGAACCCAGGCGCTGCTGTCAGTTGGAGGAACTTCCCTGCACTCAGAATTCCAGAACACATTCTTAGGTGTGGGAGAGATGTGCAGCCCCACTGCACCCAGATGAATGCAGGAAAAGGTGTTCCCTTTAGGGAGAAGTCCTCTAAGTACTTCCTCAATGAATCAGGGGGCACTCACTGCTACGTGGCCTCCAAGCCCAACCCCCAGCTTTCCCTCATGGCCTGGCCTAAAAGAACACTCAGGGAACAGAAGCTAAGGGATACTAATAGAATCCAGGTGCTGCTGTCAGTTTGAGGAACATCCCCACACTCAGAATACAAGAACACATCTTCGTGTGTGTGCTGGATGTAGGGAAACAGTCAAAGCATCTTTCAGGGGGCACATTTATTCCATGGTTGTGGGTTGTAGGTTAAAAACCCACATCCCATGGATAGGCTCTCGCTTATACTTGGTTTAGAGCCCAACCCCCACTTTCCCCCACTCTCCAGCCTAGGCATGCCATCAGGGAAGACAAGCTAAGGGATTCTTTTAGAACGCAGGCGCTGCTGTCATTTGGAGGAGCCTCCCCACAATCAGGATACCTGAGCACGTCTCCGTGTGTGTGCTGGAGGTGGGGAAACAGATTCCACGCATCTTTATGGGGCACAGGTGTTCCAAGGTTGGGGAAGTAGTTTAAAACCCTCCACTACCCACAGAGATGCACTCGCTAATACTTGGCTTTAGAGCCCATCCCCCACCATCGCTTACTGCTAGGCCTAGGAAAACACTTAGGGAAGTCAAGCTAAGGGATTCTATTACAACCCAGGTGCTGCTGTCTGTTGGAGGAACCTCCCCACTCTCAGAACCCCAGAACACTTCTTCCTGTGTGTGCTGGACGTGGGGAAACATAGCACACGCATTTTTCAGGGGTCACAGTAATTCCCAAGTTGTGGGTTGTAGTTTAAACATCTCCACTACCCATGGAGAGGCACACGCTAATACTTAGTTTTAGATCCCAAATCCCACTTTCAACCACACACTGGCCTAGGCAAACCATCAGGGAAGACAAGCAAAGGGATTCTATTCAAACCAAGACGCTGATGTCAGTTGGAGGAACTACCCCACCCTCAGGATACTGGAACCCAACCTTGTGTGGTGGGGAGATTTGAAGCCCCACTCCACGCAGATGAATGGGTGCTCAGGTGTTTCCCTTTATGGAGAATTCATCTAAATACTTCCTCAGTCCATCGGGGACACTCGCTACTATTTGGCCTCAAAGCCCAACCCCCAGGTTTCTCTCAGAGTCAGTCCTAGGGAAACACTCAGGGATTACAAGCTAAGGGATTCTATTAGAACCCAGCCGCTTCTGTCACCTGAAATTGCCAGCCCACACTCAGGATAGCAGAAAACTTCTTCATGTGTGTTCTGGTGGTGGGGATACAGAGTCCACGCTTTTTTCAAGGAGCACAGGTATTCCCATGTTGTGGGCTTTTGGTTAATAACCTCCAAATCCCATGGAGAAGCACTCGCTAATACTTGGATTTAGAGCCCAACCCACCCTTTCCCCAGCACTCCGTATCAGGCAACCAAACAGGGTAGACAAGTTAAGCGATTTTATAAGAACCAAGTCCCTGCTCTCAGTTGGAGGAGGCTGCCCACTCTCAGGATAACTGTGCAAGTGTTCGTGTGTGTGCTGGAGGTGTGGAAACAGACTCCACGGATCTTTATGGGGGCACAGGTGTTCCCAGGTTAGGGATGTAGTTTAAACACCTCCACAAACCATAGAGAGGTCATCGCAAATACTTGGTTTTGGAGCCCAAACCACACTTTCCCCCGCACTCCCGCCTAGGCTTTCCATCAGGGAAGACAAGCAAAGGGATTCAATTAGAACCCAGGCACTGCTGTCATTTGGAGGAACTTCCCTGCACTCAGAATTCCAGAACACATTCTTAGGTGTGGGAGAGATGTGCAGCCCCACTGCACCCAGATGAATGCAGGAAAAGGTGTTCCCTTTAGGGAGAAGTCCTCTAAGTACTTCCTCAATGAATCAGGGGGCACTCACTGCTACGTGGCCTCCAAGCCCAACCCCCAGCTTTCCCTCATGGCCTGGCCTAAAAGAACACTCAGGGAACAGAAGCTAAGGGATACTAATAGAATCCAGGTGCTGCTGTCAGTTTGAGGAACATCCCCACACTCAGAATACAAGAACACATCTTCGTGTGTGTGCTGGATGTAGGGAAACAGTCAAAGCATCTTTCAGGGGGCACATTTATTCCATGGTTGTGGGTTGTAGGTTAAAAACCCACATCCCATGGATAGGCTCTCGCTTATACTTGGTTTAGAGCCCAACCCCCACTTTCCCCCACTCTCCAGCCTAGGCATGCCATCAGGGAAGACAAGCTAAGGGATTCTTTTAGAACCCAGGCGCTGCTGTCATTTGGAGGAGCCTCCCCACAATCAGGATACCTGAGCACGTCTCCGTGTGTGTGCTGGAGGTGGGGAAACAGATTCCACGCATCTTTATGGGGCACAGGTGTTCCAAGGTTGGGGAAGTAGTTTAAAACCCTCCACTACCCACAGAGATGCACTCGCTAATACTTGGCTTTAGAGCCCATCCCCCACCATCGCTTACTGCTAGGCCTAGGAAAACACTTAGGGAAGTCAAGCTAAGGGATTCTATTACAACCCAGGTGCTGCTGTCTGTTGGAGGAACCTCCCCACTCTCAGAACCCCAGAACACTTCTTCCTGTGTGTGCTGGACGTGGGGAAACATAGCACACGCATTTTTCAGGGGTCACAGTAATTCCCAAGTTGTGGGTTGTAGTTTAAACATCTCCACTACCCATGGAGAGGCACACGCTAATACTTAGTTTTAGATCCCAAATCCCACTTTCAACCACACACTGGCCTAGGCAAACCATCAGGGAAGACAAGCAAAGGGATTCTATTCAAACCAAGACGCTGATGTCAGTTGGAGGAACTACCCCACCCTCAGGATACTGGAACCCAACCTTGTGTGGTGGGGAGATTTGAAGCCCCATTCCACGCAGATGAATGGGTGCTCAGGTGTTTCCCTTTATGGAGAATTCATCTAAATACTTCCTCAGTCCATCGGGGACACTCGCTACTATTTGGCCTCAAAGCCCAACCCCCAGGTTTCTCTCAGAGTCAGTCCTAGGGAAACACTCAGGGATTACAAGCTAAGGGATTCTATTAGAACCCAGCCGCTTCTGTCACCTGAAATTGCCAGCCCACACTCAGGATAGCAGAAAACTTCTTCATGTGTGTTCTGGTGGTGGGGATACAGAGTCCACGCTTTTT
Organism: Vicugna pacos; assembly: GCF_048564905.1. NCBI lineage: Eukaryota > Metazoa > Chordata > Mammalia > Artiodactyla > Camelidae > Vicugna > Vicugna pacos. The sequence goes on along the minus strand of NC_133004.1, from coordinate 2,505,939 downwards.
TCAAGGAGCACAGGTATTCCCATGTTGTGGGCTTTTGGTTAATAACCTCCAAATCCCATGGAGAAGCACTCGCTAATACTTGGATTTAGAGCCCAACCCACCCTTTCCCCAGCACTCCATATAAGGCAACCAAACAGGGTAGACAAGTTAAGCGATTTTATAAGAACCAAGGCCCTGCTCTCAGTTGGAGGAGGCTGCCCACTCTCAGGATAACTGTGCAAGTGTTCGTGTGTGTGCTGGAGGTGTGGAAACAGACTCCACGGATCTTTATGGGGGCACAGGTGTTCCCAGGTTAGGGATGTAGTTTAAACACCTCCACAAACCATAGAGAGGTCATCGCAAATACTTGGTTTTGGAGCCCAAACCACACTTTCCCCCGCACTCCCGCCTAGGCTTTCCATCACGGAAGACAAGCAAAGGGATTCAATTAGAACCCAGGCGCTGCTGTCAGTTGGAGGAACTTCCCTGCACTCAGAATTCCAGAACACATTCTTAGGTGTGGGAGAGATGTGCAGCCCCACTGCCCCCAGATGAATGCAGGAAAAGGTGTTCCCTTTAGGGAGAAGTCCTCTAAGTACTTCCTCAATGAATCAGGGGGCACTCACTGCTACGTGGCCTCCAAGCCCAACCCCCAGCTTTCCCTCATGGCCTGGCCTAAAAGAACACTCAGGGAACAGAAGCTAAGGGATACTAATAGAATCCAGGTGCTGCTGTCAGTTTGAGGAACATCCCCACACTCAGAATACAAGAACACATCTTCGTGTGTGTGCTGGATGTAGGGAAACAGTCAAAGCATCTTTCAGGGGGCACATTTATTCCATGGTTGTGGGTTGTAGGTTAAAAACCCACATCCCATGGATAGGCTCTCGCTTATACTTGGTTTAGAGCCCAACCCCCACTTTCCCCCACTCTCCAGCCTAGGCATGCCATCAGGGAAGACAAGCTAAGGGATTCTTTTAGAACCCAGGCGCTGCTGTCATTTGGAGGAGCCTCCCCACAATCAGGATACCTGAGCACGTCTCCGTGTGTGTGCTGGAGGTGGGGAAACAGATTCCACGCATCTTTATGGGGCACAGGTGTTCCAAGGTTGGGGAAGTAGTTTAAAACCCTCCACTACCCACAGAGATGCACTCGCTAATACTTGGCTTTAGAGCCCATCCCCCACCATCGCTTACTGCTAGGCCTAGGAAAACACTTAGGGAAGTCAAGCTAAGGGATTCTATTACAACCCAGGTGCTGCTGTCTGTTGGAGGAACCTCCCCACTCTCAGAACCCCAGAACACTTCTTCCTGTGTGTGCTGGACATGGGGAAACATAGCACACGCATTTTTCAGGGGTCACAGTAATTCCCAAGTTGTGGGTTGTAGTTTAAACATCTCCACTACCCATGGAGAGGCACACGCTAATACTTAGTTTTAGATCCCAAATCCCACTTTCAACCACACACTGGCCTAGGCAAACCATCAGGGAAGACAAGCAAAGGGATTCTATTCAAACCAAGACGCTGATGTCAGTTGGAGGAACTACCCCACCCTCAGGATACTGGAACCCAACCTTGTGTGGTGGGGAGATTTGAAGCCCCATTCCACGCAGATGAATGGGTGCTCAGGTGTTTCCCTTTATGGAGAATTCATCTAAATACTTCCTCAGTCCATCGGGGACACTCGCTACTATTTGGCCTCAAAGCCCAACCCCCAGGTTTCTCTCAGAGTCAGTCCTAGGGAAACACTCAGGGATTACAAGCTAAGGGATTCTATTAGAACCCAGCCGCTTCTGTCACCTGAAATTGCCAGCCCACACTCAGGATAGCAGAAAACTTCTTCATGTTTGTTCTGGTGGTGGGGATACAGAGTCCACGCTTTTTTCAAGGAGCACAGGTATTCCCATGTTGTGGGCTTTTGGTTAATAACCTCCAAATCCCATGGAGAAGCACTCGCTAATACTTGGATTTAGAGCCCAACCCACCCTTTCCCCAGCACTCCATATCAGGCAACCAAACAGGGTAGACAAGTTAAGCGATTTTATAAGAACCAAGGCCCTGCTCTCAGTTGGAGGAGGCTGCCCACTTTCAGGATAACTGTGCAAGTGTTCGTGTGTGTGCTGGAGGTGTGGAAACAGACTCCACGGATCTTTATGGGGGCACAGGTGTTCCCAGGTTAGGGATGTAGTTTAAACACCTCCACAAACCATAGAGAGGTCATCGCAAATACTTGGTTTTGGAGCCCAAACCACACTTTCCCCTGCACTCCCGCCTAGGCTTTCCATCAGGGAAGACAAGCAAAGGGATTCAATTAGAACCCAGGCGCTGCTGTCAGTTGGAGGAACTTCCCTGCACTCAGAATTCCAGAACACATTCTTAGGTGTGGGAGAGATGTGCAGCCCCACTGCCCCCAGATGAATGCAGGAAAAGGTGTTCCCTTTAGGGAGAAGTCCTCTAAGTACTTCCTCAATGAATCAGGGGGCACTCACTGCTACGTGGCCTCCAAGCCCAACCCCCAGCTTTCCCTCATGGCCTGGCCTAAAAGAACACTCAGGGAACAGAAGCTAAGGGATACTAAAAGAATCCAGGTGCTGCTGTCAGTTTGAGGAACATCCCCACACTCAGAATACAAGAACACATCTTCGTGTGTGTGCTGGATGTAGGGAAACAGTCAAAGCATCTTTCAGGGGGCACATTTATTCCATGGTTGTGGGTTGTAGGTTAAAAACCCACATCCCATGGATAGGCTCTCGCTTATACTTGGTTTAGAGCCCAACCCCCACTTTCCCCCACTCTCCAGCCTAGGCATGCCATCAGGGAAGACAAGCTAAGGGATTCTTTTAGAACGCAGGCGCTGCTGTCATTTGGAGGAGCCTCCCCACAATCAGGATACCTGAGCACGTCTCCGTGTGTGTGCTGGAGGTGGGGAAACAGATTCCACGCATCTTTATGGGGCACAGGTGTTCCAAGGTTGGGGAAGTAGTTTAAAACCCTCCACTACCCACAGAGATGCACTCGCTAATACTTGGCTTTAGAGCCCATCCCCCACCATCGCTTACTGCTAGGCCTAGGAAAACACTTAGGGAAGTCAAGCTAAGGTATTCTATTACAACCCAGGTGCTGCTGTCTGTTGAAGGAACCTCCCCACTCTCAGAACCCCAGAACACTTCTTCCTGTGTGTGCTGGACGTGGGGAAACATAGCACACGCATTTTTCAGGGGTCACAGTAATTCCCAAGTTGTGGGTTGTAGTTTAAACATCTCCACTACCCATGGAGAGGCACACGCTAATACTTAGTTTTAGATCCCAAATCCCAATTTCAACCACACACTGGCCTAGGCAAACCATCAGGGAAGACAAGCAAAGGGATTCTATTCAAACCAAGACGCTGATGTCAGTTGGAGGAACTACCCCACCCTCAGGATACTGGAACCCAACCTTGTGTGGTGGGGAGATTTGAAGCCCCATTCCACGCAGATGAATGGGTGCTCAGGTGTTTCCCTTTATGGAGAATTCATCTAAATACTTCCTCAGTCCATCGGGGACACTCGCTACTATTTGGCCTCAAAGCCCAACCCCCAGGTTTCTCTCAGAGTCAGTCCTAGGGAAACACTCAGGGATTACAAGCTAAGGGATTCTATTAGAACCCAGCCGCTTCTGTCACCTGAAATTGCCAGCCCACACTCAGGATAGCAGAAAACTTCTTCATGTGTGTTCTCGTGGTGGGGATACAGAGTCCACGCTTTTTTCAAGGAGCACAGGTATTCCCATGTTGTGGGCTTTTGGTTAATAACCTCCAAATCCCATGGAGAAGCACTCGCTAATACTTGGATTTAGAGCCCAACCCACCCTTTCCCCAGCACTCCATATCAGGCAACCAAACAGGGTAGACAAGTTAAGCGATTTTATAAGAACCAAGGCCCTGCTCTCAGTTGGAGGAGGCTGCCCACTCTCAGGATAACTGTGCAAGTGTTCGTGTGTGTGCTGGAGGTGTGGAAACAGACTCCACGGATCTTTATGGGGGCACAGGTGTTCCCAGGTTAGGGATGTAGTTTAAACACCTCCACAAACCATAGAGAGGTCATCGCAAATACTTGGTTTTGGAGCCCAAACCACACTTTCCCCCGCACTCCCGCCTAGGCTTTCCATCACGGAAGACAAGCAAAGGGATTCAATTAGAACCCAGGCGCTGCTGTCAGTTGGAGGAACTTCCCTGCACTCAGAATTCCAGAACACATTCTTAGGTGTGGGAGAGATGTGCAGCCCCACTGCCCCCAGATGAATGCAGGAAAAGGTGTTCCCTTTAGGGAGAAGTCCTCTAAGTACTTCCTCAATGAATCAGGCGGCACTCACTGCTACGTGGCCTCCAAGCCCAACCCCCAGCTTTCCCTCATGGCCTGGCCTAAAAGAACACTCAGGGAACAGAAGCTAAGGGATACTAACAGAATCCAGGTGCTGCTGTCAGTTTGAGGAACATCCCCACACTCAGAATACAAGAACACATCTTCGTGTGTGTGCTGGATGTAGGGAAACAGTCAAAGCATCTTTCAGGGGGCACATTTATTCCATGGTTGTGGGTTGTAGGTTAAAAACCCACATCCCATGGATAGGCTCTCGCTTATACTTGGTTTAGAGCCCAACCCCCACTTTCCCCCACTCTCCAGCCTAGGCATGCCATCAGGGAAGACAAGCTAAGGGATTCTTTTAGAACCCAGGCGCTGCTGTCATTTGGGGGAGCCTCCCCACAATCAGGATACCTGAGCACGTCTCCGTGTGTGTGCTGGAGGTGGGGAAACAGATTCCACGCATCTTTATGGGGCACAGGTGTTCCAAGGTTGGGGAAGTAGTTTAAAACCCTCCACTACCCACAGAGATGCACTCGCTAATACTTGGCTTTAGAGCCCATCCCCCACCATCGCTTACTGCTAGGCCTAGGAAAACACTTAGGGAAGTCAAGCTGAGGGATTCTATTACAACCCAGGTGCTGCTGTCTGTTGGAGGAACCTCCCCACTCTCAGAACCCCAGAACACTTCTTCCTGTGTGTGCTGGACGTGGGGAAACATAGCACACGCATTTTTCAGGGGTCACAGTAATTCCCAAGTTGTGGGTTGTAGTTTAAACATCTCCACTACCCATGGAGAGGCACACGCTAATACTTAGTTTTAGATCCCAAATCCCACTTTCAACCACACACTGGCCTAGGCAAACCATCAGGGAAGACAAGCAAAGGGATTCTATTCAAACCAAGACGCTGATGTCAGTTGGAGGAACTACCCCACCCTCAGGATACTGGAACCCAACCTTGTGTGGTGGGGAGATTTGAAGCCCCACTCCACGCAGATGAATGGGTGCTCAGGTGTTTCCCTTTATGGAGAATTCATCTAAATACTTCCTCAGTCCATCGGGGACACTCGCTACTATTTGGCCTCAAAGCCCAACCCCCAGGTTTCTCTCAGAGTCAGTCCTAGGGAAACACTCAGGGATTACAAGCTAAGGGATTCTATTAGAACCCAGCCGCTTCTGTCACCTGAAATTGCCAGCCCACACTCAGGATAGCAGAAAACTTCTTCATGTGTGTTCTGGTGGTGGGGATACAGAGTCCACGCTTTTTTCAAGGAGCACAGGTATTCCCATGTTGTGGGCTTTTGGTTAATAACCTCCAAATCCCATGGAGAAGCACTCGCTAATACTTGGATTTAGAGCCCAACCCACCCTTTCCCCAGCACTCCGTATCAGGGAACCAAACAGGGTAGACAAGTTAAGCGATTTTATAAGAACCAAGGCCCTGCTCTCAGTTGGAGGAGGCTGCCCACTCTCAGGATAACTGTGCAAGTGTTCGTGTGTGTGCTGGAGGTGTGGAAACAGACTCCACGGATCTTTATGGGGGCACAGGTGTTCCCAGGTTAGGGATGTAGTTTAAACACCTCCACAAACCATAGAGAGGTCATCGCAAATACTTGGTTTTGGAGCCCAAACCACACTTTCCCCTGTACTCCCGCCTAGGCTTTCCATCAGGGAAGACAAGCAAAGGGATTCAATTAGAACCCAGGCGCTGCTCTCAGTTGGAGGAACTTCCCTGCACTCAGAATTCCAGAACACATTCTTAGGTGTGGGAGAGATGTGCAGCCCCACTGCCCCCAGATGAATGCAGGAAAAGGTGTTCCCTTTAGGGAGAAGTCCTCTAAGTACTTCCTCAATGGATCAGGGGGCACTCACTGCTACGTGGCCTCCAAGCCCAACCCCCAGCTTTCCCTCATGGCCTGGCCTAAAAGAACACTCAGGGAACAGAAGCTAAGGGATACTAATAGAATCCAGGTGCTGCTGTCAGTTTGAGGAACATCCCCACACTCAGAATACAAGAACACATCTTCGTGTGTGTGCTGGATGTAGGGAAACAGTCAAAGCATCTTTCAGGGGGCACATTTATTCCATGGTTGTGGGTTGTAGGTTAAAAACCCGCATCCCATGGATAGGCTCTCGCTTATACTTGGTTTAGAGCCCAACCCCCACTTTCCCCCACTCTCCAGCCTAGGCATGCCATCAGGGAAGACAAGCTAAGGGATTCTTTTAGAACCCAGGCGCTGCTGTCATTTGGAGGAGCCTCCCCACAATCAGGATACCTGAGCAGGTCTCCGTGTGTGTGCTGGAGGTGGGGAAACAGATTCCACGCATCTTTATGGGGCACAGGTCTTCCAAGGTTGGGGAAGTAGTTTAAAACCCTCCACTACCCACAGAGATGCACTCGCTAATACTTGGCTTTAGAGCCCATCCCCCACCATCGCTTACTGCTAGGCCTAGGAAAACACTTAGGGAAGTCAAGCTAAGGGATTCTATTACAACCCAGGTGCTGCTGTCTGTTGGAGGAACCTCCCCACTCTCAGAACCCCAGAACACTTCTTCCTGTGTGTGCTGGACGTGGGGAAACATAGCACACGCATTTTTCAGGGGTCACAGTAATTCCCAAGTTGTGGGTTGTAGTTTAAACATCTCCACTACCCATGGAGAGGCACACGCTAATACTTAGTTTTAGATCCCAAATCCCACTTTCAACCACACACTGGCCTAGGCAAACCATCAGGGAAGACAAGCAAAGGGATTCTATTCAAACCAAGACGCTGATGTCAGTTGGAGGAACTACCCCACCCTCAGGATACTGGAACCCAACCTTGTGTGGTGGGGAGATTTGAAGCCCCATTCCACGCAGATGAATGGGTGCTCAGGTGTTTCCCTTTATGGAGAATTCATCTAAATACTTCCTCAGTCCATCGGGGACACTCGCTACTATTTGGCCTCAAAGCCCAACCCCCAGGTTTCTCTCAGAGTCAGTCCTAGGGAAACACTCAGGGATTACAAGCTAAGGGATTCTATTAGAACCCAGCCGCTTCTGTCACCTGAAATTGCCAGCCCACACTCAGGATAGCAGAAAACTTCTTCATGTTTGTTCTGGTGGTGGGGATACAGAGTCCACGCTTTTTTCAAGGAGCACAGGTATTCCCATGTTGTGGGCTTTTGGTTAATAACCTCCAAATCCCATGGAGAAGCACTCGCTAATACTTGGATTTAGAGCCCAACCCACCCTTTCCCCAGCACTCCATATCAGGCAACCAAACAGGGTAGACAAGTTAAGCGATTTTATAAGAACCAAGGCCCTGCTCTCAGTTGGAGGAGGCTGCCCACTCTCAGGATAACTGTGCAAGTGTTCGTGTGTGTGCTGGAGGTGTGGAAACAGACTCCACGGATCTTTATGGGGGCACAGGTGTTCCCAGGTTAGGGATGTAGTTTAAACACCTCCACAAACCATAGAGAGGTCATCGCAAATACTTGGTTTTGGAGCCCAAACCACACTTTCCCCTGCACTCCCGCCTAGGCTTTCCATCAGGGAAGACAAGCAAAGGGATTCAATTAGAACCCAGGCGCTGCTGTCAGTTGGAGGAACTTCCCTGCACTCAGAATTCCAGAACACATTCTTAGGTGTGGGAGAGATGTGCAGCCCCACTGCCCCCAGATGAATGCAGGAAAAGGTGTTCCCTTTAGGGAGAAGTCCTCTAAGTACTTCCTCAATGAATCAGGGGGCACTCACTGCTACGTGGCCTCCAAGCCCAACCCCCAGCTTTCCCTCATGGCCTGGCCTAAAAGAACACTCAGGGAACAGAAGCTAAGGGATACTAATAGAATCCAGGTGCTGCTGTCAGTTTGAGGAACATCCCCACACTCAGAATACAAGAACACATCTTCGTGTGTGTGCTGGATGTAGGGAAACAGTCAAAGCATCTTTCAGGGGGCACATTTATTCCATGGTTGTGGGTTGTAGGTTAAAAACCCACATCCCATGGATAGGCTCTCGCTTATACTTGGTTTAGAGCCCAACCCCCACTTTCCCCCACTCTCCAGCCTAGGCATGCCATCAGGGAAGACAAGCTAAGGGATTCTTTTAGAACGCAGGCGCTGCTGTCATTTGGAGGAGCCTCCCCACAATCAGGATACCTGAGCACGTCTCCGTGTGTGTGCTGGAGGTGGGGAAACAGATTCCACGCATCTTTAAGGGGCACAGGTGTTCCAAGGTTGGGGAAGTAGTTTAAAACCCTCCACTACCCACAGAGATGCACTCGCTAATACTTGGCTTTAGAGCCCATCCCCCACCATCGCTTACTGCTAGGCCTAGGAAAACACTTAGGGAAGTCAAGCTAAGGTATTCTATTACAACCCAGGTGCTGCTGTCTGTTGAAGGAACCTCCCCACACTCAGAACCCCAGAACACTTCTTCCTGTGTGTGCTGGACGTGGGGAAACATAGCACACGCATTTTTCAGGGGTCACAGTAATTCCCAAGTTGTGGGTTGTAGTTTAAACATCTCCACTACCCATGGAGAGGCACACGCTAATACTTAGTTTTAGATCCCAAATCCCACTTTCAACCACACACTGGCCTAGGCAAACCATCAGGGAAGACAAGCAAAGGGATTCTATTCAAACCAAGACGCTGATGTCAGTTGGAGGAACTACCCCACCCTCAGGATACTGGAACCCAACCTTGTGTGGTGGGGAGATTTGAAGCCCCATTCCACGCAGATGAATGGGTGCTCAGGTGTTTCCCTTTATGGAGAATTCATCTAAATACTTCCTCAGTCCATCGGGGACACTCGCTACTATTTGGCCTCAAAGCCCAACCCCCAGGTTTCTCTCAGAGTCAGTCCTAGGGAAACACTCAGGGATTACAAGCTAAGGGATTCTATTAGAACCCAGCCGCTTCTGTCACCTGAAATTGCCAGCCCACACTCAGGATAGCAGAAAACTTCTTCATGTGTGTTCTGGTGGTGGGGATACAGAGTCCACGCTTTTTTCAAGGAGCACAGGTATTCCCATGTTGTGGGCTTTTGGTTAATAACCTCCAAATCCCATGGAGAAGCACTCGCTAATACTTGGATTTAGAGCCCAACCCACCCTTTCCCCAGCACTCCGTATCAGGCAACCAAACAGGGTAGACAAGTTAAGCGATTTTATAAGAACCAAGGCCCTGCTCTCAGTTGGAGGAGGCTGCCCACTCTCAGGATAACTGTGCAAGTGTTCGTGTGTGTGCTGGAGGTGTGGAAACAGACTCCACGGATCTTTATGGGGGCACAGGTGTTCCCAGGTTAGGGATGTAGTTTAAACACCTCCACAAACCATAGAGAGGTCATCGCAAATACTTGGTTTTGGAGCCCAAACCACACTTTCCCCCGCACTCCCGCCTAGGCTTTCCATCAGGGAAGACAAGCAAAGGGATTCAATTAGAACCCAGGCGCTGCTGTCAGTTGGAGGAACTTCCCTGCACTCAGAATTCCAGAACACATTCTTAGGTGTGGGAGAGATGTGCAGCCCCACTGCCCCCAGATGAATGCAGGAAAAGGTGTTCCCTTTAGGGAGAAGTCCTCTAAGTACTTCCTCAATGAATCAGGGGGCACTCACTGCTACGTGGCCTCCAAGCCCAACCCCCAGCTTTCCCTCATGGCCTGGCCTAAAAGAACACTCAGGGAACAGAAGCTAAGGGATACTAACAGAATCCAGGTGCTGCTGTAAGTTTGAGGAACATCCCCACACTCAGAATACAAGAACACATCTTCGTGTGTGTGCTGGATGTAGGGAAACAGTCAAAGCATCTTTCAGGGGGCACATTTATTCCATGGTTGTGGGTTGTAGGTTAAAAACCCACATCCCATGGATAGGCTCTCGCTTATACTTGGTTTAGAGCCCAACCCCCACTTTCCCCCACTCTCCAGCCTAGGCATGCCATCAGGGAAGACAAGCTAAGGGATTCTTTTAGAACGCAGGCGCTGCTGTCATTTGGAGGAGCCTCCCCACAATCAGGATACCTGAGCACGTCTCCGTGTGTGTGCTGGAGGTGGGGAAACAGATTCCACGCATCTTTATGGGGCACAGGTGTTCCAAGGTTGGGGAAGTAGTTTAAAACCCTCCACTACCCACAGAGATGCACTCGCTAATACTTGGCTTTAGAGCCCATCCCCCACCATCGCTTACTGCTAGGCCTAGGAAAACACTTAGGGAAGTCAAGCTAAGGGATTCTATTACAACCCAGGTGCTGCTGTCTGTTGGAGGAACCTCCCCACTCTCAGAACCCCAGAACACTTCTTCCTGTGTGTGCTGGACGTGGGGAAACATAGCACACGCATTTTTCAGGGGTCACAGTAATTCCCAAGTTGTGGGTTGTAGTTTAAACATCTCCACTACCCATGGAGAGGCACACGCTAATACTTAGTTTTAGATCCCAAATCCCACTTTCAACCACACACTGGCCTAGGCAAACCATCAGGGAAGACAAGCAAAGGGATTCTATTCAAACCAAGACGCTGATGTCAGTTGGAGGAACTACCCCACCCTCAGGATACTGGAACCCAACCTTGTGTGGTGGGGAGATTTGAAGCCCCACTCCACGCAGATGAATGGGTGCTCAGGTGTTTCCCTTTATGGAGAATTCATCTAAATACTTCCTCAGTCCAGCGGGGACACTCGCTACTATTTGGCCTCAAAGCCCAACCCCCAGGTTTCTCTCAGAGTCAGTCCTAGGGAAACACTCAGGGATTACAAGCTAAGGGATTCTATTAGAACCCAGCCGCTTCTGTCACCTGAAATTGCCAGCCCACACTCAGGATAGCAGAAAACTTCTTCATGTGTGTTCTGGTGGTGGGGATACAGAGTCCACGCTTTTTTCAAGGAGCACAGGTATTCCCATGTTGTGGGCTTTTGGTTAATAACCTCCAAATCCCATGGAGAAGCACTCGCTAATACTTGGATTTAGAGCCCAACCCACCCTTTCCCCAGCACTCCGTATCAGGCAACCAAACAGGGTAGACAAGTTAAGCGATTTTATAAGAACCAAGGCCCTGCTCTCAGTTGGAGGAGGCTGCCCACTCTCAGGATAACTGTGCAAGTGTTCGTGTGTGTGCTGGAGGTGTGGAAACAGACTCCACGGATCTTTATGGGGGCACAGGTGTTCCCAGGTTAGGGATGTAGTTTAAACACCTCCACAAACCATAGAGAGGTCATCGCAAATACTTGGTTTTGGAGCCCAAACCACACTTTCCCCTGCACTCCCGCCTAGGCTTTCCATCAGGGAAGACAAGCAAAGGGATTCAATTAGAACCCAGGCGCTGCTGTCAGTTGGAGGAACTTCCCTGCACTCAGAATTCCAGAACACATTCTTAGGTGTGGGAGAGATGTGCAGCCCCACTGCCCCCAGATGAATGCAGGAAAAGGTGTTCCCTTTAGGGAGAAGTCCTCTAAGTACTTCCTCAATGGATCAGGGGGCACTCACTGCTACGTGGCCTCCAAGCCCAACCCCCAGCTTTCCCTCATGGCCTGGCCTAAAAGAACACTCAGGGAACAGAAGCTAAGGGATACTAATAGAATCCAGGTGCTGCTGTCAGTTTGAGGAACATCCCCACACTCAGAATACAAGAACACATCTTCGTGTGTGTGCTGGATGTAGGGAAACAGTCAAAGCATCTTTCAGGGGGCACATTTATTCCATGGTTGTGGGTTGTAGGTTAAAAACCCACATCCCATGGATAGGCTCTCGCTTATACTTGGTTTAGAGCCCAACCCCCACTTTCCCCCACTCTCCAGCCTAGGCATGCCATCAGGGAAGACAAGCTAAGGGATTCTTTTAGAACGCAGGCGCTGCTGTCATTTGGAGGAGCCTCCCCACAATCAGGATACCTGAGCACGTCTCCGTGTGTGTGCTGGAGGTGGGGAAACAGATTCCACGCATCTTTATGGGGCACAGGTGTTCCAAGGTTGGGGAAGTAGTTTAAAACCCTCCACTACCCACAGAGATGCACTCGCTAATACTTGGCTTTAGAGCCCATCCCCCACCATCGCTTACTGCTAGGCCTAGGAAAACACTTAGGGAAGTCAAGCTAAGGGATTCTATTACAACCCAGGTGCTGCTGTCTGTTGGAGGAACCTCCCCACTCTCAGAACCCCAGAACACTTCTTCCTGTGTGTGCTGGACGTGGGGAAACATAGCACACGCATTTTTCAGGGGTCACAGTAATTCCCAAGTTGTGGGTTGTAGTTTAAACATCTCCACTACCCATGGAGAGGCACACGCTAATACTTAGTTTTAGATCCCAAATCCCACTTTCAACCACACACTGGCCTAGGCAAACCATCAGGGAAGACAAGCAAAGGGATTCTATTCAAACCAAGACGCTGATGTCAGTTGGAGGAACTACCCCACCCTCAGGATACTGGAACCCAACCTTGTGTGGTGGGGAGATTTGAAGCCCCATTCCACGCAGATGAATGGGTGCTCAGGTGTTTCCCTTTATGGAGAATTCATCTAAATACTTCCTCAGTCCATCGGGGACACTCGCTACTATTTGGCCTCAAAGCCCAACCCCCAGGTTTCTCTCAGAGTCAGTCCTAGGGAAACACTCAGGGATTACAAGCTAAGGGATTCTATTAGAACCCAGCCGCTTCTGTCACCTGAAATTGCCAGCCCACACTCAGGATAGCAGAAAACTTCTTCATGTGTGTTCTGGTGGTGGGGATACAGAGTCCACGCTTTTTTCAAGGAGCACAGGTATTCCCATGTTGTGGGCTTTTGGTTAATAACCTCCAAATCCCATGGAGAAGCACTCGCTAATACTTGGATTTAGAGCCCAACCCACCCTTTCCCCAGCACTCCATATCAGGCAACCAAACAGGGTAGACAAGTTAAGCGATTTTATAAGAACCAAGGCCCTGCTCTCAGTTGGAGGAGGCTGCCCACTCTCAGGATAACTGTGCAAGTGTTCGTGTGTGTGCTGGAGGTGTGGAAACAGACTCCACGGATCTTTATGGGGGCACAGGTGTTCCCAGGTTAGGGATGTAGTTTAAACACCTCCACAAACCATAGAGAGGTCATCGCAAATACTTGGTTTTGGAGCCCAAACCACACTTTCCCCTGCACTCCCGCCTAGGCTTTCCATCAGGGAAGACAAGCAAAGGGATTCAATTAGAACCCAGGCGCTGCTGTCAGTTGGAGGAACTTCCCTGCACTCAGAATTCCAGAACACATTCTTAGGTGTGGGAGAGATGTGCAGCCCCACTGCCCCCAGATGAATGCAGGAAAAGGTGTTCCCTTTAGGGAGAAGTCCTCTAAGTACTTCCTCAATGAATCAGGGGGCACTCACTGCTACGTGGCCTCCAAGCCCAACCCCCAGCTTTCCCTCATGGCCTGGCCTAAAAGAACACTCAGGGAACAGAAGCTAAGGGATACTAATAGAATCCAGGTGCTGCTGTCAGTTTGAGGAACATCCCCACACTCAGAATACAAGAACACATCTTCGTGTGTGTGCTGGATGTAGGGAAACAGTCAAAGCATCTTTCAGGGGGCACATTTATTCCATGGTTGTGGGTTGTAGGTTAAAAACCCACATCCCATGGATAGGCTCTCGCTTATACTTGGTTTAGAGCCCAACCCCCACTTTCCCCCACTCTCCAGCCTAGGCATGCCATCAGGGAAGACAAGCTAAGGGATTCTTTTAGAACCCAGGCGCTGCTGTCATTTGGAGGAGCCTCCCCACAATCAGGATACCTGAGCACGTCTCCGTGTGTGTGCTGGAGGTGGGGAAACAGATTCCACGCATCTTTATGGGGCACAGGTGTTCCAAGGTTGGGGAAGTAGTTTAAAACCCTCCACTACCCACAGAGATGCACTCGCTAATACTTGGCTTTAGAGCCCATCCCCCACCATCGCTTACTGCTAGGCCTAGGAAAACACTTAGGGAAGTCAAGCTAAGGGATTCTATTACAACCCAGGTGCTGCTGTCTGTTGGAGGAACCTCCCCACTCTCAGAACCCCAGAACACTTCTTCCTGTGTGTGCTGGACGTGGGGAAACATAGCACACGCATTTTTCAGGGGTCACAGTAATTCCCAAGTTGTGGGTTGTAGTTTAAACATCTCCACTACCCATGGAGAGGCACACGCTAATACTTAGTTTTAGATCCCAAATCCCACTTTCAACCACACACTGGCCTAGGCAAACCATCAGGGAAGACAAGCAAAGGGATTCTATTCAAACCAAGACGCTGATGTCAGTTGGAGGAACTACCCCACCCTCAGGATACTGGAACCCAACCTTGTGTGGTGGGGAGATTTGAAGCCCCACTCCACGCAGATGAATGGGTGCTCAGGTGTTTCCCTTTATGGAGAATTCATCTAAATACTTCCTCAGTCCATCGGGGACACTCGCTACTATTTGGCCTCAAAGCCCAACCCCCAGGTTTCTCTCAGAGTCAGTCCTAGGGAAACACTCAGGGATTACAAGCTAAGGGATTCTATTAGAACCCAGCCGCTTCTGTCACCTGAAATTGCCAGCCCACACTCAGGATAGCAGAAAACTTCTTCATGTGTGTTCTGGTGGTGGGGATACAGAGTCCACGCTTTTTTCAAGGAGCACAGGTATTCCCATGTTGTGGGCTTTTGGTTAATAACCTCCAAATCCCATGGAGAAGCACTCGCTAATACTTGGATTTAGAGCCCAACCCACCCTTTCCCCAGCACTCCGTATCAGGCAACCAAACAGGGTAGACAAGTTAAGCGATTTTATAAGAACCAAGGCCCTGCTCTCAGTTGGAGGAGGCTGCCCACTCTCAGGATAACTGTGCAAGTGTTCGTGTGTGTGCTGGAGGTGTGGAAACAGACTCCACGGATCTTTATGGGGGCACAGGTGTTCCCAGGTTAGGGATGTAGTTTAAACACCTCCACAAACCATAGAGAGGTCATCGCAAATACTTGGTTTTGGAGCCCAAACCACACTTTCCCCCGCACTCCCGCCTAGGCTTTCCATCAGGGAAGACAAGCAAAGGGATTCAATTAGAACCCAGGCGCTGCTGTCAGTTGGAGGAACTTCCCTGCACTCAGAATTCCAGAACACATTCTTAGGTGTGGGAGAGATGTGCAGCCCCACTGCCCCCAGATGAATGCAGGAAAAGGTGTTCCCTTTAGGGAGAAGTCCTCTAAGTACTTCCTCAATGAATCAGGGGGCACTCACTGCTACGTGGCCTCCAAGCCCAACCCCCAGCTTTCCCTCATGGCCTGGCCTAAAAGAACACTCAGGGAACAGAAGCTAAGGGATACTAATAGAATCCAGGTGCTGCTGTCAGTTTGAGGAACATCCCCACACTCAGAATACAAGAACACATCTTCGTGTGTGTGCTGGATGTAGGGAAACAGTCAAAGCATCTTTCAGGGGGCACATTTATTCCATGGTTGTGGGTTGTAGGTTAAAAACCCACATCCCATGGATAGGCTCTCGCTTATACTTGGTTTAGAGCCCAACCCCCACTTTCCCCCACTCTCCAGCCTAGGCATGCCATCAGGGAAGACAAGCTAAGGGATTCTTTTAGAATGCAGGCGCTGCTGTCATTTGGAGGAGCCTCCCCACAATCAGGATACCTGAGCACGTCTCCGTGTGTGTGCTGGAGGTGGGGAAACAGATTCCACGCATCTTTATGGGGCACAGGTGTTCCAAGGTTGGGGAAGTAGTTTAAAACCCTCCACTACCCACAGAGATGCACTCGCTAATACTTGGCTTTAGAGCCCATCCCCCACCATCGCTTACTGCTAGGCCTAGGAAAACACTTAGGGAAGTCAAGCTAAGGGATTCTATTACAACCCAGGTGCTGCTGTCTGTTGGAGGAACCTCCCCACTCTCAGAACCCCAGAACACTTCTTCCTGTGTGTGCTGGACGTGGGGAAACATAGCACACGCATTTTTCAGGGGTCACAGTAATTCCCAAGTTGTGGGTTGTAGTTTAAACATCTCCACTAGCCATGGAGAGGCACACGCTAATACTTAGTTTTAGATCCCAAATCCCACTTTCAACCACACACTGGCCTAGGCAAACCATCAGGGAAGACAAGCAAAGGGATTCTATTCAAACCAAGACGCTGATGTCAGTTGGAGGAACTACCCCACCCTCAGGATACTGGAACCCAACCTTGTGTGGTGGGGAGATTTGAAGCCCCATTCCACGCAGATGAATGGGTGCTCAGGTGTTTCCCTTTATGGAGAATTCATCTAAATACTTCCTCAGTCCATCGGGGACACTCGCTACTATTTGGCCTCAAAGCCCAACCCCCAGGTTTCTCTCAGAGTCAGTCCTAGGGAAACACTCAGGGATTACAAGCTAAGGGATTCTATTAGAACCCAGCCGCTTCTGTCACCTGAAATTGCCAGCCCACACTCAGGATAGCAGAAAACTTCTTCATGTGTGTTCTGGTGGTGGGGATACAGAGTCCACGCTTTTTTCAAGGAGCACAGGTATTCCCATGTTGTGGGCTTTTGGTTAATAACCTCCAAATCCCATGGAGAAGCACTCGCTAATACTTGGATTTAGAGCCCAACCCACCCTTTCCCCAGCACTCCATATTAGGCAACCAAACAGGGTAGACAAGTTAAGCGATTTTATAAGAACCAAGGCCCTGCTCTCAGTTGGAGGAGGCTGCCCACTCTCAGGATAACTGTGCAAGTGTTCGTGTGTGTGCTGGAGGTGTGGAAACAGACTCCACGGATCTTTATGGGGGCACAGGTGTTCCCAGGTTAGGGATGTAGTTTAAACACCTCCACAAACCATAGAGAGGTCATCGCCAATACTTGGTTTTGGAGCCCAAACCACACTTTCCCCTGCACTCCCGCCTAGGCTTTCCATCAGGGAAGACAAGCAAAGGGATTCAATTAGAACCCAGGCGCTGCTGTCAGTTGGAGGAACTTCCCTGCACTCAGAATTCCAGAACACATTCTTAGGTGTGGGAGAGATGTGCAGCCCCACTGCCCCCAGATGAATGCAGGAAAAGGTGTTCCCTTTAGGGAGAAGTCCTCTAAGTACTTCCTCAATGAATCGGGGGGCACTCACTGCTACGTGGCCTCCAAGCCCAACCCCCAGCTTTCCCTCATGGCCTGGCCTAAAAGAACACTCAGGGAACAGAAGCTAAGGGATACTAATAGAATCCAGGTGCTGCTGTCAGTTTGAGGAACATCCCCACACTCAGAATACAAGAACACATCTTCGTGTGTGTGCTGGATGTAGGGAAACAGTCAAAGCATCTTTCAGGGGGCACATTTATTCCATGGTTGTGGGTTGTAGGTTAAAAACCCACATCCCATGGATAGGCTCTCGCTTATACTTGGTTTAGAGCCCAACCCCCACTTTCCCCCACTCTCCAGCCTAGGCATGCCATCAGGGAAGACAAGCTAAGGGATTCTTTTAGAACCCAGGCGCTGCTGTCATTTGGAGGAGCCTCCCCACAATCAGGATACCTGAGCACGTCTCCGTGTGTGTGCTGGAGGTGGGGAAACAGATTCCACGCATCTTTATGGGGCACAGGTGTTCCAAGGTTGGGGAAGTAGTTTAAAACCCTCCACTACCCACAGAGATGCACTCGCTAATACTTGGCTTTAGAGCCCATCCCCCACCATCGCTTACTGCTAGGCCTAGGAAAACACTTAGGGAAGTCAAGCTAAGGGATTCTATTACAACCCAGGTGCTGCTGTCTGTTGGAGGAACCTCCCCACTCTCAGAACCCCAGAACACTTCTTCCTGTGTGTGCTGGACGTGGGGAAACATAGCACACGCATTTTTCAGGGGTCACAGTAATTCCCAAGTTGTGGGTTGTAGTTTAAACATCTCCACTACCCATGGAGAGGCACACGCTAATACTTAGTTTTAGATCCCAAATCCCACTTTCAACCACACACTGGCCTAGGCAAACCATCAGGGAAGACAAGCAAAGGGATTCTATTCAAACCAAGACGCTGATGTCAGTTGGAGGAACTACCCCACCCTCAGGATACTGGAACCCAACCTTGTGTGGTGGGGAGATTTGAAGCCCCACTCCACGCAGATGAATGGGTGCTCAGGTGTTTCCCTTTATGGAGAATTCATCTAAATACTTCCTCAGTCCATCGGGGACACTCGCTACTATTTGGCCTCAAAGCCCAACCCCCAGGTTTCTCTCAGAGTCAGTCCTAGGGAAACACTCAGGGATTACAAGCTAAGGGATTCTATTAGAACCCAGCCGCTTCTGTCACCTGAAATTGCCAGCCCACACTCAGGATAGCAGAAAACTTCTTCATGTGTGTTCTGGTGGTGGGGATACAGAGTCCACGCTTTTTTCAAGGAGCACAGGTATTCCCATGTTGTGGGCTTTTGGTTAATAACCTCCAAATCCCATGGAGAAGCACTCGCTAATACTTGGATTTAGAGCCCAACCCACCCTTTCCCCAGCACTCCGTATCAGGCAACCAAACAGGGTAGACAAGTTAAGCGATTTTATAAGAACCAAGGCCCTGCTCTCAGTTGGAGGAGGCTGCCCACTCTCAGGATAACTGTGCAAGTGTTCGTGTGTGTGCTGGAGGTGTGGAAACAGACTCCACGGATCTTTATGGGGGCACAGGTGTTCCCAGGTTAGGGATGTAGTTTAAACACCTCCACAAACCATAGAGAGGTCATCGCAAATACTTGCTTTTGGAGCCCAAACCACACTTTCCCCCGCACTCCCGCCTAGGCTTTCCATCAGGGAAGACAAGCAAAGGGATTCAATTAGAACACAGGCGCTGCTGTCAGTTGGAGGAACTTCCCTGCACTCAGAATTCCAGAACACATTCTTAGGTGTGGGAGAGATGTGCAGCCCCACTGCCCCCAGATGAATGCAGGAAAAGGTGTTCCCTTTAGGGAGAAGTCCTCTAAGTACTTCCTCAATGGATCAGGGGGCACTCACTGCTACGTGGCCTCCAAGCCCAACCCCCAGCTTTCCCTCATGGCCTGGCCTAAAAGAACACTCAGGGAACAGAAGCTAAGGGATACTAATAGAATCCAGGTGCTGCTGTCAGTTTGAGGAACATCCCCACACTCAGAATACAAGAACACATCTTCGTGTGTGTGCTGGATGGAGGGAAACAGTCAAAGCATCTTTCAGGGGGCACATTTATTCCATGGTTGTGGGTTGTAGGTTAAAAACCCACATCCCATGGATAGGCTCTCGCTTATACTTGGTTTAGAGCCCAACACCCACATTCCCCCACTCTCCAGCCTAGGCATGCCATCAGGGAAGACAAGCTAAGGGATTCTTTTAGAACCCAGGCGCTGCTGTCATTTGGAGGAGCCTCCCCACAATCAGGATACCTGAGCACGTCTCCGTGTGTGTGCTGGAGGTGGGGAAACAGATTCCACGCATCTTTATGGGGCACAGGTGTTCCAAGGTTGGGGAAGTAGTTTAAAACCCTCCACTACCCACAGAGATGCACTCGCTAATACTTGGCTTTAGAGCCCATCCCCCACCATCGCTTACTGCTAGGCCTAGGAAAACACTTAGGGAAGTCAAGCTAAGGGATTCTATTACAACCCAGGTGCTGCTGTCTGTTGGAGGAACCTCCCCACTCTCAGAACCCCAGAACACTTCTTCCTGTGTGTGCTGGACGTGGGGAAACATAGCACACGCATTTTTCAGGGGTCACAGTAATTCCCAAGTTGTGGGTTGTAGTTTAAACATCTCCACTACCCATGGAGAGGCACACGCTAATACTTAGTTTTAGATCCCAAATCCCACTTTCAACCACACACTGGCCTAGGCAAACCATCAGGGAAGACAAGCAAAGGGATTCTATTCAAACCAAGACGCTGATGTCAGTTGGAGGAACTACCCCACCCTCAGGATACTGGAACCCAACCTTGTGTGGTGGGGAGATTTGAAGCCCCACTCCACGCAGATGAATGGGTGCTCAGGTGTTTCCCTTTATGGAGAATTCATCTAAATACTTCCTCAGTCCATCGGGGACACTCGCTACTATTTGGCCTCAATGCCCAACCCCCAGGTTTCTCTCAGAGTCAGTCCTAGGGAAACACTCAGGGATTACAAGCTAAGGGATTCTATTAGAACCCAGCCGCTTCTGTCACCTGAAATTGCCAGCCCACACTCAGGATAGCAGAAAACTTCTTCATGTGTGTTCTGGTGGTGGGGATACAGAGTCCACGCTTTTTTCAAGGAGCACAGGTATTCCCATGTTGTGGGCTTTTGGTTAATAACCTCCAAATCCCATGGAGAAGCACTCGCTAATACTTGGATTTAGAGCCCAACCCACCCTTTCCCCAGCACTCCGTATCAGGCAACCAAACAGGGTAGACAAGTTAAGCGATTTTATAAGAACCAAGGCCCTGCTCTCAGTTGGAGGAGGCTGCCCACTCTCAGGATAACTGTGCAAGTGATCGTGTGTGTGCTGGAGGTGTGGAAACAGACTCCACGGATCTTTATAGGGGCACAGGTGTTCCCAGGTTAGGGATGTAGTTTAAACACCTCCACAAACCATAGAGAGGTCATCGCAAATACTTGCTTTTGGAGCCCAAACCACACTTTCCCCCGCACTCCCGCCTAGGCTTTCCATCAGGGAAGACAAGCAAAGGGATTCAATTAGAACCCAGGCGCTGCTGTCAGTTGGAGGAACTTCCCTGCACTCAGAATTCCAGAACACATTCTTAGGTGTGGGAGAGATGTGCAGCCCCACTGCACCCAGATGAATGCAGGAAAAGGTGTTCCCTTTAGGGAGAAGTTCTCTAAGTACTTCCTCAATGGATCAGGGGGCACTCACTGCTACGTGGCCTCCAAGCCCAACCCCCAGCTTTCCCTCATGGCCTGGCCTAAAAGAACACTCAGGGAACAGAAGCTAAGGGATACTAATAGAATCCAGGTGCTGCTGTCAGTTTGAGGAACTTCCCCACACTCAGAATACAAGAACACATCTTCGTGTGTGTGCTGGATGTAGGGAAACAGTCAAAGCATCTTTCAGGGGGCACATTTATTCCATGGTTGTGGGTTGTAGGTTAAAAACCCACATCCCATGGATAGGCTCTCGCTTATACTTGGTTTAGAGCCCAACCCCCACTTTCCCCCACTCTCCAGCCTAGGCATGCCATCAGGGAAGACAAGCTAAGGGATTCTTTTAGAACCCAGGCGCTGCTGTCATTTGGAGGAGCCTCTCCACAATCAGGATACCTGAGCACGTCTCCTTGTGTGTGCTGGAGGTGGGGAAACAGATTCCACGCATCTTTATGGGGCACAGGTGTTCCAAGGTTGGGGAAGTAGTTTAAAACCCTCCACTACCCACAGAGATGCACTCGCTAATACTTGGCTTTAGAGCCCATCCCCCACCATCGCTTACTGCTAGGCCTAGGAATACACTTAGGGAAGTCAAGCTAAGGGATTCTATTACAACCCAGGTGCTGCTGTCTGTTGGAGGAACCTCCCCACACTCAGAACCCCAGAACACTTCTTCCTGTGTGTGCTGGACGTGGGGAAACATAGCACACGCATTTTTCAGGGGTCACAGTAATTCCCAAGTTGTGGGTTGTAGTTTAAACATCTCCACTACCCATGGAGAGGCACACGCTAATACTTAGTTTTAGATCCCAAATCCCACTTTCAACCACACACTGGCCTAGGCAAACCATCAGGGAAGACAAGCAAAGGGATTCTATTCAAACCAAGACGCTGATGTCAGTTGGAGGAACTACCCCACCCTCAGGATACTGGAACCCAACCTTGTGTGGTGGGGAGATTTGAAGCCCCACTCCACGCAGATGAATGGGTGCTCAGGTGTTTCCCTTTATGGAGAATTCATCTAAATACTTCCTCAGTCCATCGGGGACACTCGCTACTATTTGGCCTCAAAGCCCAACCCCCAGGTTTCTCTCAGAGTCAGTCCTAGGGAAACACTCAGGGATTACAAGCTAAGGGATTCTATTCGAACCCAGCCGCTTCTGTCACCTGAAATTGCCAGCCCACACTCAGGATAGCAGAAAACTTCTTCATGTGTGTTCTGGTGGTGGGGATACAGAGTCCACGCTTTTTTCAAGGAGCACAGGTATTCCCATGTTGTGGGCTTTTGGTTAATAACCTCCAAATCCCATGGAGAAGCACTCGCTAATACTTGGATTTAGAGCCCAACCCACCCTTTCCCCAGCACTCCGTATCAGGCAACCAAACAGGGTAGACAAGTTAAGCGATTTTATAAGAACCAAGGCCCTGCTCTCAGTTGGAGGAGGCTGCCCACTCTCAGGATAACTGTGCAAGTGTTCGTGTGTGTGCTGGAGGTGTGGAAACAGACTCCACGGATCTTTATGGGGGCACAGGTGTTCCCAGGTTAGGGATGTAGTTTAAACACCTCCACAAACCATAGAGAGGTCATCGCAAATACTTGGTTTTGGAGCCCAAACCACACTTTCCCCCGCACTCCCGCCTAGGCTTTCCATCAGGGAAGACAAGCAAAGGGATTCAATTAGAACCCAGGCGCTGCTGTCAGTTGGAGGAACTTCCCTGCACTCAGAATTCCAGAACACATTCTTAGGTGTGGGAGAGATGTGCAGCCCCACTGCAACCAGATGAATGGAGGAAAATGTGTTCCGTTTAGGGAGAAGTCCTCTAAGTACTTCCTCAATGGATCAGGGGGCACTCACTGCTACGTGGCCTCCAAGCCCAACCCCCAGCTTTCCCTCATGGCCTGGTCTAAGAGAACACTCAGGGAACAGAAGCTAAGGGATACTAATAGAATCCAGGTGCTGCTGTCAGTTTGAGGAACTTCCCCACACTCAATACCGGAACAAATTTTCGTGTGTGTGCTGGATTTAGGGAAACAGTCAAAGCATCTTTCAGGGGGCACATTTATTCCATGGTTGTGGGTTGTAGGTTAAAAACCCACATCCCATGGATAGGTTCTCGCTTATACTTGGTTTAGAGCCCAACACCCACATTCCCCCAATCTCCAGCCTAGGCATGCCATCAGGGAAGACAAGCTAAGGGTTTCTTTAGAACCCAGGTGCTGCTGTCATTTGGAGGAGCCTCCTCACAATCAGGATACCTGAGCACGTCTCCGTGTGTGTGCTGGAGGTGTGGAAACAGATTCCACGCATCTTTATGGGGCACAGGTGTTCCAAGGTTGGGGAAGTAGTTTAAAACCCTCCACTACCCACAGAGATGCACTCGCTAATACTTGGCTTTAGAGCCCATCCCCCACCATCGCTTACTGCTAGGCCTAGGAAAACACTTAGGGAAGTCAAGCTAAGGGATTCTATTACAACCCAGGTGCTGCTGTCTGTTGGAGGAACCTCCCCACTCTCAGAACCCCAGAACACTTCTTCCTGTGTGTGCTGGACGTGGGGAAACATAGCACACGCATTTTTCAGGGGTCACAGTAATTCCCAAGTTGTGGGTTGTAGTTTAAACATCTCCACTACCCATGGAGAGGCACACGCTAATACTTAGTTTTAGATCCCAAATCCCACTTTCAACCACACACTGGCCTAGGCAAACCATCAGGGAAGACAAGCAAAGGGATTCTATTCAAACCAAGACGCTGATGTCAGTTGGAGGAACTACCCCACCCTCAGGATACTGGAACCCAACCTTGTGTGGTGGGGAGATTTGAAGCCCCACTCCACGCAGATGAATGGGTGCTCAGGTGTTTCCCTTTATGGAGAATTCATCTAAATACTTCCTCAGTCCATCGGGGACACTCGCTACTATTTGGCCTCAAAGCCCAACCCCCAGGTTTCTCTCAGAGTCAGTCCTAGGGAAACACTCAGGGATTACAAGCTAAGGGATTCTATTCGAACCCAGCCGCTTCTGTCACCTGAAATTGCCAGCCCACACTCAGGATAGCAGAAAACTTCTTCATGTGTGTTCTGGTGGTGGGGATACAGAGTCCACGCTTTTTTCAAGGAGCACAGGTATTCCCATGTTGTGGGCTTTTGGTTAATAACCTCCAAATCCCATGGAGAAGCACTCGCTAATACTTGGATTTAGAGCCCAACCCACCCTTTCCCCAGCACTCCGTATCAGGCAACCAAACAGGGTAGACAAGTTAAGCGATTTTATAAGAACCAAGGCCCTGCTCTCAGTTGGAGGAGGCTGCCCACTCTCAGGATAACTGTGCAAGTGTTCGTGTGTGTGCTGGAGGTGTGGAAACAGACTCCACGGATCTTTATGGGGGCACAGGTGTTCCCAGGTTAGGGATGTAGTTTAAACACCTCCACAAACCATAGAGAGGTCATCGCAAATACTTGGTTTTGGAGCCCAAACCACACTTTCCCCCGCACTCCCGCCTAGGCTTTCCATCAGGGAAGACAAGCAAAGGGATTCAATTAGAACCCAGGCGCTGCTGTCAGTTGGAGGAACTTCCCTGCACTCAGAATTCCAGAACACATTCTTAGGTGTGGGAGAGATGTGCAGCCCCACTGCACCCAGATGAATGCAGGAAAAGGTGTTCCCTTTAGGGAGAAGTCCTCTAAGTACTTCCTCAATGAATCAGGGGGCACTCACTGCTACGTGGCCTCCAAGCCCAACCCCCAGCTTTCCCTCATGGCCTGGCCTAAAAGAACACTCAGGGAACAGAAGCTAAGGGATACTAATAGAATCCAGGTGCTGCTGTCAGTTTGAGGAACATCCCCACACTCAGAATACCAGAACACATCTTCGTGTGTGTGCTGGATGTAGGGAAACAGTCAAAGCATCTTTCAGGGGGCACATTTATTCCATGGTTGTGGGTTGTAGGTTAAAAACCCACATCCCATGGATAGGCTCTAGCTTATACTTGGTTTAGAGCCCAAACCCCACTTTCCCCCACTCTCCAGCCTAGGCATGCCATCAGGGAAGACAAGCTAAGGGATTCTTTTAGAACCCAGGCGCTGCTGTCATTTGGAGGAGCCTCCCCACAATCAGGATACCTGAGCACGTCTCCGTGTGTGTGCTGGAGGTGGGGAAACAGATTCCACGCATCTTGATGGGGCACAGGTGTTCCAAGGTTGGGGAAGTAGTTTAAAACCCTCCACTACCCACAGAGATGCACTCGCTAATACTTGGCTTTAGAGCCCATCCCCCACCATCGCTTACTGCTAGGCCTAGGAAAACACTTAGGGAAGTCAAGCTAAGGGATTCTATTACAACCCAGGTGCTGCTGTCTGTTGGAGGAACCTCCCCACTCTCAGAACCCCAGAACACTTCTTCCTGTGTGTGCTGGACGTGGGGAAACATAGCACACGCATTTTTCAGGGGTCACAGTAATTCCCAAGTTGTGGGTTGTAGTTTAAACATCTCCACTACCCATGGAGAGGCACACGCTAATACTTAGTTTTAGATCCCAAATCCCACTTTCAACCACACACTGGCCTAGGCAAACCATCAGGGAAGACAAGCAAAGGGATTCTATTCAAACCAAGACGCTGATGTCAGTTGGAGGAACTACCCCACCCTCAGGATACTGGAACCCAACCTTGTGTGGTGGGGAGATTTGAAGCCCCACTCCACGCAGATGAATGGGTGCTCAGGTGTTTCCCTTTATGGAGAATTCATCTAAATACTTCCTCAGTCCATCGGGGACACTCGCTACTATTTGGCCTCAAAGCCCAACCCCCAGGTTTCTCTCAGAGTCAGTCCTAGGGAAACACTCAGGGATTACAAGCTAAGGGATTCTATTCGAACCCAGCCGCTTCTGTCACCTGAAATTGCCAGCCCACACTCAGGATAGCAGAAAACTTCTTCATGTGTGTTCTGGTGGTGGGGATACAGAGTCCACGCTTTTTTCAAGGAGCACAGGTATTCCCATGTTGTGGGCTTTTGGTTAATAACCTCCAAATCCCATGGAGAAGCACTCGCTAATACTTGGATTTAGAGCCCAACCCACCCTTTCCCCAGCACTCCGTATCAGGCAACCAAACAGGGTAGACAAGTTAAGCGATTTTATAAGAACCAAGGCCCTGCTCTCAGTTGGAGGAGGCTGCCCACTCTCAGGATAACTGTGCAAGTGTTCGTGTGTGTGCTGGAGGTGTGGAAACAGACTCCACGGATCTTTATGGGGGCACAGGTGTTCCCAGGTTAGGGATGTAGTTTAAACACCTCCACAAACCATAGAGAGGTCATCGCAAATACTTGGTTTTGGAGCCCAAACCACACTTTCCCCCGCACTCCCGCCTAGGCTTTCCATCAGGGAAGACAAGCAAAGGGATTCAATTAGAACCCAGGCGCTGCTGTCAGTTGGAGGAACTTCCCTGCACTCAGAATTCCAGAACACATTCTTAGGTGTGGGAGAGATGTGCAGCCCCACTGCACCCAGATGAATGCAGGAAAAGGTGTTCCCTTTAGGGAGAAGTCCTCTAAGTACTTCCTCAATGAATCAGGGGGCACTCACTGCTACGTGGCCTCCAAGCCCAACCCCCAGCTTTCCCTCATGGCCTGGCCTAAAAGAACACTCAGGGAACAGAAGCTAAGGGATACTAATAGAATCCAGGTGCTGCTGTCAGTTTGAGGAACATCCCCACACTCAGAATACAAGAACACATCTTCGTGTGTGTGCTGGATGTAGGGAAACAGTCAAAGCATCTTTCAGGGGGCACATTTATTCCATGGTTGTGGGTTGTAGGTTAAAAACCCACATCCCATGGATAGGCTCTCGCTTATACTTGGTTTAGAGCCCAACCCCCACTTTCCCCCACTCTCCAGCCTAGGCATGCCATCAGGGAAGACAAGCTAAGGGATTCTTTTAGAACCCAGGCGCTGCTGTCATTTGGAGGAGCCTCCCCACAATCAGGATACCTGAGCACGTCTCCGTGTGTGTGCTGGAGGTGGGGAAACAGATTCCACGCATCTTTATGGGGCACAGGTGTTCCAAGGTTGGGGAAGTAGTTTAAAACCCTCCACTACCCACAGAGATGCACTCGCTTATACTTGGCTTTAGAGCCCATCCCCCACCATCGCTTACTGCTAGGCCTAGGAAAACACTTAGGGAAGTCAAGCTAAGGGATTCTATTACAACCCAGGTGCTGCTGTCTGTTGGAGGAACCTCCCCACTCTCAGAACCCCAGAACACTTCTTCCTGTGTGTGCTGGACGTGGGGAAACATAGCACACGCATTTTTCAGGGGTCACAGTAATTCCCAAGTTGTGGGTTGTAGTTTAAACATCTCCACTACCCATGGAGAGGCACACGCTAATACTTAGTTTTAGATCCCAAATCCCACTTTCAACCACACACTGGCCTAGGCAAACCATCAGGGAAGACAAGCAAAGGGATTCTATTCAAACCAAGACGCTGATGTCAGTTGGAGGAACTACCCCACCCTCAGGATACTGGAACCCAACCTTGTGTGGTGGGGAGATTTGAAGCCCCACTCCACGCAGATGAATGGGTGCTCAGGTGTTTCCCTTTATGGAGAATTCATCTAAATACTTCCTCAGTCCATCGGGGACACTCGCTACTATTTGGCCTCAAAGCCCAACCCCCAGGTTTCTCTCAGAGTCAGTCCTAGGGAAACACTCAGGGATTACAAGCTAAGGGATTCTATTAGAACCCAGCCGCTTCTGTCACCTGAAATTGCCAGCCCACACTCAGGATAGCAGAAAACTTCTTCATGTGTGTTCTGGTGGTGGGGATACAGAGTCCACGCTTTTTTCAAGGAGCACAGGTATTCCCATGTTGTGGGCTTTTGGTTAATAACCTCCAAATCCCATGGAGAAGCACTCGCTAATACTTGGATTTAGAGCCCAACCCACCCTTTCCCCAGCACTCCGTATCAGGCAACCAAACAGGGTAGACAAGTTAAGCGATTTTATAAGAACCAAGGCCCTGCTCTCAGTTGGAGGAGGCTGCCCACTCTCAGGATAACTGTGCAAGTGTTCGTGTGTGTGCTGGAGGTGTGGAAACAGACTCCACGGATCTTTATGGGGGCACAGGTGTTCCCAGGTTAGGGATGTAGTTTAAACACCTCCACAAACCATAGAGAGGTCATCGCAAATACTTGCTTTTGGAGCCCAAACCACACTTTCCCCCGCACTCCCGCCTAGGCTTTCCATCAGGGAAGACAAGCAAAGGGATTCAATTAGAACCCAGGCGCTGCTGTCAGTTGGAGGAACTTCCCTGCACTCAGAATTCCAGAACACATTCTTAGGTGTGGGAGAGATGTGCAGCCCCACTGCCCCCAGATGAATGCAGGAAAAGGTGTTCCCTTTAGGGAGAAGTCCTCTAAGTACTTCCTCAATGGATCAGGGGGCACTCACTGCTACGTGGCCTCCAAGCCCAACCCCCAGCTTTCCCTCATGGCCTGGCCTAAAAGAACACTCAGGGAACAGAAGCTAAGGGATACTAATAGAATCCAGGTGCTGCTGTCAGTTTGAGGAACATCCCCACACTCAGAATACAAGAACACATCTTCGTGTGTGTGCTGGATGTAGGGAAACAGTCAAAGCATCTTTCAGGGGGCACATTTATTCCATGGTTGTGGGTTGTAGGTTAAAAACCCACATCCCATGGATAGGCTCTCGCTTATACTTGGTTTAGAGCCCAACCCCCACTTTCCCCCACTCTCCAGCCTAGGCATGCCATCAGGGAAGACAAGCTAAGGGATTCTTTTAGAACGCAGGCGCTGCTGTCATTTGGAGGAGCCTCCCCACAATCAGGATACCTGAGCACGTCTCCGTGTGTGTGCTGGAGGTGGGGAAACAGATTCCACGCATCTTTATGGGGCACAGGTGTTCCAAGGTTGGGGAAGTAGTTTAAAACCCTCCACTACCCACAGAGATGCACTCGCTAATACTTGGCTTTAGAGCCCATCCCCCACCATCGCTTACTGCTAGGCCTAGGAAAACACTTAGGGAAGTCAAGCTAAGGGATTCTATTACAACCCAGGTGCTGCTGTCTGTTGGAGGAACCTCCCCACTCTCAGAACCCCAGAACACTTCTTCCTGTGTGTGCTGGACGTGGGGAAACATAGCACACGCATTTTTCAGGGGTCACAGTAATTCCCAAGTTGTGGGTTGTAGTTTAAACATCTCCACTACCCATGGAGAGGCACACGCTAATACTTAGTTTTAGATCCCAAATCCCACTTTCAACCACACACTGGCCTAGGCAAACCATCAGGGAAGACAAGCAAAGGGATTCTATTCAAACCAAGACGCTGATGTCAGTTGGAGGAACTACCCCACCCTCAGGATACTGGAACCCAACCTTGTGTGGTGGGGAGATTTGAAGCCCCATTCCACGCAGATGAATGGGTGCTCAGGTGTTTCCCTTTATGGAGAATTCATCTAAATACTTCCTCAGTCCATCGGGGACACTCGCTACTATTTGGCCTCAAAGCCCAACCCCCAGGTTTCTCTCAGAGTCAGTCCTAGGGAAACACTCAGGGATTACAAGCTAAGGGATTCTATTAGAACCCAGCCGCTTCTGTCACCTGAAATTGCCAGCCCACACTCAGGATAGCAGAAAACTTCTTCATGTGTGTTCTGGTGGTGGGGATACAGAGTCCACGCTTTTTTCAAGGAGCACAGGTATTCCCATGTTGTGGGCTTTTGGTTAATAACCTCCAAATCCCATGGAGAAGCACTCGCTAATACTTGGATTTAGAGCCCAACCCACCCTTTCCCCAGCACTCCATATCAGGCAACCAAACAGGGTAGACAAGTTAAGCGATTTTATAAGAACCAAGGCCCTGCTCTCAGTTGGAGGAGGCTGCCCACTCTCAGGATAACTGTGCAAGTGTTCGTGTGTGTGCTGGAGGTGTGGAAACAGACTCCACGGATCTTTATGGGGGCACAGGTGTTCCCAGGTTAGGGATGTAGTTTAAACACCTCCACAAACCATAGAGAGGTCATCGCAAATACTTGGTTTTGGAGCCCAAACCACACTTTCCCCTGCACTCCCGCCTAGGCTTTCCATCAGGGAAGACAAGCAAAGGGATTCAATTAGAACCCAGGCGCTGCTGTCAGTTGGAGGAACTTCCCTGCACTCAGAATTCCAGAACACATTCTTAGGTGTGGGAGAGATGTGCAGCCCCACTGCCCCCAGATGAATGCAGGAAAAGGTGTTCCCTTTAGGGAGAAGTCCTCTAAGTACTTCCTCAATGAATCAGGGGGCACTCACTGCTACGTGGCCTCCAAGCCCAACCCCCAGCTTTCCCTCATGGCCTGGCCTAAAAGAACACTCAGGGAACAGAAGCTAAGGGATACTAATAGAATCCAGGTGCTGCTGTCAGTTTGAGGAACATCCCCACACTCAGAATACAAGAACACATCTTCGTGTGTGTGCTGGATGTAGGGAAACAGTCAAAGCATCTTTCAGGGGGCACATTTATTCCATGGTTGTGGGTTGTAGGTTAAAAACCCACATCCCATGGATAGGCTCTCGCTTATACTTGGTTTAGAGCCCAACCCCCACTTTCCCCCACTCTCCAGCCTAGGCATGCCATCAGGGAAGACAAGCTAAGGGATTCTTTTAGAACCCAGGCGCTGCTGTCATTTGGAGGAGCCTCCCCACAATCAGGATACCTGAGCACGTCTCCGTGTGTGTGCTGGAGGTGGGGAAACAGATTCCACGCATCTTTATGGGGCACAGGTGTTCCAAGGTTGGGGAAGTAGTTTAAAACCCTCCACTACCCACAGAGATGCACTCGCTAATACTTGGCTTTAGAGCCCATCCCCCACCATCGCTTACTGCTAGGCCTAGGAAAACACTTAGGGAAGTCAAGCTAAGGGATTCTATTACAACCCAGGTGCTGCTGTCTGTTGGAGGAACCTCCCCACTCTCAGAACCCCAGAACACTTCTTCCTGTGTGTGCTGGACGTGGGGAAACATAGCACACGCATTTTTCAGGGGTCACAGTAATTCCCAAGTTGTGGGTTGTAGTTTAAACATCTCCACTACCCATGGAGAGGCACACGCTAATACTTAGTTTTAGATCCCAAATCCCACTTTCAACCACACACTGGCCTAGGCAAACCATCAGGGAAGACAAGCAAAGGGATTCTATTCAAACCAAGACGCTGATGTCAGTTGGAGGAACTACCCCACCCTCAGGATACTGGAACCCAACCTTGTGTGGTGGGGAGATTTGAAGCCCCACTCCACGCAGATGAATGGGTGCTCAGGTGTTTCCCTTTATGGAGAATTCATCTAAATACTTCCTCAGTCCATCGGGGACACTCGCTACTATTTGGCCTCAAAGCCCAACCCCCAGGTTTCTCTCAGAGTCAGTCCTAGGGAAACACTCAGGGATTACAAGCTAAGGGATTCTATTAGAACCCAGCCGCTTCTGTCACCTGAAATTGCCAGCCCACACTCAGGATAGCAGAAAACTTCTTCATGTGTGTTCTGGTGGTGGGGATACAGAGTCCACGCTTTTTTCAAGGAGCACAGGTATTCCCATGTTGTGGGCTTTTGGTTAATAACCTCCAAATCCCATGGAGAAGCACTCGCTAATACTTGGATTTAGAGCCCAACCCACCCTTTCCCCAGCACTCCGTATCAGGCAACCAAACAGGGTAGACAAGTTAAGCGATTTTATAAGAACCAAGGCCCTGCTCTCAGTTGGAGGAGGCTGCCCACTCTCAGGATAACTGTGCAAGTGTTCGTGTGTGTGCTGGAGGTGTGGAAACAGACTCCACGGATCTTTATGGGGGCACAGGTGTTCCCAGGTTAGGGATGTAGTTTAAACACCTCCACAAACCATAGAGAGGTCATCGCAAATACTTGGTTTTGGAGCCCAAACCACACTTTCCCCCGCACTCCCGCCTAGGCTTTCCATCAGGGAAGACAAGCAAAGGGATTCAATTAGAACCCAGGCGCTGCTGTCAGTTGGAGGAACTTCCCTGCACTCAGAATTCCAGAACACATTCTTAGGTGTGGGAGAGATGTGCAGCCCCACTGCCCCCAGATGAATGCAGGAAAAGGTGTTCCCTTTAGGGAGAAGTCCTCTAAGTACTTCCTCAATGAATCAGGGGGCACTCACTGCTACGTGGCCTCCAAGCCCAACCCCCAGCTTTCCCTCATGGCCTGGCCTAAAAGAACACTCAGGGAACAGAAGCTAAGGGATACTAATAGAATCCAGGTGCTGCTGTCAGTTTGAGGAACATCCCCACACTCAGAATACAAGAACACATCTTCGTGTGTGTGCTGGATGTAGGGAAACAGTCAAAGCATCTTTCAGGGGGCACATTTATTCCATGGTTGTGGGTTGTAGGTTAAAAACCCACATCCCATGGATAGGCTCTCGCTTATACTTGGTTTAGAGCCCAACCCCCACTTTCCCCCACTCTCCAGCCTAGGCATGCCATCAGGGAAGACAAGCTAAGGGATTCTTTTAGAATGCAGGCGCTGCTGTCATTTGGAGGAGCCTCCCCACAATCAGGATACCTGAGCACGTCTCCGTGTGTGTGCTGGAGGTGGGGAAACAGATTCCACGCATCTTTATGGGGCACAGGTGTTCCAAGGTTGGGGAAGTAGTTTAAAACCCTCCACTACCCACAGAGATGCACTCGCTAATACTTGGCTTTAGAGCCCATCCCCCACCATCGCTTACTGCTAGGCCTAGGAAAACACTTAGGGAAGTCAAGCTAAGGGATTCTATTACAACCCAGGTGCTGCTGTCTGTTGGAGGAACCTCCCCACTCTCAGAACCCCAGAACACTTCTTCCTGTGTGTGCTGGACGTGGGGAAACATAGCACACGCATTTTTCAGGGGTCACAGTAATTCCCAAGTTGTGGGTTGTAGTTTAAACATCTCCACTAGCCATGGAGAGGCACACGCTAATACTTAGTTTTAGATCCCAAATCCCACTTTCAACCACACACTGGCCTAGGCAAACCATCAGGGAAGACAAGCAAAGGGATTCTATTCAAACCAAGACGCTGATGTCAGTTGGAGGAACTACCCCACCCTCAGGATACTGGAACCCAACCTTGTGTGGTGGGGAGATTTGAAGCCCCATTCCACGCAGATGAATGGGTGCTCAGGTGTTTCCCTTTATGGAGAATTCATCTAAATACTTCCTCAGTCCATCGGGGACACTCGCTACTATTTGGCCTCAAAGCCCAACCCCCAGGTTTCTCTCAGAGTCAGTCCTAGGGAAACACTCAGGGATTACAAGCTAAGGGATTCTATTAGAACCCAGCCGCTTCTGTCACCTGAAATTGCCAGCCCACACTCAGGATAGCAGAAAACTTCTTCATGTGTGTTCTGGTGGTGGGGATACAGAGTCCACGCTTTTTTCAAGGAGCACAGGTATTCCCATGTTGTGGGCTTTTGGTTAATAACCTCCAAATCCCATGGAGAAGCACTCGCTAATACTTGGATTTAGAGCCCAACCCACCCTTTCCCCAGCACTCCATATTAGGCAACCAAACAGGGTAGACAAGTTAAGCGATTTTATAAGAACCAAGGCCCTGCTCTCAGTTGGAGGAGGCTGCCCACTCTCAGGATAACTGTGCAAGTGTTCGTGTGTGTGCTGGAGGTGTGGAAACAGACTCCACGGATCTTTATGGGGGCACAGGTGTTCCCAGGTTAGGGATGTAGTTTAAACACCTCCACAAACCATAGAGAGGTCATCGCCAATACTTGGTTTTGGAGCCCAAACCACACTTTCCCCTGCACTCCCGCCTAGGCTTTCCATCAGGGAAGACAAGCAAAGGGATTCAATTAGAACCCAGGCGCTGCTGTCAGTTGGAGGAACTTCCCTGCACTCAGAATTCCAGAACACATTCTTAGGTGTGGGAGAGATGTGCAGCCCCACTGCCCCCAGATGAATGCAGGAAAAGGTGTTCCCTTTAGGGAGAAGTCCTCTAAGTACTTCCTCAATGAATCGGGGGGCACTCACTGCTACGTGGCCTCCAAGCCCAACCCCCAGCTTTCCCTCATGGCCTGGCCTAAAAGAACAGTCAGGGAACAGAAGCTAAGGTATACTAATAGAATCCAGGTGCTGCTGTCAGTTTGAGGAACATCCCCACACTCAGAATACAAGAACACATCTTCGTGTGTGTGCTGGATGTAGGGAAACAGTCAAAGCATCTTTCAGGGGGCACATTTATTCCATGGTTGTGGGTTGTAGGTTAAAAACCCACATCCCATGGATAGGCTCTCGCTTATACTTGGTTTAGAGCCCAACCCCCACTTTCCCCCACTCTCCAGCCTAGGCATGCCATCAGGGAAGACAAGCTAAGGGATTCTTTTAGAACCCAGGCGCTGCTGTCATTTGGAGGAGCCTCCCCACAATCAGGATACCTGAGCACGTCTCCGTGTGTGTGCTGGAGGTGGGGAAACAGATTCCACGCATCTTTATGGGGCACAGGTGTTCCAAGGTTGGGGAAGTAGTTTAAAACCCTCCACTACCCACAGAGATGCACTCGCTAATACTTGGCTTTAGAGCCCATCCCCCACCATCGCTTACTGCTAGGCCTAGGAAAACACTTAGGGAAGTCAAGCTAAGGGATTCTATTACAACCCAGGTGCTGCTGTCTGTTGGAGGAACCTCCCCACTCTCAGAACCCCAGAACACTTCTTCCTGTGTGTGCTGGACGTGGGGAAACATAGCACACGCATTTTTCAGGGGTCACAGTAATTCCCAAGTTGTGGGTTGTAGTTTAAACATCTCCACTACCCATGGAGAGGCACACGCTAATACTTAGTTTTAGATCCCAAATCCCACTTTCAACCACACACTGGCCTAGGCAAACCATCAGGGAAGACAAGCAAAGGGATTCTATTCAAACCAAGACGCTGATGTCAGTTGGAGGAACTACCCCACCCTCAGGATACTGGAACCCAACCTTGTGTGGTGGGGAGATTTGAAGCCCCACTCCACGCAGATGAATGGGTGCTCAGGTGTTTCCCTTTATGGAGAATTCATCTAAATACTTCCTCAGTCCATCGGGGACACTCGCTACTATTTGGCCTCAAAGCCCAACCCCCAGGTTTCTCTCAGAGTCAGTCCTAGGGAAACACTCAGGGATTACAAGCTAAGGGATTCTATTAGAACCCAGCCGCTTCTGTCACCTGAAATTGCCAGCCCACACTCAGGATAGCAGAAAACTTCTTCATGTGTGTTCTGGTGGTGGGGATACAGAGTCCACGCTTTTTTCAAGGAGCACAGGTATTCCCATGTTGTGGGCTTTTGGTTAATAACCTCCAAATCCCATGGAGAAGCACTCGCTAATACTTGGATTTAGAGCCCAACCCACCCTTTCCCCAGCACTCCGTATCAGGCAACCAAACAGGGTAGACAAGTTAAGCGATTTTATAAGAACCAAGGCCCTGCTCTCAGTTGGAGGAGGCTGCCCACTCTCAGGATAACTGTGCAAGTGTTCGTGTGTGTGCTGGAGGTGTGGAAACAGACTCCACGGATCTTTATGGGGGCACAGGTGTTCCCAGGTTAGGGATGTAGTTTAAACACCTCCACAAACCATAGAGAGGTCATCGCAAATACTTGCTTTTGGAGCCCAAACCACACTTTCCCCCGCACTCCCGCCTAGGCTTTCCATCAGGGAAGACAAGCAAAGGGATTCAATTAGAACCCAGGCGCTGCTGTCAGTTGGAGGAACTTCCCTGCACTCAGAATTCCAGAACACATTCTTAGGTGTGGGAGAGATGTGCAGCCCCACTGCCCCCAGATGAATGCAGGAAAAGGTGTTCCCTTTAGGGAGAAGTCCTCTAAGTACTTCCTCAATGGATCAGGGGGCACTCACTGCTACGTGGCCTCCAAGCCCAACCCCCAGCTTTCCCTCATGGCCTGGCCTAAAAGAACACTCAGGGAACAGAAGCTAAGGGATACTAATAGAATCCAGGTGCTGCTGTCAGTTTGAGGAACATCCCCACACTCAGAATACAAGAACACATCTTCGTGTGTGTGCTGGATGGAGGGAAACAGTCAAAGCATCTTTCAGGGGGCACATTTATTCCATGGTTGTGGGTTGTAGGTTAAAAACCCACATCCCATGGATAGGCTCTCGCTTATACTTGGTTTAGAGCCCAACACCCACATTCCCCCACTCTCCAGCCTAGGCATGCCATCAGGGAAGACAAGCTAAGGGATTCTTTTAGAACCCAGGCGCTGCTGTCATTTGGAGGAGCCTCCCCACAATCAGGATACCTGAGCACGTCTCCGTGTGTGTGCTGGAGGTGGGGAAACAGATTCCACGCATCTTTATGGGGCACAGGTGTTCCAAGGTTGGGGAAGTAGTTTAAAACCCTCCACTACCCACAGAGATGCACTCGCTAATACTTGGCTTTAGAGCCCATCCCCCACCATCGCTTACTGCTAGGCCTAGGAAAACACTTAGGGAAGTCAAGCTAAGGGATTCTATTACAACCCAGGTGCTGCTGTCTGTTGGAGGAACCTCCCCACTCTCAGAACCCCAGAACACTTCTTCCTGTGTGTGCTGGACGTGGGGAAACATAGCACACGCATTTTTCAGGGGTCACAGTAATTCCCAAGTTGTGGGTTGTAGTTTAAACATCTCCACTACCCATGGAGAGGCACACGCTAATACTTAGTTTTAGATCCCAAATCCCACTTTCAACCACACACTGGCCTAGGCAAACCATCAGGGAAGACAAGCAAAGGGATTCTATTCAAACCAAGACGCTGATGTCAGTTGGAGGAACTACCCCACCCTCAGGATACTGGAACCCAACCTTGTGTGGTGGGGAGATTTGAAGCCCCACTCCACGCAGATGAATGGGTGCTCAGGTGTTTCCCTTTATGGAGAATTCATCTAAATACTTCCTCAGTCCATCGGGGACACTCGCTACTATTTGGCCTCAATGCCCAACCCCCAGGTTTCTCTCAGAGTCAGTCCTAGGGAAACACTCAGGGATTACAAGCTAAGGGATTCTATTAGAACCCAGCCGCTTCTGTCACCTGAAATTGCCAGCCCACACTCAGGATAGCAGAAAACTTCTTCATGTGTGTTCTGGTGGTGGGGATACAGAGTCCACGCTTTTTTCAAGGAGCACAGGTATTCCCATGTTGTGGGCTTTTGGTTAATAACCTCCAAATCCCATGGAGAAGCACTCGCTAATACTTGGATTTAGAGCCCAACCCACCCTTTCCCCAGCACTCCGTATCAGGCAACCAAACAGGGTAGACAAGTTAAGCGATTTTATAAGAACCAAGGCCCTGCTCTCAGTTGGAGGAGGCTGCCCACTCTCAGGATAACTGTGCAAGTGATCGTGTGTGTGCTGGAGGTGTGGAAACAGACTCCACGGATCTTTATAGGGGCACAGGTGTTCCCAGGTTAGGGATGTAGTTTAAACACCTCCACAAACCATAGAGAGGTCATCGCAAATACTTGCTTTTGGAGCCCAAACCACACTTTCCCCCGCACTCCCGCCTAGGCTTTCCATCAGGGAAGACAAGCAAAGGGATTCAATTAGAACCCAGGCGCTGCTGTCAGTTGGAGGAACTTCCCTGCACTCAGAATTCCAGAACACATTCTTAGGTGTGGGAGAGATGTGCAGCCCCACTGCACCCAGATGAATGCAGGAAAAGGTGTTCCCTTTAGGGAGAAGTTCTCTAAGTACTTCCTCAATGGATCAGGGGGCACTCACTGCTACGTGGCCTCCAAGCCCAACCCCCAGCTTTCCCTCATGGCCTGGCCTAAAAGAACACTCAGGGAACAGAAGCTAAGGGATACTAATAGAATCCAGGTGCTGCTGTCAGTTTGAGGAACTTCCCCACACTCAGAATACAAGAACACATCTTCGTGTGTGTGCTGGATGTAGGGAAACAGTCAAAGCATCTTTCAGGGGGCACATTTATTCCATGGTTGTGGGTTGTAGGTTAAAAACCCACATCCCATGGATAGGCTCTCGCTTATACTTGGTTTAGAGCCCAACCCCCACTTTCCCCCACTCTCCAGCCTAGGCATGCCATCAGGGAAGACAAGCTAAGGGATTCTTTTAGAACCCAGGCGCTGCTGTCATTTGGAGGAGCCTCTCCACAATCAGGATACCTGAGCACGTCTCCTTGTGTGTGCTGGAGGTGGGGAAACAGATTCCACGCATCTTTATGGGGCACAGGTGTTCCAAGGTTGGGGAAGTAGTTTAAAACCCTCCACTACCCACAGAGATGCACTCGCTAATACTTGGCTTTAGAGCCCATCCCCCACCATCGCTTACTGCTAGGCCTAGGAATACACTTAGGGAAGTCAAGCTAAGGGATTCTATTACAACCCAGGTGCTGCTGTCTGTTGGAGGAACCTCCCCACACTCAGAACCCCAGAACACTTCTTCCTGTGTGTGCTGGACGTGGGGAAACATAGCACACGCATTTTTCAGGGGTCACAGTAATTCCCAAGTTGTGGGTTGTAGTTTAAACATCTCCACTACCCATGGAGAGGCACACGCTAATACTTAGTTTTAGATCCCAAATCCCACTTTCAACCACACACTGGCCTAGGCAAACCATCAGGGAAGACAAGCAAAGGGATTCTATTCAAACCAAGACGCTGATGTCAGTTGGAGGAACTACCCCACCCTCAGGATACTGGAACCCAACCTTGTGTGGTGGGGAGATTTGAAGCCCCACTCCACGCAGATGAATGGGTGCTCAGGTGTTTCCCTTTATGGAGAATTCATCTAAATACTTCCTCAGTCCATCGGGGACACTCGCTACTATTTGGCCTCAAAGCCCAACCCCCAGGTTTCTCTCAGAGTCAGTCCTAGGGAAACACTCAGGGATTACAAGCTAAGGGATTCTATTCGAACCCAGCCGCTTCTGTCACCTGAAATTGCCAGCCCACACTCAGGATAGCAGAAAACTTCTTCATGTGTGTTCTGGTGGTGGGGATACAGAGTCCACGCTTTTTTCAAGGAGCACAGGTATTCCCATGTTGTGGGCTTTTGGTTAATAACCTCCAAATCCCATGGAGAAGCACTCGCTAATACTTGGATTTAGAGCCCAACCCACCCTTTCCCCAGCACTCCGTATCAGGCAACCAAACAGGGTAGACAAGTTAAGCGATTTTATAAGAACCAAGGCCCTGCTCTCAGTTGGAGGAGGCTGCCCACTCTCAGGATAACTGTGCAAGTGTTCGTGTGTGTGCTGGAGGTGTGGAAACAGACTCCACGGATCTTTATGGGGGCACAGGTGTTCCCAGGTTAGGGATGTAGTTTAAACACCTCCACAAACCATAGAGAGGTCATCGCAAATACTTGGTTTTGGAGCCCAAACCACACTTTCCCCCGCACTCCCGCCTAGGCTTTCCATCAGGGAAGACAAGCAAAGGGATTCAATTAGAACCCAGGCGCTGCTGTCAGTTGGAGGAACTTCCCTGCACTCAGAATTCCAGAACACATTCTTAGGTGTGGGAGAGATGTGCAGCCCCACTGCAACCAGATGAATGGAGGAAAATGTGTTCCGTTTAGGGAGAAGTCCTCTAAGTACTTCCTCAATGGATCAGGGGGCACTCACTGCTACGTGGCCTCCAAGCCCAACCCCCAGCTTTCCCTCATGGCCTGGTCTAAGAGAACACTCAGGGAACAGAAGCTAAGGGATACTAATAGAATCCAGGTGCTGCTGTCAGTTTGAGGAACTTCCCCACACTCAATATACCGGAACAAATTTTCGTGTGTGTGCTGGATTTAGGGAAACAGTCAAAGCATCTTTCAGGGGGCACATTTATTCCATGGTTGTGGGTTGTAGGTTAAAAACCCACATCCCATGGATAGGTTCTCGCTTATACTTGGTTTAGAGCCCAACACCCACATTCCCCCAATCTCCAGCCTAGGCATGCCATCAGGGAAGACAAGCTAAGGGTTTCTTTAGAACCCAGGTGCTGCTGTCATTTGGAGGAGCCTCCTCACAATCAGGATACCTGAGCACGTCTCCGTGTGTGTGCTGGAGGTGTGGAAACAGATTCCACGCATCTTTATGGGGCACAGGTGTTCCAAGGTTGGGGAAGTAGTTTAAAACCCTCCACTACCCACAGAGATGCACTCGCTAATACTTGGCTTTAGAGCCCATCCCCCACCATCGCTTACTGCTAGGCCTAGGAAAACACTTAGGGAAGTCAAGCTAAGGGATTCTATTACAACCCAGGTGCTGCTGTCTGTTGGAGGAACCTCCCCACTCTCAGAACCCCAGAACACTTCTTCCTGTGTGTGCTGGACGTGGGGAAACATAGCACACGCATTTTTCAGGGGTCACAGTAATTCCCAAGTTGTGGGTTGTAGTTTAAACATCTCCACTACCCATGGAGAGGCACACGCTAATACTTAGTTTTAGATCCCAAATCCCACTTTCAACCACACACTGGCCTAGGCAAACCATCAGGGAAGACAAGCAAAGGGATTCTATTCAAACCAAGACGCTGATGTCAGTTGGAGGAACTACCCCACCCTCAGGATACTGGAACCCAACCTTGTGTGGTGGGGAGATTTGAAGCCCCACTCCACGCAGATGAATGGGTGCTCAGGTGTTTCCCTTTATGGAGAATTCATCTAAATACTTCCTCAGTCCATCGGGGACACTCGCTACTATTTGGCCTCAAAGCCCAACCCCCAGGTTTCTCTCAGAGTCAGTCCTAGGGAAACACTCAGGGATTACAAGCTAAGGGATTCTATTCGAACCCAGCCGCTTCTGTCACCTGAAATTGCCAGCCCACACTCAGGATAGCAGAAAACTTCTTCATGTGTGTTCTGGTGGTGGGGATACAGAGTCCACGCTTTTTTCAAGGAGCACAGGTATTCCCATGTTGTGGGCTTTTGGTTAATAACCTCCAAATCCCATGGAGAAGCACTCGCTAATACTTGGATTTAGAGCCCAACCCACCCTTTCCCCAGCACTCCGTATCAGGCAACCAAACAGGGTAGACAAGTTAAGCGATTTTATAAGAACCAAGGCCCTGCTCTCAGTTGGAGGAGGCTGCCCACTCTCAGGATAACTGTGCAAGTGTTCGTGTGTGTGCTGGAGGTGTGGAAACAGACTCCACGGATCTTTATGGGGGCACAGGTGTTCCCAGGTTAGGGATGTAGTTTAAACACCTCCACAAACCATAGAGAGGTCATCGCAAATACTTGCTTTTGGAGCCCAAACCACACTTTCCCCCGCACTCCCGCCTAGGCTTTCCATCAGGGAAGACAAGCAAAGGGATTCAATTAGAACCCAGGCGCTGCTGTCAGTTGGAGGAACTTCCCTGCA
Source organism: Vicugna pacos (assembly GCF_048564905.1). Classification (NCBI taxonomy): domain Eukaryota; kingdom Metazoa; phylum Chordata; class Mammalia; order Artiodactyla; family Camelidae; genus Vicugna; species Vicugna pacos. Next base: position 2,464,465 of record NC_133004.1, on the reverse strand, counting down.
CTCAGAATTCCAGAACACATTCTTAGGTGTGGGAGAGATGTGCAGCCCCACTGCACCCAGATGAATGCAGGAAAAGGTGTTCCCTTTAGGGAGAAGTCCTCTAAGTACTTCCTCAATGAATCAGGGGGCACTCACTGCTACGTGGCCTCCAAGCCCAACCCCCAGCTTTCCCTCATGGCCTGGCCTAAAAGAACACTCAGGGAACAGAAGCTAAGGGATACTAATAGAATCCAGGTGCTGCTGTCAGTTTGAGGAACATCCCCACACTCAGAATACCAGAACACATCTTCGTGTGTGTGCTGGATGTAGGGAAACAGTCAAAGCATCTTTCAGGGGGCACATTTATTCCATGGTTGTGGGTTGTAGGTTAAAAACCCACATCCCATGGATAGGCTCTAGCTTATACTTGGTTTAGAGCCCAAACCCCACTTTCCCCCACTCTCCAGCCTAGGCATGCCATCAGGGAAGACAAGCTAAGGGATTCTTTTAGAACCCAGGCGCTGCTGTCATTTGGAGGAGCCTCCCCACAATCAGGATACCTGAGCACGTCTCCGTGTGTGTGCTGGAGGTGGGGAAACAGATTCCACGCATCTTGATGGGGCACAGGTGTTCCAAGGTTGGGGAAGTAGTTTAAAACCCTCCACTACCCACAGAGATGCACTCGCTAATACTTGGCTTTAGAGCCCATCCCCCACCATCGCTTACTGCTAGGCCTAGGAAAACACTTAGGGAAGTCAAGCTAAGGGATTCTATTACAACCCAGGTGCTGCTGTCTGTTGGAGGAACCTCCCCACTCTCAGAACCCCAGAACACTTCTTCCTGTGTGTGCTGGACGTGGGGAAACATAGCACACGCATTTTTCAGGGGTCACAGTAATTCCCAAGTTGTGGGTTGTAGTTTAAACATCTCCACTACCCATGGAGAGGCACACGCTAATACTTAGTTTTAGATCCCAAATCCCACTTTCAACCACACACTGGCCTAGGCAAACCATCAGGGAAGACAAGCAAAGGGATTCTATTCAAACCAAGACGCTGATGTCAGTTGGAGGAACTACCCCACCCTCAGGATACTGGAACCCAACCTTGTGTGGTGGGGAGATTTGAAGCCCCACTCCACGCAGATGAATGGGTGCTCAGGTGTTTCCCTTTATGGAGAATTCATCTAAATACTTCCTCAGTCCATCGGGGACACTCGCTACTATTTGGCCTCAAAGCCCAACCCCCAGGTTTCTCTCAGAGTCAGTCCTAGGGAAACACTCAGGGATTACAAGCTAAGGGATTCTATTCGAACCCAGCCGCTTCTGTCACCTGAAATTGCCAGCCCACACTCAGGATAGCAGAAAACTTCTTCATGTGTGTTCTGGTGGTGGGGATACAGAGTCCACGCTTTTTTCAAGGAGCACAGGTATTCCCATGTTGTGGGCTTTTGGTTAATAACCTCCAAATCCCATGGAGAAGCACTCGCTAATACTTGGATTTAGAGCCCAACCCACCCTTTCCCCAGCACTCCGTATCAGGCAACCAAACAGGGTAGACAAGTTAAGTGATTTTATAAGAACCAAGGCCCTGCTCTCAGTTGGAGGAGGCTGCCCACTCTCAGGATAACTGTGCAAGTGTTCGTGTGTGTGCTGGAGGTGTGGAAACAGACTCCACGGATCTTTATGGGGGCACAGGTGTTCCCAGGTTAGGGATGTAGTTTAAACACCTCCACAAACCATAGAGAGGTCATCGCAAATACTTGCTTTTGGAGCCCAAACCACACTTTCCCCCGCACTCCCGCCTAGGCTTTCCATCAGGGAAGACAAGCAAAGGGATTCAATTAGAACCCAGGCGCTGCTGTCAGTTGGAGGAACTTCCCTGCACTCAGAATTCCAGAACACATTCTTAGGTGTGGGAGAGATGTGCAGCCCCACTGCCCCCAGATGAATGCAGGAAAAGGTGTTCCCTTTAGGGAGAAGTCCTCTAAGTACTTCCTCAATGAATCAGGGGGCACTCACTGCTACGTGGCCTCCAAGCCCAACCCCCAGCTTTCCCTCATGGCCTGGCCTAAAAGAACACTCAGGGAACAGAAGCTAAGGGATACTAATAGAATCCAGGTGCTGCTGTCAGTTTGAGGAACATCCCCACACTCAGAATACCAGAACACATCTTCGTGTGTGTGCTGGATGTAGGGAAACAGTCAAAGCATCTTTCAGGGGGCACATTTATTCCATGGTTGTGGGTTGTAGGTTAAAAACCCACATCCCATGGATAGGCTCTAGCTTATACTTGGTTTAGAGCCCAAACCCCACTTTCCCCCACTCTCCAGCCTAGGCATGCCATCAGGGAAGACAAGCTAAGGGATTCTTTTAGAACCCAGGCGCTGCTGTCATTTGGAGGAGCCTCCCCACAATCAGGATACCTGAGCACGTCTCCGTGTGTGTGCTGGAGGTGGGGAAACAGATTCCACGCATCTTGATGGGGCACAGGTGTTCCAAGGTTGGGGAAGTAGTTTAAAACCCTCCACTACCCACAGAGATGCACTCGCTAATACTTGGCTTTAGAGCCCATCCCCCACCATCGCTTACTGCTAGGCCTAGGAAAACACTTAGGGAAGTCAAGCTAAGGGATTCTATTACAACCCAGGTGCTGCTGTCTGTTGGAGGAACCTCCCCACTCTCAGAACCCCAGAACACTTCTTCCTGTGTGTGCTGGACGTGGGGAAACATAGCACACGCATTTTTCAGGGGTCACAGTAATTCCCAAGTTGTGGGTTGTAGTTTAAACATCTCCACTACCCATGGAGAGGCACACGCTAATACTTAGTTTTAGATCCCAAATCCCACTTTCAACCACACACTGGCCTAGGCAAACCATCAGGGAAGACAAGCAAAGGGATTCTATTCAAACCAAGACGCTGATGTCAGTTGGAGGAACTACCCCACCCTCAGGATACTGGAACCCAACCTTGTGTGGTGGGGAGATTTGAAGCCCCACTCCACGCAGATGAATGGGTGCTCAGGTGTTTCCCTTTATGGAGAATTCATCTAAATACTTCCTCAGTCCATCGGGGACACTCGCTACTATTTGGCCTCAAAGCCCAACCCCCAGGTTTCTCTCAGAGTCAGTCCTAGGGAAACACTCAGGGATTACAAGCTAAGGGATTCTATTCGAACCCAGCCGCTTCTGTCACCTGAAATTGCCAGCCCACACTCAGGATAGCAGAAAACTTCTTCATGTGTGTTCTGGTGGTGGGGATACAGAGTCCACGCTTTTTTCAAGGAGCACAGGTATTCCCATGTTGTGGGCTTTTGGTTAATAACCTCCAAATCCCATGGAGAAGCACTCGCTAATACTTGGATTTAGAGC